>NW_006399752.1:31622141-31652432 GCF_000299155.1 Elephantulus edwardii | reverse complement strand
CTTGGATGTCAGTTATGGTCTCTTTAGGGTATATTCCCAGTAGTGGAATTGCTGGGTCAAATGGTATCTCTATTTGCAACTTTTTGAGAAAGCCAGCACAACTTCTTAATAATCACTAAATCACCAGAGTAATAAACACTAAATCACACAATAAGCGTGAGTGAGCTGGAATGAGCTGCTATAATCCATTTTATTTATTTATTACAAGAATATTTTATCTTATAACCAACAAAAGAAAATTTTATCTTAATTTGGATTTTAATTACCATGTACAGAGAAATTCATTTTCATGCTTTCATTCTTGCACATTTTACCCCCCTCCTTCCCTTCCCTCTCCTCTAGTTCACTTTAAAAAAAAATTCATTTGTTGTTGCATAATTACCTCCTCACCCCCCGCCCCCCAATCCTCTTTGCAATGATATTCTCTTATTCTGGACTGTTGTAGTACATACAATGCCTAATCATATATTCATTTTAGACAGTTTTTTCATCTGTTCTAATGCAATGGTCATTATCTAGCCACTTTTGTCCTATTCTCCTCCCAACCTCCAATGTCAGACCTGCTTTATAATAGTGGTGCCATGCAGTATTTGTTATTTTGTGACTGAGATATTTCACTCAGCTTGATGTGCTCCAGAGTCCCCTGTGTTGTGTAAAGTTCACTATTTTTCAGTGCTGGGTAGTATTCTGTTATGTTGTTGTTGTTGTTATGTGCCGTCGAGTTGCTTGCGACTCATAGCGACCCTATGTACAACAGCCCTAAACTCTGCTCTGTCCTGTGCCAATCACACTGTCTCTGATACTCCCATCCCAATTATCCCAGTCACTGAATCAATCCACCTCATAGAGGGCCTTCCTCTCCTGCGCTGTCCCTCCACCCTCCCAAGCATGATGTCCCTCTCCAAGGACCGGTCTCTCCTCACAACATGTCCAAAGTATGTTAGACGGAGCCTCAGAATCCTTGCCTCCAAGGAGCCACCCGGTTTAACCCTTTCCAGGACAAATCTGTTTGTTTTCCTAGCAGTCCATGGTATTCTCAATATTCTTCTCTAGCACCACAGCTCAAAGGCATCAATTCTCCTTTTATCCTCCTTGGTCATTGTCCAACCCTCTGATGCATAACAAGTGATAGCAAAGACCATGGCCTGTATCAGACGCACCTTAGTCTCCAGAGAGACACCATTGCTCTTTAGTACTTTGCAGAGGTCCCTAACAGCAGACTTTCCCATAGCTTTTCTATCTACTCATCTGTTGATGAGTACTTGGGTTTCCTCCAACATAGCAATAAACATGAATGTGCATGTATCTGCATGTTAGTTGCAACATTTTATATTCCCACCAGCAGTGAATAAGGGTTCCAATTTCTCCACAACCTCTCCAGAACTTATTGTTTGCTACTCTGTTGAGCTTTGCTATTCTTACTGGGGTGAGATGATATCTCATAGTTGTTTTTATTTACATCTCTCTGAGGGTTTTTGAATATTTCTTCATGGAGACCTCAATATACCCTTATCAAGAAAAGATGGAACTATCAGAAAGAAACTCAATAAAAATGCTGAAGATTTAAACTACACAATAAACCAACTCAATCTCGTAGATATATACACAGACTAATGCATCCCCCGAAAGATGAGTATACATTGTTCTCCAATGAGTATGGAACATTTTCCAGAATAGATGATATTTTAAGGCACAAAGCAAGCATCAAGAACTTTAAAAAAATCATAGAAATACTACAAAGCATTTTCTCAGACCACAAAGTGACAAAATTAGAAATCAATAACAAGAGGATTCAGGAGGAAAAAGTCCTCCATCTGGAAGCTGAACAACACCCTGCTTGAAAAACACTGGGTAAGAGAAGAAATAAAAAAGGAAAAAGAATAAATTTTAAATGTGAAAATCATATAGTCTGCTATACAGGATGCAGGCCATTTTATACAAGTAAAATTTTGTTAAAGGTAATGCAAAAATTATTTCCGCAATAGATTAGTAGATAGGGCATTATCGGAAATAGAAGATTAATTCAGAGACAGATGTGGAAGAAGGGATACCACTGAGGATTTTAGATGAATCTTGGCTCAAAGCACAGGACACCAGAAAGATATTTATCTGTTTTACGTTGATTATGCAAAATCTGTGTGTGCACATTCGGTATTGCTGAGATGATTGTGACTCAAAGTGACCTTATGAACGCCACTCAACACCACTGCTGAACTTTGCCCATATCCTGGTCTGCCCCCACATCTCTGATATGTTCAAGGTCATTGTATTCACTGTGTCAACACATCTCCTTGAACGTCTTCTTCCCTTTCATTATCTTTCCTTGCATGATATCTTTTTCCCAGGACTGACCACTCGCACACAGGATCAGGTGTGTGAAATGAAGTTTCAACTCCTTGCCTCTAAAAGTCACCTCGGTTTCTCTTCCTCCAAAGGCAGATTTTTGTTATTTTGGGAGTTCATAGTAACTCCAATACATTTTACCAACATCACAACTCAAAAGCATTGCTTCTTCTTTGGTCATCTGTACTTCTTTCCCAGTTTTCAGATGGACAGGAAGTAATTGAAAATGCCATGGTTTGGATATGACATACATTAGTCTTTATGACATCGTTGCTCTTTAGTACTTTGTAGAGGTCTTTGACAGCAAATATTCCCAAAGCAACAAACCTTTTGACTTCTCAACTGATGCTACTATGTGTTTTGTGAATCCAAGTAAAGTCAAATTGGTGACAATGTCAAGCATTCCTCCTCCTCTCATGATGTTGCCTATTGGTCCAGTGGTGAAGATTTGTGTTTTCTTGATGTTGAGATGTGACCCATATTAATGTCTATAGTCTCTGATGTTCTGTTGCAAGTACTTCACGTCTTCTTCACTTTCTGCAAGTAAAGCTGTGTCATCTACGTAACATTAGTTATTGGCATGTCTCCCCTCCAAACCAGATGCCACATTCCCCTTCAAACACTCAAGCTTCTTAAAGGCATGGGACTGTTTAAAACATAGCAAATTATAAATTGTGGTTGTTTTATGTGCCATCAACTCAGTTATGCCCAATGGTTCTGAAACCTGCTCTATCCTGACCCAAGCTCACTGTCTCTGACACATCTGCTCCATAAACCTAGTCACTGTGTCATTACATCTCATCTGGTGTCTTCCTCTCCTGAGCCATCCCTCACTCTTCCAAGCATGATGTCCTTCTCCAAGGAGGAGTCCCTTCAGGCAATATGCCCCAAATATGTGACATGGAGCTTCAAAATCCTTGCCTCCAAGTAGCAACTTGTTTTCAGCCTTTCCGGGACAGAGCTGTTTGTTCTCTTAGATGTCCATGATACATTCAAGACTCTTCTCCAGCACCACCTCTGTTGGGTCATCTCTTTTTAGAATGGGAATACATATGATTCTCTTTTAGGTAGTTGGCCATGTAGCTCCATATTTCCTGGCACAGTCTTGTGAGCACGTCCAGGGCAGCGTCTATTTGTTGAAATATGTCAATTGGTATTCCATCAATTCCTGGAGCCTTGATTTTTGTCAATTCAGAGCAGCTTGAACTTCCTATTTTTTCACCATTGCTTCTTGGTCATATGTTGTTTCATGAAATTTCTCTGTGTCATTCAATTTGGTACAGTGACTCTGTGTATTCCTTCCATCTTCTTTTGATGATTCCTGGATCATTCACTACTCTGTCCATAGCATCTTTAAACATTGCAACTCGAGATTTGAATTTATTCTTCAGTTCCTTCAGCTTAAGAAATGCCAAGAAAGTTCACCCCTGTTAATTTTATGACTCCAGCTCTTTGCAGATTTTATTATAATACTTTGCTTTATCTTGCTGAGCTGCCTTTTGAAATCTTCTGCTCAGCCCTTTGGCTTCCTGATTTCTTCCTTGTGTTTTGGTTTCTTGATGTTCTACTGCAACATTCAGAGAACATTTCTAGATCCATCATGCAATACAGTGTTGTTATGCATTCACATATAAGAAAATCTCTTAATACCACTCTTACACAAATATATGCACTGAAAACCAGAGCCAAAGAGGAAGAAACAGAAGATTAATGCCTTTTGCAGAAACTTTTGCAGTCAGAAATTGATTAGGCATACAATCAAGATGCATTAATAATAATAATAATAATAATAATAATAATAATGACTGGAATGCAAAATTTGGGCACAGAGAAGAAGGATAAGCAGTCAAAAAACATGGACTTAGTAACAGAAATGAAGCTGCAGATAGAATGATAGCATTTTATACAATCAAATACAAACGGTGACTATACACATGGACCTCACCTGATGATCTACAAGGAATCATACTGACTACATCTGTGGCAAGAATCAATGAAAAAGTTCAATATCAACTGATAAAAGTAAGCAAGGCACTAATTGTGGAATAGATCACTGACTACTCATATGCAAGATCAAACTGAAGCTAAAGAATACTAAATCAAATCCACAAGAATCAAAATTTAACCTTTAAAAACCAATTCAAGAAGAGGTTTGAGGCTAATGAATGAAGACCAGATGAGCTCTGGGGATTATCAAGAATATAAGCCATTATAAAATTATAGATTACATTATGAAAATTAAGAATTTCAGAACACTTACCTGTGCTCAGTGGGAACTTATAGACCAAGTAGTAGTTGTTAGAAACAGAACAAAGGAATGCTCCATAATTTTGAATAAAAATAAACATTTATTGTGTTTGTATTTTTAAAATTTTTTTATTATTAATTTTAATGAACATTTACAGAGATTTTGAATTTCCATTCAATCATTGTTGCACTTTTCTCCCCGCCCACCCCTCCATCCCCAGTTTGCTCTTCTCTTTGAAAAGTAAAAGAAAAATTCCTTCATTGGTATACAATCCCCCCACAACACCCCCACTCCCACCCCGAGTATACTCCACTCTGCAGCCTTCATTCTGGACTTTCTATCATCCATTTCAATACAGTATACATAATGTATCCAGTTTTTCTCATTCTTACCCCAACCCTGATGTCAGTCCCATTCTACAGCAGTGACATTATGCAGTGTTTGTCTTTTTGTGACTGAGATATTTCACTCAGTATAATGACCTCCAGGGTAACCAATTTTGAATAATATTGCATGAGTTCCTCGTTTTTCAATGTAGCATAGTATTCCATTGTGTGAAGATACCACAGCTTCTCTATCCATTCATTTCTTGATGGGCACTTAGGTTGTTTCCAACTCCTTGCTGTTGTGGAAAAGCTGCGATAAACATGGATGTGCATATATCTCCTTGGATGGCGGTTATGGTCTCTTTAGGGTATATTCCCAGTAGTAGAATTGCTGGGTCAAATGGTATCTCTATTTGCAATTTTTTGAGAAAGCACCACACCGCTTTCCACAGTGGTTGCACCGTTTTACATTTCCACCAACAGTGAATAAGGATTCCAGTTTCTCCACAACCTCGCCAGCATTTGCTGCTTGCTGTTCTGTTAAATTTTGCTAGTCTTACTGGGGTGAGATGATATCTTAGTTGTTTTGATTTGCATCTCTCTTAGAGCTAGGGAATTTGAACACTTCTTCATGTGCTTGTTGGCCATCTGAATGTCTTCTTTGGTGAAGTGTCTGTTCATATCCTGTGCCCATTTTTTGATTGGGTTATTTACCTTTATCTTGTTGTGGTGTTCAAGTATTTTATAAATTCTAGATATAAGTCCCTTATCTGACCTGTCATTACCAAATACTTTTTCCCAGTCTGTGGCTTCCCTTTTTACCCTGTTGGAGAAGTTTTTGGATGTACATAGGGATTTGATTCTTGTGTTTGTATTTTTTATCATGCTTGTTTCACTTGTATTGGATTGAGAAAATGATCTTTAAAGCTTGACTACATGTAAAATATGTTAGGATTGTTGTTGTTGTTAAGTGCTGTCAAGTTGCAGGCGATTCATTGTGACCCTATGAAGGAGAGTCCTAAATGCTTGGGTGTCTCTCATCCTCTCTCCAGATATTAGCATTAGAATAAGACAAATTAACAATTTGGAATTTGGAGATGACACAATCTTGCTTACTTAAAAAGAAGAGAACTTGAAACACAGATGAAAAATCAAAGATCACAGTTACAGTTTGGATTCCAAAAAAATTACAAAAATATTTACAACTGAACAAATAAGCAGTATCTTGACAAAGAAAGCAAAGTCTGGAATTGCCCAGGATTTAATTTTGCTAAGATCTACAATCAATACCCACGGAAACAGAAGTTGAGAAAGAAAATGAAATAGTGTGGTGAAAAAATTGCTGCAAAACAACCTGTTAAACTGTTAGAGAGCCAAGGTGTGACTTTGATGCTTAAGTTAAGCCTCAACTAAACCATGGTATTTTCAACTGACTCGTAAGCATAAGCACTGGACAATTAAATGATGAAAAAGGAAACACAGAAGGAGAATAAATGTCTTTGAATGATTGTGTTGGTGAAAAACATTGAATATACGATGAAACATCAGAAAACAAATCTGCGCTGGAAGAATTACAGCTAGAGCACTCCTTAGAAGTAAAAATGGCCAGATTTATCTTTATATGTTAGACATGTGATCATAGAGAATAATCCCAGGAGAAGACATTATGTTTGATAAAATAGTTGTTAAGTACCATTGTGTTGGTCCCAACTCATTTCGACCCTAGATAGACTAGAACAAACACTACCTTGGTCCTGTGTTATCCTTATAATTTATAGCTCTGTTGCAATCACTGTGTCAATCTCTCTTATTGAAGCTCTTCCTTTTTTCCCCACTGACCTTCCACTTTACCAAGCAAGACCAATTGAAAAGATGATAGATGATTATTCAAATCTGCACAAAGAACGAAGCAGTGTTTCCTTGCTCTACTCTGAGGACTGCCTCCTGGTTCAAGCATAGGTTTCACATGAGCACAATCAAGTGTTCCGGGACCACACAGTCAAATGCCTTTTGACGGTCAATGAAACACAGACACGCATTTCTCTGGTACGTTTTGCTTTCTGCCAAGATCCACCTGACACTGGTGATAATGTCTCTAGTGCCACAATCTTTTCTAAATCCAGCTTGTATTTTTGATAGTTCTCTGTTGATGTACTGTTCCAGTGATTTTTTTATAATCTTCAGCAAGATTTTGTTTGCATGTGACGTTGTTCAAAAATTTCCCCACTCTGTCAGGTCACCTTGTACTTATTTCTTTTTAATGGGAATAAATATAGATCTTTTCCAGTCTGATGGCCAGGCAGTTGCCCTCCAGATTTCTTGGCACAACCGGACAGGCATCTTTAGGGCAGCATTTTGTTGTTGTTGTTGAAATATGTCAATTGGTATTGTATCGATTTCTGGCACCTTGTTTTTTGCCAATTCTTTCAAATCAGCCTGAACTTCCTCCTTCATCACCACTCCAAACCAGGAAAGGAATGCCTCAGAGATGCATCCTGACTCCATACCTTATTAATCTACATGCAGAACAGATCATTCGGGAGCCTGGGCTTTATGAGGAGGAGTGTGACATCAGGATTGGAGAAAGACTATCAACAACGTACGTTATGCAGATGACATGACCTTGCTTGCTGAAACTGAGGAGGACCTGAAGCATTTGCTGTATGTAGGTCAAGGATTGTAGTCTTTGATATGGACTGAAGCTCAGCATTAAGAAGACAAAGATACTCACCACTGGGTCAATTGATAGCACCATGATAGATGGAGAAGAGATTGAACTTGTTAACAGTTACAGCTTGCCTGGTTCCACAATCAACACTTTTGGAACCAGAAGTCAGGAAATCAAAAGACTGCACTGGGAAAAATCTGCTATCAGGGACCTCTCTAGAGTACTGAGAAGCAACACTGTCAGTCTAGAGACTATGGTACACCTGATCCAGGCCTTGCTCTTTGCAATTACTTTCTATGCATCAGAGAGCTGCACAAGGACTAAGGATGGCAGAAGAATTATTGATGCCTTTGGGTTGTGGTGCTGGAGAAGAGTCTTAAACATACCATAAACTGCCAAGAAAACAAATATACCTGTCTAATATGTCTGTGTTAGAGAGGCTGTAACCAAATTTCTCCTTGGAGGCTAGAATTCCAAATCTCTATCTTGCATACTTTGGACACATGGCCAGGAGGGACTAGTCCTTGGAGAAGGACATCATGCTCGGAAGGCTGGAGGGACAGCGCAGGAGAGGAAGACCCTGGATGAGAAGGATTGATACAGTAACAGGGACAATGGGTGTAGGTGTGTCAGAGTCAGTGAGACTGACTCAGGACAGGGTAGGCTTCTGAGCCATTGTGCATAGGGTTGCTGTGAGTTGCAGGTCACTCAATGACACATAACAACAAACAAAAAGAACACAAGAGCAGATGGTAATGAAAGAAGTTCAAGCTGCAATGAAGGCACTGGCCCAGAACATATGGCTCCAGGAACCAATGAGATAACAACTGGCATGTTTCAAATTACAGATGCAGCCCTGTATGTGTTCATCAGTCTATGCCGGGGAATTTGGAGGACCGTTGCCTGGTTGACTAACTAGATTAGATCCATATTTCTTCCCATTCCCAAGAAAGGTGATCCAACAGAATGTGGAAATTATTGAACCATACCACTAGTGTCACATGCAAAAACAAAATACTGCTGAAGATGATTCAAAATGACTCAAAAGTCCACCCTGGATTTAGAAGGGACCATGGCACCAGGGATATAATTGCTGATGTCAGATGGATTCTAGTTGAAAACAAAGACTACCGGAAGAGTATCTGTTTGTGTTTTATTGACTATGCAAAGGCATTTGACTGTGTGGATCATACAAGCTGTGGCTGACATTGAGAAGAATGGGAATCCTAGTACACTTAATTATGCTCACGTGAAATCTATACCTAGACCAAGAGGCTGGTTTCCCCCTATGTTTGTTCAATCTGTATGCTGGGAAAGTTATTAGAGAAGTAGGACTCTATGAATAATAATGAAGCATAAGGATTGGAGAAAGGCTCATCAATAACCAAAGTTGTATGCAGATAACACTGACACAAGTTTATATGCTAAAAATGAGGAGGGCTTGAAGCACTTGCTACAGAATAATCTACAAACTTCAATATGAATTGTATTTCAGTGTCTCAAGAAAACAAAAATTCTCACCCCTAGATTGATAGGAATCATCATGATAGATGTAGGGAAAATTGACGCTTTCAACAGCTTCATCCTGCTTGGATCTACAGCTAATATACTTAGTACCAGCAGTCAGGATATCTGAGAGCTGGACTATGAATAAGGATGACAGAGGAAGAATTGATGTCTTCTTGTTGTGGTGTTAGGGAAGAGTACTCAATATCCCATGGAATGCCAAAAGAATGGACAAACAGGTCTTGGGGCACGTTGAGTCAGAGTGCTTCGTTTAGGCAGAGATGGTGACGCTTCTCTCACATACTTTGGGACTCTTGTGAGGAGCTGTTCTTTGGAGAGGAATATTACACTTAGAAATGCAGAGGGACAGCAAAGGAGAGGAAGACTGTCAAGCAGGTGGATTGGCAGAGTAACTGCAGCAAAGGGCTCAAGTCTGTCAGAGATTGTGAAGATAGCACAGGATAGGACAGGGTTCAGATCTCTTGTCCATAGAACTACTATGAGTCATGTTCAAGTTGATGGCACCTATCAACAACACCATCACAAAGATCAGTCATTTCAAACCTGAAGAAACAGAAGGTTTTACCAAACTCTATATTCTGAAATTGATGAAAGCAAGAAATGCTGATCATTATTGGTGAATTGAATGAAAATTTGGAAACCAAGAAGAGCGAGCAGTTGGAAAGTATGGCCTTGGTGATAGAACTGACATGAGAGATTGTGGGATAGCATTTTTTTTAAGATTAGCAACTTACTGTAAAATATCATTTTCAACAACATGAATGGTGACTATACAGGTAAATCTCCCTGGGTTGAATACAAGTAATGAAATGGACTACAGCTGATGAAAGAGATGATTTTTTGTTGTTAGGTCTCTAACATTCACTTCAATTCATAGTGACCCTATCATGTACAACAGATGAAAACTTAGCCCTTTCCTGTGCCATCTGCCTGGCGTCTACTCTGCCTCTCCCACTGCTGCATTCACTGTGTCAGTCCACTCATTGAGGCTTTGGACTGAGACCCTCCACTCCTCCATGCATGTCCTTTCCCAAAGGATGGTCCTTCCTGGTACATGTGACAAAGTTTCTCAAACTTCGATTCTAAGGAACACTCTGACCACACCTCTTCCAAGACAGATTTGTTTATTCTGTAAACAGTCCATCATTTATTCAACTTTTTTTTTTTACCAAAAACCACAATTTAAAGCAATTCTTCTGTTTCTCTCATTCACCATTCAACTTTCTCTTTTTTTTAAATGCTTAAATTTTATTGAACATTTTCTGCAAAACACTTTTAAACACACCATCAAACTTTCATATGCACAGGAAGCAATTGAACATAGTATGGCTTGTGTTCTATACATCTTGATTTTTAAGATGACAATTTCACTTTTTAGCACCTTAAAGAGTTTCTTGACAGCAGACTTGCCCAGTGTAATGTGTATTTTTATTTGTTTGACATCTTCTTCCATAGATGTTGAATGTAGTTCTAAGACAGATAAAATTATTGGCAGCTTCAATCTTTTCTCCACTTAACACGATGTTGTCTATTGGTCCTGTTGTAAGGAATTTTGTTTTCTTGATGTTGAGGTGCAAGCCAGTTGTAATCTTTGGTCATCCTAATGAATTACTTTAACTTCTCTATGTTGTTGTTTTATGCTGTAAAGTTGGAGCTGACCCCTAGCTGACACTCTGGGGGGTTTTAAGAGACAGTTAATTACATGGGAGGAGATTGCCTATCCTTCTTCTCTATAGAAACTGCAAATCTCAGGTTATTAATGAATCTTCCTCCAATTCTTATGCCATAATCTTCTTCATATATAGTAGATGCTTGTATTATTTGCTTAGTGTACAAACTGAATAAGTATAATGAAAAGATAAAAAACTTGATGCACACTCTTTCCTGATTTTGAACCATGCTGTATCTCTTTGTTCTGTTTGAACGACTCTTTCTGGCATACTTTCCTTTCAGTCAATATCCATTTGACATTAGCAATTATATCCCTGATTCTATGGCATCTTCTAAATCCAGCTATGGAGAAGTTCAATATCATCAGTCAAAATGAGGGCATGGGCTAACTATGGAATAGACAACAAATCAGTTATATACAAGTTAAAACTGATGAAGGAGAAAATGAAAATAAGTCCACAAAAATAAAAACATGACCATAGTACATACTTCCTAAATTTAGATGTTATCTCAAGATTATATTTGACATGTTGAACACTAATAAAACAAAGATTA
Organism: Elephantulus edwardii; assembly: GCF_000299155.1. Lineage (NCBI taxonomy): Eukaryota > Metazoa > Chordata > Mammalia > Macroscelidea > Macroscelididae > Elephantulus > Elephantulus edwardii. The sequence continues at coordinate 31,641,094 of NW_006399752.1, read as the reverse complement.
AAGGCATGTTGGATGACATTAAGGACATCATATATGAAAGGAAATTAAAGAGCATTTAAAAGACAGGAAAGAAAGAACAAAAGAGAGAGAGGAAGGAAGGAAGGAAGGAAGGAAGGAAGGAAGGAAGGAAGGAAGGAAGGAAGGAAGGAAGGAACCAAAATTGATGTCAGAAACAACCCTGAAATTTGCTTTTAAACATTGGATATGTAAACTAAAAGTAGAAGCGAATTTTAAAAGTTCAACGTAAAATTTGAAATGATGACCACAAAAGAAAAAATATTTTAGTTAAATGTGAAAAGAGTGAAGGATATTGTAATTGACCCTCTAATTAATTTGCTTTGATCAAGAAATACAGCACTGGGGATGGACACTGGTTTATGTCAAGAAATTTGGAGGACAATTTCTTGGTTAACTAAATGGAAAGACCCACATATATACCCAGTTATAATAAAGAGAATGTAGGAAACTCTACTGTCAGCTGACCTTGAAGGAGAGGGGTTGACAGAGTGGCGACATAATGAGCTCAGAAAGCACGGTGAGGATGGGGCGATGGTGGTGCTTCCTCCTGTTGCACGCAGCTTGCTACAAGTTGGAATCAACTGAACAGCTCCTAACAACATCCGCAAATATCCCTCCTCTCTTAGCCTCTAATCTTTACTTTGAATTGAATGTTGACATTCTGGATTCATATAGATGATATGCCCTCTATGGGGTGGATTGATTCAGTGACTGGGGTAATCGGGATGGGAGTGTCGGAGACAGTGCGATTGGCACAGGACAGAGCAGAGTTTAGGGCTGTTGTACTTAGGGTCGCTATGAGTCGCAAGTGACTCGACGGCACATAACAACAACAACAACAACGACAACATTAGTAGAATCTATCAAGTAATTTTTTTTTATGTCACTGTGATTTTCTGCTTGAGGATAGTTTGGCTTCAAGATTTAACAAATGCCTCAGGGACCTATTTTTAGATAATCTTCTATTCTTAGGTGATCCTGGTTTTCCAGACTTATTTTTAAAATGTATTTTTTTCCTTCTGTGTTTTTCTCCAGTTTTGTTTGGGATCAAATATTGTGAACCCTAGTCAGATTGGTCAATTGTGGTAGCAGCAACACTTGAGTTTTCTGAGAGAAACTAAGGAAGTTTTTTTATTTGATTGTGATTTTAATGAAAGTTTACAGAAAAGTTGAATTTTCATTTGTTCATTGTTGCATTTTCCTCCCTCTCCTTCCCCTCCCCCTTCCCTAGTTAATGTTCTTCTTATTTTTTTAAAATATTCATTCATTGTTGCGCAGTTTCCTTCATCTCCCTCACTTCCCCATCCCTAACCCACTTTCAATGCACCACTAAGGAGGTGATTTAATTTTTACTGTTGTAAGATGATCCTCAATGTGTGGTGACACCGTGTACAATAGAACGATATGTTACTTGGTCCTGGGTTAACTGTGTCATTGACTACAGGTTGGACCATTGAACCCACAGTGTTTTCATGGACTGTGTTTTGGAAGAAGACCTCCAGGCTTTCTCTCCTGTTTGGTCTTTGCTGGAAGCTCCACATCACAGCCTTCCACTGTGGCTGTGAGTCTGATGCAATGATCCACATGAAAGTGGAGAATTCTCCCACTTAACCACCGCTGCCCTCTATGTAAACACGACATGTCCTTCATGTACATGCCTGATGAGCAAGAACCATATGGATTTTAGTTCTGTATTCACAGTGCAGAAGAAAATTACTAAAAGAACCTGGCGGTGGAACACAGTGATCTTGTGTTCAGAGGACGGATGAGTGGATGAATGGGTGAAGGCGATGGCTTCCACTCTCAATAAAGGAGTCCTTTAGCTTGAAAGAGCAGAGTTTTCTCCCCAGGTTTTCTAATGAAGACCAGGGAAGTAGATACTTTCTCCCTTAAGCATGAGGATCCTCCAAGTACAGCCGGCTCAGGGTCTCCAGCTGACCTGCATCTCAATGGCTGCTCTCACATATTTGCAGCAGATTTAGAAAAGTCATGCACATCTAATTATATGGAGACACCAGCACATTCATTTCCTGGTTTTCACTCATGCAGATGGCAGAGAAATTTTGGGAAATTTAACCCTGGAAGATCATAGAACACATTGTCTACATCTGTGCCTGAACTGGAAATGTGTTCAATTGAAAGGAATAACGTACACTTCCCCTTGGGGCTTGGAACCTCACACTCCCCTCTCTGACACTGGAGTGAAACCGGTTCCCCAACGAACATTCTGCTGAAATTCCACCATCAGAAAACCAAGGAATGTCAGAAATCCTTCCTGTACCTCATCATTTTGTCTGTTTTGGAATTTGTTATGGGGACAGAAGGAAGTCTATTGAAATGAGCTTTGCAAATAAGAATATGTCCTTTCGGTACACAATTCATCAATGCCTACCATATGCATGGAGTCGCTATGGGTCACACAACAGCAACCACGTGCTAAGGAGTCCTGGTGACGCAGCGCTTCATGTATCTATTTGTCTGGAAATTGAAAGAGCAGAGATTCGGGCTCACCAGCTGCTACCTGGCAGCCATCTCTTGTTAGAGTCACAGCCACAGAAACCCAGGGTAAGGCTGCCATGAGCCTGGGCTGGTTTAAAGGACGTGTGTTTGCTTTTACCACCCTCTGGAAGTAACTTGTTTGCTGACAGTGAAGAGGACGTAAATAACTAGCTCAAGAAGATCAAAGACGTCAATATGGATAACACTTCAACAAAAAGAAAACAAAAATCCCTACACTTGGGCCAATAAACAACACCATGTCAAAGAGAAAAAATTGAAGCTGAATACTAAGGTACATCTGATCCAAACAACGGTCTTTCCAACTGCTTCCTACCAGGGAGAAAGTTGGGAAATGAATAAGAAGGACTGAAGAAGAGTTAATGCCTTTGAATTGTGGCATTGGTGAAAAACGTAAGTTCATCTTATTGTTATTGTGTATCATCAAGTCAGAACACAGCTGATCTTCCAGCGGGTTTTCAAAGGCAGTAAGTCACGTGGGAGGAGATGGCCCATCTTTCTCTCACAAAGCAACTGATGGATTCAAACCATGCATCTTTGTGTTGGCAGGGCGAGTCCTTACCACTAAGCCACTAGGGCTCCCTTACATATACTAAGAATTGCCAAAAGGACAAAGAAATCTGTTTTGAAGAAGTGCTTAGTTACAAGAATGGTATGACTTCATTTCACGTACTTTGAGTATGTTGTCGGAAGGAGTTAGTCCTTAGAAAAGCCATTGTGTTTGGAAAAGTGGAGGATCAGCAAAGGAGAAGAATACCATCAAGGAGATTGACTGACATCATGACTGTGACAATGGCCTTCAGCATATACTGGAGATTGTGAGGACAGCAGGGTTTGTTCTGCTGCACAAAACAATAGAAGTATATAAATGCTTAGCTGCTAACCAGATGTTGGTGTTTTGAACCCACCTGTCACTCCACAGGAGAAAGAAGAGACCATTTGTTTTGGTCACAATTACAGCCTTGCATCAGGCAGGGATCCGGAAAAGCATGATAATGGTGGGTGTAGTTCAATGATGATTAATTTTATAAAACATAAGGAACAGGAATCCTGTATGAAACACAGTGTGAATGAAGGCTAGTGTGAAACAAAATCTATACAAACTTTGAATGCAAACCAATATGAAATGTTGTTACTGTTATGTGCCGTCGAGTAGCTTGCGACTCATAGCGACCCTATGTACAACAGCCCTAAACTCTACTCTGTCCTGTGCCGATTGCACTGTCTCTGACACACCCATCCTGATTACCTCAGTCACTGAATCAATCCACTCACAGAGGGCCTTCCCCTCCTGCACTTCCCCTCCACCCTCCCAAGCATGATGTCCTTCACCAAGGACCAGTCTCTCCTTACAACATGACCAAAGTATGTCAGAAGAAGCCTCAGAATCCTTGCCTCCAAGGAGCCACCAGGTTTAACCCTCTCTAGGCTGAATCTGTTTGTTTTCCTAGCAGTCCGTGGTACCCTCAATACTCTTCTCCAGCACCACAGCTCAAAGGCATCAATTCTCCTTCTATCCTCCCTAGTCATTGTCCAACTCTCTAATACATAACGAGTGATGGCAAAGACCATGGCCTGTATCAGACGCACCTTAGTCTCCAGAGAGACACCACTGTTCTTCAGTACTTTAGAGAGGTCCCTAACAGCAGACTTTGCCAATCGCAACACACCTTTTAATTTCCTGGCTTCTGGTGCCAAGAGTGTTGATTTTGGAGACTAAAGCTGTGAGCAATTTCAATCTCTTTACCATCCATCCTGATGCTGCCAATTGGTCCAATGGTGAGAATCTTTGTCTTCTTGACATTGAGTCTCAATCCATATTGAAGGCTGCGGTCCCTGACCCTCAGCAGCAAGCGCTTCAGGTCCTCCTCAGTTTCAGCAAGCAGGGTTGTGTCATCTGCATAACGCAGATTGTTGCTGTATCTTCCTCCAATCCTGATGCTGCATTTCTCCTCATAGAGCCCGGCCTCCTGGATGATCTGTTCTGCATACAGGTTGAAAAGGTATGGAGACAGGACACATCCCTGGTGTACACCTCTCCCAATTTTGAACCATGCAGTGTTTCTTTGCTCTGTTCTGACGACTACCTCTTGGTCCAAGTATAGGTTTCGCATTAGCACGATCAAGTGCTCTGGTGTTCCCATTCTTCTCAGAGTCAGCCACAGTTTGTTATGGTCCATACAGTCAAACGCCTTTGCATAATCAATGAAGCACAGATAGACATCTTCTGGTACTCTCTGCTTTCAGTCAAGATCCGTCTAACAATTAGCCACAATATCCCTAGTAAAAACAAACAAACAAACAAACAAACAAACTATCCAATATAAAATATATATTTAAAAAAACCAGTTACAGCCTTGGAAGCCCTCTGGAGAGATGTGACTCTGTCTAACAGGCTTACTGTGAGTTGACATCATCTTGAGGCCAATAGATTGTTGTTTTTGTGATTTATTTTCTCTATGTTCCAGTCAACCCAAAGGCACATGGTTCAAATTCAAATCCTCCCATTGCTCCAACTGGTAGAAAGATGGACAATCAACTTCGTGTGATTAATTGTCTCTGAAAACCCACTGGAGGGTTATCTATGAGTTGGTTCTAACTCAATGGCACCTAACAACACCACCAACAGGTATGAGAAAGCAGAACTTAACACACTTCAATGGCTACAATTAGTGTTCCTGCTATCCTTCCTGTGAGTCAGAGAAAAGGGGTCCTTCCAACAGATGTAGCTTATTGCAGCTAGACAGTAGGAGCATGCAGGGTATTTCCTTACTGACTCCCCTTCTTCTCTAGTTACCCAAACGCAGTCAGCAAACGGCACCTCACACAAGCTCTCCTGCCTGCCACCAACGAGTAGTGTTTGGTATGGATTAGAAGAGCATCTCAGATGTCGTGGGACAGGAAGACAGATCTGGCCGTGGTCCTGCTTCTGCTTCCCAGGGCCTACATTACTTCCCCTGAGATGCTCGGCGTCTGCGCGTCTCACTCTTCCCATCAGTCAACTCAGCCTCATAAGACCTTTTTCCCCAGGTTGAGGTGCAGATCCAATAGGACAATACAGGTAAAGGCACTTTGATGATGATGGAGTGAAAAGTAAATATGATTGTCCATGTTACGGCTGCCCTTTACACCACAGTGTAGAGAGCTCGTGTGCTGTAATCCTTGGGGTGCTGGAATGCTAACCAAAGGTCACACACCTCCAGTGGTTTGAACCCATCACTAGCTCCTCAGGAAAGAGCTGGGAAATCTCCCCCCCCCAACCTCCCCTTTAAGATTCACAGCCTCGGAGACCTGGTGAAAGGTCACTATGAGTTGGAAACACCTCTGTGGCTGAGTACTAGCTTAATACAACTGTGTAAATAATGTTATAAGTGGCCTCTGTTCAGCTAGAGGACCGTGCTTTGATGGTATTCATTTAGGTCTCGTGTTTTGTTTCTAAATCATAGTATCTTATGCTTTATCCATTTTCATGTTGGCATAACACAAATAATTTTATTAACACAGTTACAATCCATTCAACAAATGCAAAACAAGACATAGTCTCTGTTCTAGATCTTACTGCGTAGAGGAGTTAGGAATAGTATACAAAATTTGTGTTCATGGAGAAAATATCTTTGTGAGAGAGACCCACATGAACACAAGCAAATCTAGAACAAGGTAGAAAGTGACAAGTAGGGTAAGAATAGGATAAAAATGGAGACACTTGAAGGAAGAGAAGTGATTTATTCAATTATTTTTTTTTACAGAGGGGATAAGGAAGTCTGTAGTAGAAGTGTCATTTAATATAGACCTTAAAGAACTATTAGGATTTGAGTTTTTGGAGGCAGAAGAGCGTTTTCCAGCGACTCAGCTCAGTTTTCACACCAAAATCTACACACAAACCCAGATGAATTCCTCACATGCCATATTAAATCTTGAGTGACAAAAAGCAGAGAACTAGTCTCAAACTGTAGATGAAAAATACAGACAGTCTTTGGTAAAATAGAATGGATGTCAAAAAGTTGCCGTTCATTCTCAATTGTAGAAAATAGGTCTGAATAAAGCATTCTTCATTTAGAGTGAGTTATATGAAAAGGAAGAAGCTGCCAATGGTGTACTCACACTACATCAAAACCTAAGTTAGGAAAAATTCAAAGAACATTTGCGTATGTAGCATAGATGAAGAACCTAGGCCTTGAAAAGATACCACTGCAGGAACAGAAGACGATTTCCAGCAACTGTTTGGTTCTATAGACGAATATAATATTTTTGTAAGTTTATTAAAGCAAGCACTTAGAAATGAGTCAATAAAATAACAAGATGAGAAGAAAAAAATATATTATGGGACTAGAAAATCAAGATGAGGAGTTGTGACAAGATCTGAGATAAAAAGAATGTGTTAGAAACAACAAAGAGTATAAAATAATATGCTTGAAATACTGACTTGGGGTCTTTGGGGAAATGTTTGCTTTAGTCTAAGTAAACATGAAGAGGAAACTGAGAGATTAAATCAGTCAGAGGAAAGGTAGTCTATATGGGAGGTAGTACAAAGACACTCACTATAAACCTAATCTGATTCATACAAATGAGCAAATAAATATATTTTATTCATAGCCACAATGCATAGGCACAATTAAAGAAGGATTTCCTTCAGAAAAACGAAGGAATGCACTCATATTAAAAGGTCACACTCCTATACTTTATAGGAAGTTGCTAGAGAACATTTGACACGCAAAAATACACAGCTTAATTTATCCAATATCCAAACACAAGTAGAATTACATCTGGGCAGAAAGAACAGTCTCCTTATAAGTGGTAAGAATTAAGCTCTAAATGTTTCCTCCAGTAACATGTCACATCCAAAGACGGGTGTCAGTGGTCACGGGGTTCCGAATAATGTGAGACATGGATCAAGAATACTGAACCCAGCTAAGTTATATTTTAGACACAAAGAGAACAAGCAATTCTGAGGCAAGGAAGAAATTAAGCAATAGAGCTTTGTGAGATGCTTGTGAAAAGAAAACTAAATTAAAAAAAAATATATTCTCTTTGTCAAAATCCTGTGTCTTGATTTTCGGCACTGCTCTGACAGAAATGCACAAGCGGGTGGGTTTAAAGAACAAATATTCATATCCTCACAGCCGAAGAGACCAGAAATCTGAAGTTAGGGCCTAATTCTAGCGAAGACGTGACTTCTGATCTCTTTCCTTGTCAATTAGCCAGAATCCTTGGGATTCCAGGTTTGTTTTGTTTTCTTCATATGAAAATTTTTAAACTTAATTTTAAAAATTTTATATTGGCCTTCATGCAAAAGTAGTATACAGTATATTTCATTATACATTATGTTTCAAAGATTCCTCTATTTGCATAATATTTCATACTATCGTTCCCACATATTGTGTTTTATAAAATTAATCGCCATTGATCTATGCCCACCATTACCCTGCCTTTTCAGGTCCCTCGATGGCACATAAAAACAACAACAACAACTGGATCTTTTGTAATCCCTTCACCCTTCCGCTCTGCCCACATCACTTTGCGACCTTGAGATATCCACCCTCCTTACCTTCAGCCCTCCTTCATCTTCTCCTTTCCCTTTGGAATTTCATATATATCTTACTAGTAATTCTTCAATTTTTATAATAATGGTTTTATACAGTATTTGTCCTTAAGAGGCTGGGTTAGTTCACATAACATAATTCTCTCTAGCCTCTCCCGTGTTATACAGTATTTTTCAAAATCATTACTCCTGAGTGTCACATAGTTCTTTTATCATGTGAATGTACCATAATTTTTCAATTCGTCTATTTGTTAATGGACATGTTGGCTCTTTCCATTTTCTTGCTACTGTGGATAATGCTGCTATGAACACCGTTGTACAAATCTCCACTTGGGTCTCAGCTCTATTTTCCTTGGGTAAACAAATAATGCTGGCAAAACTGGACTGCTACCTGCAGAAAGCTAAAGCAGGATCTACGCTTCACACTACACACAAAAATTGACTCAAGATGGCTCAGACACCTAGGGGTAAAGCCCAAACCATAAAGGTCATAAGAGGCAAAATAGAACCAAACTTAGAAGCCTTAACCTATGGTATAAAGAGGCTGACAAATACATCCAGCCAGAAATGCACAACTAGGAAAGGATAACATCGATGAACAGGACCCATTAAAGACCCAATAAAAATTAGCAGGACCCTGTGCTCATTAAAAATAATAAATAAATAAAAAAGGTAAAAAGAAAACAGGCTGACTGGGAAAAGAACCTTTGGCAGTACCATCTCAGACAAGAGTCTCATAATGAAAGTCTATAGAATCCTACAGGGCCTCCACATGACAAAGACTGATAACCCAATTATAAAATGGGCAAAAGACATGGAAAGACTTTTCACAGAAGATGGCATTTGGATGGCCAATGGACACAAAAAGAAATGCACAAAATCACTGGTAATAAGGGAGATGAAAATCAAAACCACAATGAGATATCATCTTACCCAAGTAGCAGTGGCAAAGTTTAGCAGAGCAGCAAACAATTAATGTTGGAGACAATGTGGAGAGGTAGGAACTCTCATACACTGCTGATGGGATTATAAAATGGTACAGCCACTCTAGAAAGCAGTTTGGTGTTTCTTCTAAAAGCTGAACATAGAAATTCCATATGACCTGGGGATTCTTCGGTTTTTGAATGTACTTTCTTTGTTGAATAATATCTGTCTTCATTCATGTACTTCCCAGTCTATGTATGTTTGTTTATAATTCAGAAATATTTAGATTTAGGATTCACCTTATGCTGATAAAAAACAAGAATGCTAAAGGGCAGAGATATCAGTTTAAAGGCTACAATGCATCTGATACAATATTTTTCCTTACTCAGTTTGCATATGTAAGTTGAACAATAAATAAGGAAGACTGAAGAATAATATATGACTCTGAATTGTGGTAATGGAACAGACCATGGACTGCTAAAGAAACAAACATATCTGGCAGAAGTGCAACAAATCAGGAGCTCCGTAGAGGCAAGGACGGTGAAACATAGTCTCATATACTTTGGTCATGTTGTCAGGAGGGCCCAAGTCCTTGGAAAAAGACATCAGATGGAAAAGTAAAAGAGCAGGAGACTCTCAAAAACACGGATTGGTACAGAGACAGCAACAATAGGCTTGAATGTGGCAGAGACAGGGAGGGTGATGAGGGTGTTCAGCTCCTTATTCACAGGGTCACTGTAAATTGTAGTCAACTTGAATGGCAAACAATTATGCTGTTATGACCTTATAGTTAGGCCCAGGCAAGGGGGGCCAGGAGGGGGAACAAAAATGCAAACTCCAGGCTGGATGGCCTCAGTGAGGCTGATAAGGTGGACTAAGGACCTTGCCAACCACCCGGAATCTACCACGGGCTGTAAACTAAGAAATGGAATGCAACTCCCTTCTTTCCAAAGACCCCATTATAGAAACCCCATCCCAACACCCGGAAGTTGCGAATTCTCTGCTCTGCCCCTTCAGGACAGAGGATTCGCCCGGGAGCTTCGCTTGAATAAAGATATAACTTTAAACTCTAGCTCTCTTTCGCTGATTTCTTTCAGGCGAGCTGCTATATACTTATTAACATAACAAAGAAATACCTTTGGTTCCAAACAGAGTCGCCTTTGCAGGTAGGTGAGTTTGAGTTAGGATGTTAAAATGTGTTGCTTGTGGTGGGCATGATTTCATATGTGACATCCAGGAAACCAAGCAGAGTCACTGCTCTTGAGCTGGTTCTGATTCCAACAGAGAGCAGCCCTCCCACCAGTTGCTGAGGCTGGAGGTCTGGATGCAGGTGACCACTCAGCTTCCTCGAGGAGGCACGCGGATATGAACTGCGCATTTTGCTTCATAGTGCAACGTGCTATTAGTTGTGGACCAGAGCTCCCCAGGGAATAAAAAAAAGGAGAGAAAAGTAACAGTAGGAACACTCCGGCAACCATTACTATTCAGAGTCAGAGGGCTGAAACGAACATCCTGAGGGGGAGAAATGGGATTTCCACCCCCACAGTTGACAACTAGGCTGAGTTCTTGAATGCAAAGGCTTTATCTGATTTTCCTCCTCAAACATGATAACAAGAAAACAAACCAAGCAGTGGTTATCACCAAATAATAGAATGTCAGGTAATACATAAACACACTATAAACGTGACATTCTTGGGGAAAAAATCCAGCAAACTTCAGCTGACCAAATAAGGAAACAAATGAAGAAATAAAAAATTCAGGAGCCATGGAGAAAGGACTGACAATGAGAGCTGATAGTACAGAGACTATGCATTCACATTTATAGAAATCATGGCTACCTTGTTGTTATATGCCTTCAAGTCACCTGCGACTCATAGCGACCCTATGCACAATAGCTCTGAAGCATGCCCTGTCCTGAGCCAGTCTCACTGACTCTGACACACCAACCCCCACTGCCCCAGTCACTGTATCAACTCTTCTCATCTGGGGTCTTCCTCTTCTGTTCTGCCCCTCTACCCTTCCAAGCAATTGATGTCCTTCTCCAAGGATCGGTCTCTCCTGGCCAAGGGCCCAAACTATGCGAGACAGAGCTTCAAAATCCTAGCCTCCAAGGAGAATAATAGAACTAATTAATGATCAAGGGCCAATGAATTTTTCCCGCTTTAAGGTACCGGTAAGTACTTCAGGCTTTTAATACCAAGTCCAGCTGTTGTCTGATTATGGTATCTATTACTGTATAACTGATTAATGGACTGATTACAGCCCTTAGAAAAATGGAAGACCATTCTCATCTGGATGCCCTATAAAAACTGCCTGAATCATGTCTATGACTTGTAATTTGCTAGCCACTGCTGCTTCCACCATTACATTTCTGAATCAGTGTGACTGTCCACAAGGTTGCTACTTTTGTTACTTTTGAGTACTGGGGAAAACTAACAAGTTGGCTTTAAATGAGATTAGATGGAGAAGCCTCAGCTAACTTTTCCAACTGCAAATCAGGGCACACACCACCCTTCCCTCTGTATGGAACTTTGAAGTTTACACGTCCAGTATGGTAGTCCTAACACATCAATGTGGGAGGACTTGAAATAGGAAGCGGGATGTTCAATATGTTTCAAGGTCCACATTGGATATTAAAGATTTTTATAATAAATAGTGTAATGCTTAATTAATGATGCTTGATACTGATTACATGTTGAAACAACATTTTACTTATCCAAAGTTAAGTGTAATATATCATTAAGCTTCATTCATTCTGCTGCTTCTTACAAATTTGAAGTAGCTACTAGAAAATTTAAAATAATATGTTTGTGTGTTTTTTTATCAACACAAACTTAGAATGGGATTTTAAATGCCTGATGAGAAGTTAAAATAATGTTTTTTGAAAATGGGGGAAGGATTTTTTTTTTTCTCTGAAGATTGTTCTTAAAAATGAATATGAATCTCAGGGAGCTCTGGTGGCCTAGCTGCACTGCAATCCCGGAGGTACGTGGTTTGAATCCACCAGATGCTGTGCTGGAGAGGGAGGGGCAATCTCCTCCTGTACCTGTCAGATCTGATTTGACGGTTGTTCTGTTGTTCTTATGCGCCGTCGAGCCGCTTCCGACTCATAGCGACCCTATGTACAACAACCCTAAACTCTGCTCTGTCCTGTGCCAATCGCACTGTCTCTAACACTCCCATCCCAATTATCCCAGTCACTGAATCAATCCACCTCATAGAGGGCCTTCCCCTCCTGTGCTGTCCCTCTACCCTCCCAAGCATGATGTCCTTCTCCAAGGACCAGTTTCTCCTAACAACATGTCCAAAGTATGTTAGACAAAGCCTTAGAATCCTTGCCTCCAAGGAGCCACCTGGTTTAACCCTTTCCAGGATGAATCTGTTTGTTTTCCTAGCAGTCCATGGTACTCTCAATACTCTTCTCCAGCACCACAGCTCAAAGGCATCAATTCTCCTTCTATCCTCCTTGGTCATTGTCCAGCTTTCTGATACATAACAAGTGACAGAAAAGACCATGGCCTGTATCAGATGCACCTTAGTCTCCAGAGAGACACCATTGCTCTTCAGTACTTTAGAGAGGTCCCTAACAGCAGACTTTCCCATGGCAATATGCCTTTTAATTTTCTGGCCAAGAGTGTTGACTGTGAAGCCAAACAAACTAAAGCTGTGAACAATCTCAATCTTTTCACCATCCATCCTGATGCTGCCAATTGGTCCAGTGGTGAGAATCTTTGTCTTCTTGACATTGAGCCTCAATCCATATTGTAGGCTGCAGTCCTTGACACTCTGCAGCAGGCGCTTTAGGTCCTCTTCAGTTTCAGCAAGCAGGGTTGTGTCATCCGCATAACGCAGGTTGTTGATAAATCGTCCACCAATCTTGACCCCACATTTCTCCTCATAGAGCCCAGCCTTCTGGATGATCTGTTCTGCATACAGGTTGAAAAGGTATGGAGATAGGACGCATCCCTGGCATACGCCCTTCCCAATTTTGAACCATGCAGTGTTTCCTTGCTCTGTTCTGATGACTGCATCCTGGTCCAACTATAGGTTTCACATTAGCATGATCAAGTGTTCTGGGATTCCCATTCTTCTCAGAGTCAGCCATAGTTTGTTATGATCCACATAGTCAAACACCTTTGCATAGTCAATGAAATACAGATATACTACATTCCTTTGGTATTCCCTGCTTTCAGCTAATATCCATTTAACATCAGCTACAATATCCCTAGTACCACAACCCTTTCTAAACCCAGCCTGGACTTCTGGCAGTTCTCGGCTGATGTGCTGTTCCAGTCATTTTTGGATAATCTTCAGTAGAGTCTTGCTTGCATGTGAAATCAGTGACACTTTTCTGCAGTTTCTACGCTCTATTGGGTCACCTTTCTTTGGAATGGGAACAAATATAGATCTCTTCCTGTCAGTTGACCAAGTGGTCGTTCTCCAGATTTCCTGGCACAACTTGGTGAGCACGTCCATGGCAGCATCTGTTAGCGGAAATGTGTCAATTGGTATACCATCTATTCCTGGGGCATTAATTTTTGCCATCTCCTTCAAAGCAGCCTGAACTTCTTCTTTCATCGCCATAGGCTCTTGCTCATATGTTGTTTCATGAAATTCTTCTGTGTACACATACAAAATAATAATAATAGTAATAATAATAATAATAATAAAAATTGTCTTCAAAGAGATGGATTGACAGTGACTGCAACATAGAGCGTAGAGAGGAGAGATTATGAAGATGGTGTATTATTGACAGGGCTTACATCTGCTGTATATTGGTTTGCTATGAGTCATAGTGAGTTCACAGCACCTAACAATAGTATGCAAAGTTGTGTCTTCTGCATAATACAAGTTTTTGATCAATCTTCCTTTTATCCTGATGCCATAGTTTTCTTCTTAAAGTCCAGCTACTTGAATGATTTGCTCAGCTTTAAGATTGAACAGGTATGGAGAAAGTATACAGCCCTGACACACTGATCTTTCTGATTTTAAACTATGCAGTGTTCCTTTGCTTTGGTCAGACAACACCTTTTTGGTCTTGGTATAAATTTCGTATCTGCATGATTAAATGTTCTGGGATTCCCATTCATCTCAATGTTAGCCATAGTTTGTTATGTATGATTCACATAGTCATAATTCAGGCTATGGTCTATTCAGTCACTTGCTATGCTATTGCACAGCTAGACAATGAATAAGGATGACAGAAGAAAAACAAATGTCTTTGAGCTGTGGTGTTGTAAAAGAGTAATGAATATCTCGTGAGCTTCCAAAATAACAAACAAGTATGTCTTGGAGAAGCTACAGCTGGAGTGCTCTTTAGAGGCAAGGATGGTGAAGCTTGACCTCACGTATTTTGGGCATGTTGCTGGGAGGGGCTATTCCTTGAAAGGGGACATCATGCTTGGAAAGATGTAGTGTCAGTAAAAGAGAAGAGGGCCTTCAATAGCTGCAACAATGGACTCAAGCATATTGGAGATCATGAAGAGGGTGCAGGATCTGACAGAGTTCAGGTATATTGTTCACAGGGTCACTCTGGGTTGTGCTAGGCTCAACGGCACACAAAACCAACAACAACAGTACTGAATAGAGATAGTACTCTCTGTTTTAATTTGTTTCCTCTGCTTTTGTAAAAGTATATTGTTTGAGGCATGATCCAGGGCCCCCTAGTAGAGGATGAGAGGAGATGAATCAGCTTGGTGAGACACTAATCAATATTGAATTAAGAAGCAGTTCACACCATTGGTTACTGTAAGATGCATCTGCTGGGGAACTCAGGCAGCCACTGCTGAATACTCTGTGAACACAGTATGAGGAAGCGACGTGCTTTGTTCATCATCTCCACAGCTCACTGGTTGAAGAAAGTAGGCATGGATGGCACTTCCTGGGTGCTTTGAGCTCTCTTAACCCTCAGTTCAAAGAATATGTGTGTTGGTGGTTGGAAGTTGAGCTGTTTTATACCCAGCCCAAGTGCTCATCACAGAACCATCAACACTTTTTCTTCTGTCTTCACGAAACCTACTTCCTTCCCCCACCAACACAATTCCACTATGTCAAGACTCAGGTAATGGGTGATATTTTACGTACGCAAACTCCAAAAATCTGGTAATAATATTTTCTAGTTTCCCCTCAAGGATAAAGGGTGCTTGTGTGTTCTTCGTCTCCCCTAGATATCTAAAGAAAAGAATGTCCCAAAGTCTCTAGGACATCTCCTTTCCTAATAATATGGACTGATCCCTCTGCCACCATGCCCACTCTGACTTCTAAACCACATGCCAATATGGTAGAGTCACAGCAGTGCAGGATTTTGAGAACTGTAGTGGTGCATGCCAGCCTTGACATCTGTGCTGACCTCCACACTTAGGCTGTGTGGGGAAAAGGAACTATTTCCTGAGCATTGTTAGCTGGATAACACAACTAACTCCCTTGGGGAAAATACAGGAGACGAAAACCAGAGGCCAGTAGGGTGCTTGTGAGTGGTGAAAATGGCTATATTTCTTGGTTGTTAACCAAAAGTTTGGTGGTTTGATTCTGTCCACAATAGCAATATAAGACAGGTATGACCATTTATTTTTCAAACTGTTACTTGCTGAGAACCCCAAGGGGCCCAGTTATACTTTGCCAGACTGGGGGCTGCCATGAGTCTGAATCCACTCCACTGTGATGGCTAGGTTGGGGTTATTTGTGGAAAGTTGAGCACAGGCATACCTCAATCTATATTTAAATTGAATGTCTGTGGCAACCTTGCATTGAGCAAGTTTATGTGCTCATTTCCCTTTGTATCTCTGTGCCAAATTTTGATGATTCTCATAATATTTCAAAATTTTCTCATCATGCTATTGAACTGTTAATAGACTCTAGTACAATGTAAACACAGCTTTTTATATGCACTGGGAAGCCAAAGAATTCTTGCGGTTTTCTTAATGGCAATATTTATTTTATTATGGTGGCCTGGGACACAAGCCATGGCATCTGAGGTGTGTGTGCACTCTACAATGTGATGCTGCAATAGGCTTCTCCAAATTCTGGGGATGTGTGAGTCTGTTCTTGCTGTTGTAACAATCAACCATAAATATGGTTGTTAGATGCCATTGAGTTGGCACTGACTCACAGCAACTCATGGACAGAAGATCAAGATCTTGCCTAATCCTGCACTCAGCTCTGCTTAAGTCCATTGCTGCAGCCCCTCTATGGAGATGCATCTTCTGACACTGCTACTTGTAGGGTTTGGAAGAGCCTGCAATTTTAGTAACGGGTGTTCTAGGCTTGTCTTGTGTCCTAAACTGTCTTAGTCTGGAGGATACACTGTAAGCTAACTACTAGGGGTGATCCTCTGTTATTTGAACTATTGATAGCATAGCTTCCAACATCACAGAACTCACAAGCCACCACAGCACAACAAACTGACAGATGAACCATAGATGTAGTTGCATTTAAAAAAATCACACGTTTATTCTATTCCAGGTTAGAGGACAAAGGTCTAATCAGGGCTGGTCCCTCCTGAAATAAACTTCATTAGAGAATTTGTACATTGCTTTTCCTTCATTCTAGAGCCACTTTTATTTTATTTCTTGGTTCATGGTCCCTTCCTCCCATCTTTTCATCTCCTCATCCCTCCAATGTGTTCCTGTTGTCACATACACCTCTGACCAGTTGGAACTGAGTCTTCAGCATCCCTCGTATGAAGATGGTGTGATCATCATTAATCCACCTGGACAGTCGAGGACTGCAGACCCTCTCTGGAGCCTTGACTTTGATCGTTTGACGTTTTTACTTGATCATCATGAGAGGTGGTACTTTTGAGTCTGGAAAGTGGGACATAGATGTCTCTGGGAGGGGCCACTTGTCAGTTGACCATGTGAGACGGGACTGGGTTTTAAAGAGCCTGGGAACACTAACATGAAGTAGATAGAAAGACCAAATCTACAGAGATCTGATTTCAATGATGGTTTCTTGAGGTGGAAAGGAGAGTGAGAGATTGTTGAAATTTGTGATGTTGAATATCATGGTAGATGCAGGACCTGAATGTGAAAGGAAGGACACAGGGAGAGGTTATAGACAGAGACAGTGCTGATTCAGAAAATTGTGCCTTGGACTAAGTTTAACCATTGTCTTGGTCTCTAAGTGAGAGTTGTTGTTGTTAAGTGCCATCAAGTCATAGACGACTCATTGTGACGCTATGAGTCAAAAGACTTGAACACTTGTATAACTTTCGTTGTTTCTCCACATTCGTAGACTTTCTGGAAGCAAGCCATTTCAGAAGTGGATGCGACTCCTGCTTCCAACCTTGTTTTAATCAGGGAGCTCCACCAAACACTGTCCACCATGGGTAACCATTAACACATTTGACACATCAGTGACACAGTGTGTAGCATCACAGCAACCACAAGTTACCGCTTACAGCAAGTGGACAGACCAGTGCTACAGTAAAAAGAGGAATAAGTGTGTATAGATGCACCATTGCTCATTGGTCGAGTTCCAGTCCAACCTTCATAAAATCAGTATAAAACAAGTCACACTAATATTTTGATTTTACAGTACATATTAAGGAAAGCTGTAGTGGTAACGTATGTAGAGTGCTTGTCCTCATTCCCAAGAAATTCCAACTGAATGTGGAAATTAGACAACAATATTCATTAGTATCACATGCAAGCAAAATACTGCTGAGGATCATTCAAAAACATCTACAAAAGTACATAGAAAACTACCAGACATTCAAGCTGGATTTAGAAGAGACTGTGGCACCAGGGATATCATTGATGATGTCAGATGGATCCTGGCTGAAAATAAAGAATTCTAGAAGAATGTTCCTTTGTGCTTTATTGACTATGCAAAGACGTTTGACTGACTGGATCATAACCAAAAATGGCTAACATTGAGAAGAATGGGAATTCCAGACACTTAATTATGTTAGTGCAAAACGTATGCCCAGACCAAGAAGCTGTTGGGTGAACAGAGCAAAGGAACATGGTTTAAAATCCTGAAAGATGTGTTTTAGGCTTGTATCCTTTCTCCACATCTATTTAACCTGTATGCTGAGAACACTATTTGAGAAGCTGAACTCTTGGAAAAACAATGTGGCATCGAGATCGGGGGAAGAATCATCAATAACCTGAGTTACGCAGATGACACAACTTTGCTTGCTTGAAGTGAGGAGCACTTGAAGCACTTACTGTAGAAGATCAAAGAATAGAGCCTTCCATATGGATTACATCTCAACAGCAAAAATTAAAACATTTTAGCCATTGGACAGATAGACAATGTCATGTTGTTGTTGTTGTTCTTATGTGCCATCAAGTTGCCTGTGACTCATAGTGACCCTACATACAACAGCTCTGAAGCCTGTTCTGTCCTGAGCCAGTCTCACTGACTCTGACACACCTATACCCATTGCCCTAGGTAATGTATCAATCTATCTCATCCAGGTTCTTCCTCTCCTGTGCTGTCCTTCCACCCTTCTGAGCATGATGTCCTTTTATCAGGATTGGTCCCTCCTGCCCATCTGCCCAAAGTATGTGTGATGGAGTTTCAAAATCCTATCCTCCAAGAAGAAACTTGGTTTCACCCTTTCCAAGACAGACTTTTATATTTGTTTTCTTGGCAGTCCATGGTGTGTTCAAGACTCTTCCCTAGCACTACAGCTCAAAGACACGGATTCTTCTTCTGTCATCCTTAGTCACTGCCCAGCTCTCTGATGTGTAGCAAGTAATTGTGAAGGTCCTGGCCTGGGTCAGGCACATCTTAGTCACTAGACTGACATCGCTGCTCCTCAGTGCTCTGGAGAGGTACCTGAGGCAGATTTTCCCAGTGCAATTCATCTTTTGATTTCCTGACTGCTGGTGTCAAGAGTGCTGATTGTGATGGAAAAGGCAATCTCCAATTTCGTATGGAATGGAAAAAAGCCCCGAATAAGCAAAGCACTCCTTAAGAATAGAAGAATGGTAGGAGGTATCTCACT
>NW_006399752.1:31619279-31620110 GCF_000299155.1 Elephantulus edwardii | reverse complement strand
TGTCTTCTTAATGTTGAGCTTCAATCCATATTGAAGACTACAGTTCTTGACCTTCTGCAGCAAGAGCTTCAAGTCTGCCTCAGTTTCAGCAAGCAAGGTTGTGTCATTTCCAAACTGTCAACAACTTCATCTTACTTGGATCCACAATCAATACACTTGGTAGTAGCAGTCAGAAGATCTTGAGGTGCACTGTACTTGTTCAGTCTGTGGTCAGGGTCCTCTCAACATTTCTGGGGCACAATAATTAATGTCAGTTTGAGGATTAAGGTGCACCTGATCCAGGCCACAGTCTTTTTTAGTCACTTGTTACGCATTGGAGACCTTGCTTCATGCAGGGTTGCCAAGACCTTCAATGTAGAAAGTGCAGAATCTTTGAAATGTGAACAGGCATAGTGTGATAAAACAAGGTCTGTATACAGATAATAATCCTATTAATCATCCTATTAGGCCGGTCGGTACCTCTGAGGGTCTAGTGATACGAAGCTGCTCTGGACTACAAAAGGCACATGGTTTGAATCCTCTAGCAGTTCTGCAGAAGAATGGACAGTCTTCCTCTTGTGTTTTACTGTCTCTGAAAACCCACTGGAGAGTAAGCTATGGCAGGTCCAGACTAGACAGCACACAACAACAATACTGGCTGCTAGATGGCACGGCACAGCCTAGGTCAGTCAGTGCGCTCCAACTTCAGATTGGCTGAGGCAGTCTTTGCTGGGAGAAGTCGTAGCCTCAGGCAGACTCTGCTTGATATTGGCTAACTTGCTTGTTTTCATGGAAAATGGCTAATCTGGTGCTACTTACTTTGTTGTTGTTGTTGTTATGTGCCGTCGAGTC
>NW_006399752.1:31596514-31616774 GCF_000299155.1 Elephantulus edwardii | reverse complement strand
GAAGTGGGTGTCCAATCCTTCTTCCTAGTCTGTCTTAATCTGAATGTTCAGATTTAGAGGAGTATCTGACAGACAGCAATTTGTGAAGCAGTGAAAGATAAATCCCTTATTGTGGAGTTAAGCATTAGTTACAGTGTTTAGAGTTTGTAAATGTATATGTATATGTATATGCTGTCAGAGACCTCTCCAGAGTATTGAAGAGTAATGACATCAGTCTGGACACTAAAGTGCACCTGATTCAAGCCATAGACATTGCAATTACTTGCTATGTGTCCAAGAGCTGGGCAATGACTAGGGATGACAGAAAGACAAGTGATGCCTTTGAGCCGTGGTGCTGGAGAAGAGTGCTGAATATACCATGGACTGCTAGGAGAACAAACAGGTTTGTCCTGAAGAGGGTGAAAGCAGACTGTTCTTTGGAGGCAAGGATTCTGAAGCTTTGTATGACGTATTTTGGACACATTGCAAGGAGAGACCAGCCCTTGGAGAGGGACATTAAGCTTGGAAGGGTGGGTGGATGGACAGTGTAAGAGAGGAAGACTCTTGATGAGATGGATTGATTCAGTGATAGGGGTAATTGAGGGCAGGTTTCAGAAACAGTAAAGTCGGCACAGGATAGAGCAGGTTTCAGGGCTATTGTACATAGAATTGCTGTAAGTGACAGGTGACTCAATGGCACAGAACAACAACAACATGCATACGCTTGCTTGTTCATTGTTTGCTCTCAGAATATACTTCTCTGTCAGTTGATATACTTAGTGGGGAGTTTTCATATTGAGACAAATTGGGAAGAAGGGCTGGCCATCCACTTCTGAAATAAGCGGCCTTTGACAACTCTATAAACGCTAGAGGAGCACTGTTAACCATCATACTAGAGGCAGAGCGCTTACTGTGAAATATGCTGAAAATGAGGGGGAGCAGCTGCAAACATCCGTTAATAACTGGTGCAGGGAATATATGGAGTATTAATATAGGAAAAGTCAAAGTTGTTAAAAAAAAGAAACACAATATATATAGACAGACATTCTAGGCACTAGTGAGCTGAAATGGACTGGAATTGGCTACTCTGAACCAGTCAACCACATGGTCTACTACACTGGGAATGGAAAATTGAAGAAGAATGGTGTTGCACTCATAGTTCAAAAGGATGTTGAAAAATCTATTTTAAAGTACAGTGATGTGAGTGATAGGAACTTATCTGCACAGCTACAAGGAAGATCTGTTAATACAACTGTTATTCAAATATGTGCATCAAAGATGAGGAAATTGAGGAATTCTACCACCTTTTGCAGTCTGAAATTGGCCAAACATGCAGTCAAGATGCATTAATAATTGGTGACTGGAATTGTAAAGTTAGAAATAAAGTAGAAGGAACATTATTTAGAAATTATGCGCTTGGTGACAGAAATGAGGCTGGAGATAGAATAAATGAATTTTGTACTTTCAATTATTTATTAGCAACAAATATATTTTATAAATAACACAAAAGGTAACTTTACAGATAGACTTCTGACTGCATTTGTGGAAACAATTGTTGGAGAAACTCAAATCAGCATCAAAACCAGACCAAGTGCTGACTTTGGAACAGACCATAAGTTACTTGTGGAAAAGGTCAAATTGAAGTTGAAGAACCTGAAGACAAGTCTGAAGACAAGAACCAGAATATGACCCTGAGTGCATCCCGCCTGAGTTTGAAGAATAGGTTTGAAGTATTGAACACCAATGCTGAAGACCAGCTGAGCTGTGGAATGATAAAAAATATCACCCTTGAAGAAAGCAAAAGGTCATAACAATGACAGAGGAGAAAGAAAATACCAACATTGATGTCAGAAAAGAAAAAAAAAAATTGAACTAGAGCATTGAAAAGCCAAAACAAAAGGAAAATAAGCTGAAATCAAGGAGATGAACAAAAGATTTCAAAAAGCATTCAAGAAAACAAAACCAAGAACTGACATTGGAGAATAAAAAGGGAAGGCCTTGTTCAGAATTTCTTAAACTGAGAGAATTGAAAACAAATTCAAGCGCTGAGTTGCAATTCTGAGAGATACTGTGGGCAAAATCTTAAATAATCCAGAAAACCTTAAAAAAGATGAAGGAATATGCAGTCACTGCACCAAAAAGAATTGGTTAACATTGAACTATTTCAAGAAGTAACATGTGATCAAGGGCCAATGAAGATCATGGCCATAACCTTGCTTGCTGAAAGTAACAGGAACTTGAAGCATTTGTTGTGGAAAATAAAAAACTATAGCCTGCAATATGGATTCTATCTCAACATCAAGAAAACAAAGATTTTCATCACTGGGTCAATAGGTTACATTACAATCGATGGTCAAAAGTTTGAAGTTGTCAATAATGTCATCTTGCTTGGATCCATAATTAACACCATCTGTACCAGCAGTCAAATCAAAAGAGACATTGCACTGGGAAAGCCTGATGTCAGAGACCTCTCCAAAGTATTACAGAACAACGATGTTAGCTTCAAGACATGTGTGCCTGGTTTAGGCCATGATCTTTTCAATCACTTGCTATGGATCTGAGAGTTGGACATTGAAGAAAGACACAAAAGAAAGATCGAAGCCTTTGAGTTATAGTATTGGAGAAGATCACTGAGTGTTCCATGGACGGAGAGAAGAACAAACAGGTAAATCTTAGAGAAAGAGCAGTTAGATCGCTCCTTGGAGGCAAGAATGGTGACGCTTCCTCTCACATACTTTGGGTATGTTGCTAAAGGAGGCTCTTTTGGACAGTGTGTTTGGAAGGATGGAGCGTCAGGAACAGAGGAAGACCCTCGTTGAGATGGCACCGTAGCTGGCATCGTGGCTGGAGCTCTCAAAGAGATGACTCAGTGGTGCAGCAATTAGATCAATGATATCAGAGATGAGGACGGCACAGGATAGGACATCAGACATAGGTTCCAATCTGTGGTTCATACGCTTGCAGTGAGTCATGTCACCTCAAGGGCACTTAGCACCACCACCAACCACTCGGCTAGTTTCTCCTACCTGTGTGGGGGACAAGCTTTCTCATTGGTTCTCTCTGTCCCTCTGTCAGGTGAGAAGTGCTTAGGGGTAAAGGGCTGTGGGTGTTTGTGTTCTAACCCTAGGAGTTTGGACAAGCTGCTCTGAGCCTGTTTGGGGCTGGTGGGAGGGGAGCAGGGAGTGGTCAGGCAAGGTAGGGAGGTTTCACTTCCCAACAACCCCACAGAAAGTGGAGGCCAGAGAGCTGGAGGCCTGGGAATCTGGGATGGAACAAAGGCTTCCTGCTGGCTGCACACATTGGTCACCAAGAATGTCACTCCACTGGTTCTCAGGGCCCTTGGAGACCTGCTCTGGGCAATGTGGAAGAGCATCAATAGAAAGAGAAAATAAATGGAGCCCAGGAGAGCCAGGCATGGTCAGCGGCACCTCCTCCGACTCTCTTTCCCCATCCCTCCACGTCTTCACAGGGACTCAGATGTTCAGCTCTTTCAGCCCAGACCTTTATTTATCTGCACTTCTTTCTGGGAAGGTGTGGGCATGCAATAGAAGGGAGGGAATTGGGATTGGAATTTGGGAATTCGACTTTGGGAATTGGAGTGCTCAAACAGAGTGGTCCTGTCGATCCAGAAGTTTGTAAGCACTGTGGGAAGCAGTCCACCTGGCCAAGATCACACTGGCGAGGACAGGTACATCTCTTCAGTACTTCACTTCTCTTTATTGCTGCGTGAAGATAGTGTCTTTTTTCCTAAATCAAGGACTGTGGCAATCCTTCATTGAAGCTAGTCTACAAGCACCGTTTCCCCAACAGCATATGCTTATTCCATGACTCTGTTGCCTATTCTGGTTGTTTTCATGGTATTTTAAACTTCTCCGTTTGCTGTGCACTGAATAGACCTCAATGCAGCATAGGCATAACTTTCTATGCTCTGGGAACCAAGCTAAAACCATGTTCCTTGCTGGATTGCAGTAATTCCTTTGTTTGGGGGGGTCTAGAACTGAACCTACAATGTCTCTAAGGTGTGCAGAGAATTTCAATCTGCCTGTTCTTCCCCAAACGCTGTGCTCTGGTCGGCTCTCAGCTGACTGTCGCTGCCCGGAAAGCATCAGCGAATGCACGCTGTGGAACAGGCCTGTCTGCACCACGGCTGGCTAATGGGCCTGATGGGAAACCCAAGGGCTGAGCTTCGAATAGGCCGGGGGGCAGGAGAGCGTCACCATGCCAAGACATTTTAAGTCGGACTCCGTGATAAACGGAGATTTGATATTTCTGGATAATTACCAATGAGCACCCTTCCCCTTTAATTATCTTGTGGTCACCCTTTCAAAGGTGATTAAAGCTATTCTTCAGTAGATGTGGTTGTAGATGGAGTGGGAACCTGGGCTTTCTTGTGGTTTCAATCACAGCAATTAAATCCGGCCGGCTCGCAGACTCTGTGGCAAGAGGGGTTTTACCAAGTGAAACGATTTTCCCCTTCGGGCAATGGTAAATTTAGGAAAAATATAATTAATTATATCAGACAGGTATCTATTATATATTGTGTAGACATTAGAGCCCGTGGGCTCCTTTCACTTAATCAGAGGGCCCCACTCACTCTCCCAGCCTGCTGAGAGGCCACAGCTGTCCCCTGCGGACTGGGGCTTGTCCCCACAGGAAGCCTCCTTCCCATCACCCACCGACCCCTCCCTTATTCTACACCCAGAAGCTCATTTTGGAGGCAAAAGTGAAAGGATTGGGGTTTACTGGAACTTTCTCTAATGCTCTTGAAGGTTTCATTGAGGTAGAGCTTTGCAGTGAAAAGCAGGTTCTTTGAACAAGTAGAGAGATCTTTCTTCACAGGGTTTTGGCCCTCGCGCGTTATTTCATGAGCTGGAGAGACCCCCGTCTCTCCTCAGCTCATGTTTCCCAACTGCCAAATGAGAGGGTTGAAGTGGATGCCTTCAAAATCCCGCTCAGCTCCGAGGCAGGAATGTAAACTGCGGCTCAGTGCGATGAGAATCCCAAGTCCCCGTCCAAAGGCGTAATTAGTGTTTTTTCTCAGATGCCTGCTTTGTGTGGTTGATGTTGAAAGGAGATTGGGATTCACATACGATTATACCCACTTTCCTCTTTGTGGGAAGCTTCTTTAGTCCTAAGATAAATCTGGGAAGAAGGCTTCACCGGCGCTATTGATAAGCTGTGCTCATCTCCAGGAGTCACTGGGAGGTATGAACGGTTACACGTTCCTCCTCTAACCTAAAGGCTGGGGGTTCGACATACTCCGTGCAATCTTTGAAGAATGTTCTGATGCTCTGTTTCCAAGGTACCTCGCCTTTGAGGGTCCTACAGAACTCCTAAACTGTGCAAATATAGGACCACATGGGTCAGAACCAACTGGGCAGGAAGAGCCGGTGACACACTGATATTGCTGACAGTAGTAGAGTGCAGAGGACACATACAGCTTCTCCCTGCTTGGACCCACAATTAACACCCTTGGGGCGAGCAGTCAGGAAATAAGGAGACACGTTGCACTGGGAAAATATACAGTTAGAGACCTTTCCAAATTATTGAGGAGTAATGATGTCTGTTTGAAGACTAAGGTATGTCTAATTCAGGCCACAGTCTTTCTGATTACTACCTATACATCCAAGACCTGGACAGTCAATAAGGATGACAGACGAAGAATTGACACCTTTGAGCTGTGGTGCTGGCGAAGAGCACTGAACATCCAGTGGACAGCCAAGAGAACAAACAGATCTGTTTTGGAAAGAGTGCAGCCAGCATGCTCTTGGAAGGCAAGAATGATGAGAATTTACTTCACATACTTTGGACATACTGTTAGGAGGTGCTACTCGTTGGAGAAGGACATGATGTTGGGAAGGGTTGAGGGTCGGTGAAGGAGAGGGAAACCTTCAACCAGGTGGACTGACATGGTGACTGCTGCAATGGGCTTTGGTGTGTCAGGAAGTGTGAGGAGGGCGCAGGACAGAACAGGGGTCAGATATTTTGTTCATAGGGTCGCTATAAGTTGTCCTCAACTTGACAGCAACTAACAACACCAACAAAGTAGGGTTCAGAAAACATGCTGAAAAGCGTAAAGGTGACTTGAGGAGGATGTCGCTGATTTGGTTTACCTCCCCATGAGAGGCGGTGCTTTCTTACAGAACACACACATATGTATTTATGATTTTTTTGCTGGCTTGGGCCCTGGGTCCAGTGAAGCTTCCATTTCTTCCTTTGATTCTGGTCCCTCCTCTAAACAACGTATTTCTGTCTCAGCCCCCTTTCCTGACAAACTAGGATAGGTTTACCTTCCAGCTGTCTCATGAGGGTGTTGTGAGGATTAATGAGATAATATTTTTTAAGTACCCAGAGATCTTCTGATGAAAGAGGCTATAAAAGTACAAAGTGTCACTATTATTATAATTAATGGCATTTTTGAGAGCTTTCAAAGTGTACGCTGGGTTCTAGAGAAGGCAGAGGAGATCCCTGCTTTAGGAGTCAACTCTCTGTTGGGATAAACAAGACAGGCCCCTGTGTGTGGCCGAGATGGTAGTAAGAACGTGGGGCTCAGTTGAAGAATAGGTGTTGAGAAGTGGACCCCCTGATGACGGCACTAATGGGAAAATCGCGGTCTTGGAGAAATTAAGGAAAGTCCAAAGATGGATTCCTTTCTGGGCAAATGGGACCTAAGAGACGCAAAGGCATGATCAGATCTCGTCACCCCTGAGTGGCTCGTCTTTCCCTCGTGGCATGCTCCCCGAGGCCTGCCAAAGAGCAGTTCTCACTCTCTGACTCCACAAACAATGATTCAACACCTACCATGTCCCAGCCTCTTCACCAGGCACCAAAGTGCAAAGAAGAAAAGACACGGACTTTACACAGAACTTAAAATGTGGTAGAGAAGGCTGGCACTGTCCAGAGTCTACCGCAGAGAATAGTAGCCCTGTAACGTGGTGGAAAGTAGAATGGATGTGGAAGAGAAGAAATGAATTCTTTGACCTGACATTGGTAACCAGACGAGGTGTGTTAGAAGGAATGATCGATGGAGTAAGATGTAAAGAATAGCAAATGGAAGACAGAGATTCAGAACCAGAGATAGAGGGAGTATGTGTGTGTGTGTGTGTGTGTGTGTGTGTGTGTGTGTGTGTGTGTGTGTGTGTGTGTGTGCCGGGTTAATCCAAGCAGTGGGAGTTGCCTGCGTGAAGGTCAGTGATGAGAAGGACATGTGTTCGGCAGATGAAGGAAACTGTACCAAGGTGAGATGGGAAAGGGAGATGAGGAGTTTGGAACAGTGAATAAGATTTACTGCCATGATCAGAAGATGGCCCCAAGGTCATGGTGATCATGGATATAGGTGAAGAACAACTACAAGCCCTCTGGAGTATTTGAGGAGGATGAAGGAGTGGTGGAGGGCCAGGGACGTCACTGGAGCCACTAAAGTCATTGTTTACCTGTTTCAGCCATGGACTGTCATGTGAATGAAGTCACATGCTTGACCTACTTATAGGGAATAGCTGTGAAGTGTCAAGCCAGGATAGAAATGGCCACATAATCTGTGGAAGCCAGTACAAAATGAAGTGCAGTGCCCATTGTTATAAAGCTATTTAAGAATTTCAATATGGGGAAACAGAGGATTAAATTAAGTGTGGACCCTTCTATGTGTAGGGCCTTATTCACTGCGCTAGATAAACACCTTCACGTTGGACTTGACCAGCCAACTGAAGATACTCAACCTTTTGATCTGAATGGCCAGGAAACACCTGGTGGACATAGCTGATATCATATATAGAAAGGTTCACATCCTAAAATGTCAGCCTGCTGGACCCCTTGGACTTTTTTGTTTGTACATGGTAACTGTTCTGATGCCAAGAGGAGGTCGATAGGTATTAAGGCTGAAAAAGAAGAGGAGGAGGAAAAAGAATGGGTGAATCTTCAATGTACCTTTGACAGAAAACTAAAAAAAGATCTTTCAGTTATTTTTGTGTGTAGAGAAGCTATATGATTCAGTTCTTGCTTGGCACCTGAAAGCTTTTTCTTGCCAGATGAATCAATTTAAATGGAAGCATTAATTTATTTGAGTTAGCTTGTCAAAGACAGTGCCAATGCATTGGACCAGCATGAACTTCCACAGAGAAGACTCTACAAGAGTTATGTTTGTGAGTCTCTCCCTGGTGGGAGGAGGAGGAGCTCTAAATTAAGAAATAGAAATGCTAAAGGGTGAAGCGCTCTGAAGACACTCAAACTATGAGTAGGGAAGAGCTGCCTTCTCAAAGGCTGTACCCTTCTGCTCTATTTATTTAATATGTGTGCAGAGAAAATAATCGACAAAGCCTGGCTATATGAATGAAGAGGGTCACATAAGATTGGAGGGACCCTCACAACCTGTGATGTACAGATTACAAGTGAAGAGGACTTGAAGCACCTTCTGATGAAGATCAAAGGCTCCAGTCTTCAGAAGGGTTCAACCTCAGGATAAACTAAAAATCCTCACAACTCAAAGTGACAAAGTGATGGATGGAGAAAAGATTCTAATTGTCAAAGATTTTGTTTGACTTGAATCCACAAGCAACACTCATGGAAGCAGAGCCAAGAAATCTCATGATGCACTGAGCATATCTGCTCAGAAAGACCATGGAAAGCGCTAAAAGGCAAAAATGTCACCTTGAGGACAAAAAGTACACTTGACCCGATTCACTGCATTTTCAATCACCTCTTCTGCCTGGAAAACCAGACAGTGAATGAGGAATGCAGAAGAAGTGGTGTCTTTGAATCATGGTGTTGGCAATGAACTCTGAATGCACGAGGGACTGCCAAAGAATGAAGACATTCCTCTGGGTAGAAGTCAAGCCATAATGCTCCTTGGAAACAGGGCTAGTGAGGCTTCATTGCATGACATTTTGTCAGAAATGACTAATCGCTGGGGAAGGATGTTATGCTTGATGACATGGAGGGTCAGTGGGAAAGAAGTTGTCCTTCAAAGCATGGATTGACACAGCGACAACCATGGTCCAAACATGGCAGCGATACTGAGCATAGTGCAGGATCCAGCAATGTTTTCTGTTGTACAGTGTCTGTGAGTCAGAGCTAACACAACAGTATCAAACAACAACAATAACTGCATGTTATAGAGAAAAATTGAGATGATCGGAGTGTATACGCCTGCTTATGTATTCCTTGTGAATCAGAATATTCTTTGTTAAACCATATGAGTAACGGTGGCATTCTTGGGCACATGGCCAGGAGGGACCAATGCTGGGAGACGGATATCATGCTTGGAAGAGTGGAGGGACAGTGCAGGAGAGATGAGATGGAGAACAAACAAGTTTGTTCTGGAGAGGGTGAAATCAGGCTGCTCCTTGGAGGAAAGGATTCTGAGGTTTCATCTGACAAATTTTGGGCACATTGCAAGGAGGGACCAGTCCTTGGAGAAGGACATCATGCTTGGGAGGGTGGAGGGGCAGGGCAAGAGAAGATCCTCAATGAGATGGATTGATTCAGTGACTGGAGTAATGAGGGTAGGTGTATCAGAGACAATAATTTGGCACAGGATAGAGCAGGTTTCGGGCCTATTGTACATAGGAACTGTATGAGTCACATGTGACTAGACGGCGCACAACAACAAGAACAAGGTTAAAATTCCGATTCTTCCATGTTTGAATTGTTCGCAACCACCACAGCACCTCTTCACTTCTGAGCATCAG
This sequence comes from Elephantulus edwardii, assembly GCF_000299155.1. Classification (NCBI taxonomy): domain Eukaryota; kingdom Metazoa; phylum Chordata; class Mammalia; order Macroscelidea; family Macroscelididae; genus Elephantulus; species Elephantulus edwardii. The sequence continues at coordinate 31,607,112 of NW_006399752.1, read as the reverse complement.
TCTCCTCCTCCCTGAGACGCACGTGGCAGTCGTCACTCATAAGGCAACCTGGAGACTGAGAGAAGAGAACACTTGGAAGACTCAGCACCGTGCTAACCTTGTGGACACGTAATCTCTTCCTTTTCCTTTCTGACCCCAGATCTGTTCTACTTAGAATCCAAAGCTGCACAACTCTTCATTAACGCTCTTTGTTGTTTGGGGTTTTGTTGTTTTTTTTTTAAACTTTAGTCAAAAGTGAAAGCTTATAAATCACATTTGTTTTTTCAGGAATCATTCCTAGGCATGCGTCACCACTGACTGTTGCAGTTAACGTTTTACAGTGTTAAAATAAACTCTCCTTGAATACCTTTACCCACCTCTCTGCTTTGTGTTGGCTTCTCCCCTTCTTTTTCTTCCCCATTCTCCATCGCATTTAATCTATAGCTTACAGCCTGTTCCATACGGTCACCAAACATGAAGAAATGGTCAAAGTCACCAACTAGCAGAGAGAATCAAATCAAAACAACAATGAAACATCATTTTACTCCAAAAAATAATAAAGTTTAATAAGAAAGCAAATGACAGTTGTTGGCAAAGATGTGGAGAGATTAGAACTCTCATACACTGCTAGTGGGAATGTAAAATGGTACAACCACTATGGAAGGCAATCTAGTACTTCCTCATAAAGTTGGTAATAGAAATACAATTTGATCAGAGCTGTGACATAAACAGATACATACAGACCCATGATTGTCATTATTCACAATAGAGAAGAGATGGAAGGAGCCCAAGTGCCCACTGACAAAGCAATGGATGGAGAAACTGGTACATTCACACCATGAAGGATTATGCAGCATTGAAAAGCAATGTAATCTAGAAACACTACACAACAGGGATGAGTTTAGAAAACATTAAAAGAAGAAGGAAGGAGTGTACAGAGTCATTGTACCAAGAAAGAATAGGCAGGCATGGGAAAATTTTACGAAACAACATAAAAGCAAGAACCTGTGGTGATGAAGGAAGAGGTTCAAGCCGCTCTGAAAGAATTGGCAAAAAACAAGGCCCCAGGAATCGATGGCACACCAACTGACATATTTCAACAAACAGATGCTGCCCTGGATGTGCTTACTAAGTTGTGCTAAGAAATCTGGAGGACAAACACTTGGGTGACCGGAAGAGATCTATATTTGCTCCTATTTCAAAGAAAAGTGACCCGATAAAGGGCAGAAACTATCAAACAATATCATTAATATCACGTGCAAACAAGATTCTGCTGAAAATTATCCAAAAATGACTGGAGCAGCACATCAACAGAGAACTGCCAGATGTGCAGGCTAGGTTTAGAAGAGGCCGTGGTACTAGGGATATTATAGCTAATGTCTGATAGATCTTGGCTGAAATGAGAGAATACCAGAGGAATGCCTATCAGTTTTCATTGACTATGAAAAGACTGTGTGGATCACAATAAACTGTGGCTAACTCTGAGAAGAATGGGAATCTCAGAATGCTTGATTGTGCTTATGCGAAACCTATACATGGACCAGGAAGCAGTTGTCAGAACAGGGCAAGGAAACACTGTAAGTTTTAAAATTGGGAGGAGTGTACACCAGGGATGTGTCTTATCTTCATACCTTTTCAATCTATGTGAAGAACAGATCATCTGTGGCAGCTGGGCTCTGTGAGGAGGAATGTGGCATCAAGATTGGAGGAAGACTCCTCAACAACCCGTGTTATGCAGATGACACAACCCTACTTGCTGAATCTGAGGAGGACCTGAAGCACTTGCTGCAGAAGGTCAAGGACTGCAGCTTTCAATATGGGTTGAAGCTTAACACCATTAAAACAAAGATTCTTGTCACTGCTCTGATTGGCAGCATGATGACAGATGGTGAAGAGACTGAGAACGTTAACAGCTTTAGTTTGCTTGGCACCAGCATCCATGAAATTAAGACACAAATTGCATTGGGAAAGTCTGCTGCCAGGGACCTTTCCAGAGAACTGAAGACCAACAATGTCAGCCTGGAGACCAAGGGCCACCTGATCAAGGCCATGGTCTTCACAATTATGTGCTAAGCATTAGAAAGCTGGACAATGACTAGAGATGATAGAAGGAGAATTAATGTCTTGGAGTTGTAGTGCTGGAGAAGAGTATTGAATATAATATGGACTCCTAGGAGAACAAACAGTTCATCCTAAAGAGCGTGAAACCAGACTGCTCCTTGGAGGCAAGGATTCTGAAGCTCTGTCTGACATACTTTGGGCATGTTGCAATGAGGGACCAGGCCTTGGAGAGGAACATCATGCTTGGGAAGGTAGAGGGACAAAGAAAGAGAGGGATATTTTCTTCTGTATAAGAAGAAAAATAGGATGGTTGAGGAGGGCGGTGGAGAAGGGTAGCGGGAGTGTAAGAAAAGGGTGGAGAAATAATTCCTGCACTGGAATAAGTGAAGGGAAGTTAAATATAAAAGTAATAGGCAACTGGTGATTGTTGTTGCTGTTGTTATATGCCTTCGAGTCGCTTGCAACTCATAGCGGTCCCGTGTAACACAGCTCTGAAGCCTGCTCGACATTACATGCAACAAAATGAACAACATCCCTATGTTTTATAGACCCAGTGGTGTACGGACATGTGCACCAATGAGAACTGGTGAAGGATTCCCAGTGAAATAGATTCCCCAGGGGCTACTCCCGGTCTTCTCATTCCTGGGATAATTCTCCTCAGTTATGTGATGTTGTAGGCTCCCTTCAGCTTTGCCGGTTTAAGATGGTTTTGATTCTAGCTCAAACAATGAACTAAAAAAACAAAACAAAAAACACTTCAAAACAAAAAACTGACCCAATGTGGTTCTTCAGTAAATGATTGTGATGAATGAAATTCTTCAAAACTAGAAACGCAGATTAAAATTCATTCAAAACATAAGAGTGAGAAATATCATTTCAGGCATGTGTTGACAATTATGCAGTTACACCTTGAAACGTCAGAGCTGGGCTTAGGCTGCATTCTAGCCTCTTCAGCAGCCAGTGGGAAGAAGGGGAGCCATGGCAAGCTTGCTGCCAGAGAAGGCTCCTTACCTCCCTCATCTCTCTTCTGTTAGCCCTGAACAAAGGTCTTTCTTTAGCCTGGGATTCGTCCTCACCTTTATCTTGCTAGATAATTTTATCACCATATTCCTATTCTAGGAGCAGGAATTCTCCTTAGAAGCGTGGGTGGTGAGACCTCAGATCACATACTTTGGACATATTACCAGGAACTTCCAGCCTCTGGAGAAAGGCATCATCTTTGACAAAGCAGAGAGTGAGTGGAGGCGGGGGCGTGGAAGACCCTCAATGAGACGGATGGACCGAGTGGCTACAAGAGTGGTTTCCAACACAGTGATTGTGATGACGGCAAAGGGCAGAACAGGGTTTCTCTTTACGTTTATATATGAATTTACTCTGAGGAGGAATCAAACTGATGCTACCTAAAAACAAGTCTCCCAATGGGTGGACTGACACGGTGACTGCTGCAATGGGCTCTTGTGTGTCAGGAAGTGTGAGGAAGGCGCAGGATAGAACAGGGTTCAGATCATTTGTTCATAGGGTCGCTATGAGTCATGTTTGACTCGATGGCACCTAACAACAACAACAACAACAGGTCTTCCATACTTTGGGCACGTTGTTTGGAAGGACCACTCGTTGGAAAAGGACATCATACTGGGAAAGATGGAGGGCAGAGGAAGGATCGAAGACTCTCAGAAAGATTGGTGGTCACAGTGGCTGTAACAACAGGCGTGACTGCATCGGGGCAATGAGGACGGCACGGGATAGGACAAGGGTCAGCTCTGTTGTTCATAGGTCGTTGTGTGTTGTAATGGACTCAACCTGATACCACCACTGTGTTTACTGAAATAAAATGCACAGATTTGAGTGATTTCTCAAGAGCACTTGACCATCTCACAGTCCTGGACGCTAGAAGTACAAAGTAAGGCACCATCTGTGTCTGTTCCTTCAGAAGCTCCGAGAAAGAAGTTGTCTCGTACATTTCTCTCAGATTCTGGAACCTCCAGGTGTTCTTGCAGCTGCTACTTCATATGAAGTTCTATTTATGTCTCCTCATCTCTGTGTCTCTTCTCCTTTTTATATTAAGTTATTGATTTGGTGTTACACTCTATCGAATAAGAACCAACTCATACTCATAGCTGACTCCTCAGATGGTTCTGCAAGGAATATAGGAGATTGACCTTTCTTCCACAACACACAGCTGGTAGATTCGAACCACCTGCCTCTGGTGATCTAGTGGTAAGCATAACTTCTTACCACACAACCACAAGAGTTTCCAGTCATATGGATTAGGACCCAACCTACTTCGGGACTATATCATGTTAACTGATAACATCTTCAAATATCTTCTTTCTAAACAGGATCATGTTCACAAGCTCTTAGGAATTAGGGTTTATATATGTTTACCGGCACAATTCAATCCATAACAATTACTAATGTAAACAAAATCAGGGGATAATTTAGAGGTAGACACTAGAGTTGGGGAGAAAGATAAAATACTAGCTGATGGAACCCTGGAAGATGTACATCAACTAGAACATCCTGTTACAATGTGACGGTTAATTATTAGAGAAAAGATAAGTGTCTGTATCAAGTATAGACAAAATCTCCAATATAAGGACACAAGGACTCGGTAGGAACATTCACGTTAAAAAAGAAAAAAGGAATGAGGGATTAATAATTGACTGTAAGATATATTTTATATTGGAATGTATCTCATAAAATAGAAATAAAAACACATTCATTTTTGTTGTTTAAATGGCAATTTGCATTTAACATAGTGAGAAATTGAATTATATTGTCTTCTGCTGGTGTCATGGGACTATGTTATGTGGGTACTGTAAACCCTTAATATCACACAACAATAAGGCACTTCCTCTCTTTGGTGATCTTTCCAGAATACTCTCACCTCAGTCCAGTCAAAAGGAAACAAACCCAGGTTGGGGGCTAAGCTACAAGACACCAGGCCAGCAACCCTCAAGACACTCAAGTTAATGTAAATAAAGAAAGAAGAGAAAACTGGTCCTGACCAGTGAGTCCCGGGTGATGTGCCATGTGGTACCCAGACTGCAGAGAGAAAAACAATGGGAAAGCTAGTGAAATACTGAAAATGAGAAAACTCATAGCCACCAAGTCAGTTCCAATTTAGAGCGTGCCTCCATTGGGTTTTCATGCTGTAAATCATGTTAGAGGAGACTGCCTCTCTTTCTCCTGAGGGGCAGCTGGTGAATTTGTGTCACCAGGGACACAGCCTTTTGGTCCGTCACATGAGGCTGCATGGACTGTACCACCAGAGCTCCCATCTAGAGCATCCACGTAAGAATATGTCCCTGTCATGGTAAGGTATTCAAACCCAAACCAAAACGACCAACCCTCTAACACAGAGTGTAACTGCCCTGCAGACTTGACAAAGCTGTAGATGTTTATGGAAGAAGATAGCCCCGTTGTCTTCCCAAGGAGTGATTTGTAGGTCTTTACTGTCAACCTTTTGGTTACCAGCTGTTCTTTTAAGCCTCTGGGCTTCCTGACCCCTTATGGTGATATTGTTGTTGCTGTTAAGTGTTGTTGAGTCGTAAGTGACTCATAGCAACCCTATCAATGAGAGACCTGAATGCTTGTATTACTTTCATCCTTTCTCCAGGTTCACAGGGTTTCTGGAGGCAAGCTATTTACAGACGTGGATGTCACTCCTGCTTCCAAGCTTGTTTGAATCGGGGAGCTCCATCAAACACTGTCCACCATGGGTGACCATTATCGTATTTGACACATCAGTGTCACAGTGTCCAGCATCATAGCAACCACTAGTTACCTCTGTGCAGCAAATGGACAGACCAGGGCTACATGACCTAGAAGAATGTTTCACCAAAAACAATTAAAAACAGGCCTGGGGGCCGTGGATTAGAGTCACCCACCTTTGACTTGGTAGCATCACTATCTGTCCACTAGGTCAACTGATTTCTCTCTATGCTGTTGTTGTTAAGTGTTGTCGAGTTGTAGGCGACTAAAGATGTTAAAAATGGGAGGGTCTGAGTGAGGGTATATGGGGTTCTCATCATTCCAGATTCCCTCTAGACCTGAAAGTACTCTGAAGTGACAGAGAAAAAGAGAGAGACACACAGAGCGAGAAACAAGAAGAGGAAGAAGGAAGGTACGTTGTTCAATAGCTCTACCTAAGAAAACATCTCTAATCATGTAGTGTCATCAGAATTGGAGGAAGACTTGTCAACAACCTATGTTATATAGATAATACAATATTGCTTGCCAAATCTGAGGAGGACCTGAAGCACTTGCTGCAGAAGGTCAAGGACTATGGTCTTCAATATGGATTAAAGCTCAATATCAAGAAAACAAAGATTCTCACCTCTGGGCTAATTGACAGCAGCATGACAGATGGAGAAGAGACTGAGATTGTTGACAGTTTCCGCTTGTTCAGCTCCACAAGCAACACTCTTGGCACCAGCAGTCAGGAAACTAAAAGATAAATTGCATTGGGAAAGTCTGTTGTCAGGGACCTATCCAGAGTGCTAAAGAGCAATGCTGTCAGTCTAGAGACTATGGTGCACCTGATCCAGGCCATGGTCTTTGCAATTACTTGCTATGCATTGGAGAGCTGGGCAATGACTAAGGATGACAGAAGAAGAATTTATGCCTTTGAGTTGTGGTGATGAAGAAGAGTACTTCACAAGAGAACAAACAGGTCTATCCTGTAGAAAGTGAAAACAAGTTTCTCCTTGGAGGCTAGAATTTTTGAAGCTGCATCTGACATACTAGGCCTTGGAGAAAGACACCATGTTTTTGTTGCAGGACAGCGCAGGGCAGGGAAACACAGTGACTGGGGTTAAGGGATAGGTGTGTTGGAGACAGTGGGATTGGCTCAGGATAGGGCGGGTTCCAGAGCATCTGTACATAGGGTCGTCATGAGATGCATTTTCCTCAATGGTCTCTTTAACAACAGCAGAACTTCTTTGTATCTTCTTCCCCACTGAGATCTGGCTAAGCACTCTCTGGTTTGACAATGTGAAATACTTTTTGTTTCTCCCTGGTCACTGGGAAACTGTGGGCTCAAGTTTGATACTGAATCCACCAGATAAACTCTCATGACTGTCCATTTATTCTTGCCTTAACTTTTATTTTCTAATTTCTAGAATACATTTTCTTCTTTCTTTGTGAACTGATGCTCTTTCATTTCCTAAATCCTATAGCCTGAGGAGCTCTCGTCGTTCACAGGGACACTACTAGCCCAAAGAGATGACTCTAGTGGTTCAAGTCCACTGGCAGATGAGAGGAGACAAGATGGGCAATCTCCTCCTCCGTAGCCTCTGAAATCCACAGGAAGGTCAGCTGTGAGTTAGTCCTGCCTTGATGGCGATGAACTGAGTTTGCGTTACAGAGGTGGAGGCAAACTGAGGACAAACACAGGGAGGGGAGAGTCTTACACCCTCCCTCCCAGCAGTCTTGAGGCCTGGGCCTCCAGCAGGACCACAGATGCACCAATCCCTTTGGTACACTTCAAACTACTCTTGTTGCTTTATGAGAATGATGTCTGGTCATCTCAGACACGAACAACTTAAAATATCATGGTTTGCCTAAAATGTCTGGTTATAAGTTTGTGTCCTCAACGTTAAGGGTTGAGATTCCAAAATAAAAAACCAAACCCCTTTCCAGTAAGCCTTTTTGTTGCAGGGTTACCCAACTCTTGTTGTTGTTGTATACCACTGAGTTGGAACCGACCCATAGCTGACCCTCCAGCGGGTGTTCAGAGGCAGTTAATCACATGGGAGGAGATTGTCCATCCTTCTCCCGTGGAGCCGCTGGGGAATTCGAACTGCGTGCCTTCAGGATTGCAGTGTCATTTCTCACTACTAGGCCACCAGAACTCCCTAGCGACCCTATGCTGTTGTTGTTGTTGTTGTTGTTGATTGCCTATGAGCCGAGCATGACTCATAGCGACCCTATAAACAAAAGGCCTGAAGCTCCTCTATGACTATCGATATTTATCAAAGTTCATAGGGTTTCTGGAGGCGTGTTATTTAGGAAGTGGATGTCACTCCTGGGTAGCAAAATGATGGCTTGATTGCTTGCTTCTGAAAATGTTTTCCCGTGAACGCTAAGAGGCCTGCCATCTCCAGGATTTTAAGAGTGTTGAGTGCTTCCTCTCTGCTTCAGAACATGCTGCTGCCTGCTTTTCACTGGGAATTACCTTCCTCCTCAATTTCCCTGCTAGTGAGGAGACACACCCACGGCCCTTTTGTCCCCAGGACACTAGTAAGCTCAATTCTGCTGAATGAACCACCTATCTTCAATAAGCCCTCTGGGATGAGGCATGAGAGAAGGAGGCCTATTTCCTACCCACAGAGGACTCACTAAATGGTGGCTGTGATAGTTGCACAGACAGATAATTCCGATGCAATGTGATAAACAAAATGATAGAGGTAGCACCAAGTGCAACAGGAACGCCACAGACCTCATCATCCCCACCGCGAAGATGCATTCGGAAGGCAGAAGAGGTTAGTGAGGCCACATGCGGCAGGAAGACAGATTTGCAGGCGAGGACAAGGAATCAGAAGGTCTCAGGTGCTTGTAGCTACTGTGATAGACTTGGATGCTCCCCTCACCAGCACGGATTCTGGAAGAGATAGCGAGGAAGTCAGGAGATGTATTCAGGGAAGCGCAGAAGTTGGACCACGTACAGAAAAACGTCAGTTTTTCAATTCTTCTATCTTGGAACCCTTAGGAGGTCTTGGCTTTGCAAAACAACATATTACCTCTGAATCCGAATCTCTGGAATCCTAGCAGGGGGGCCAGTCCAGCCGGCACTGATGCCATATGTGTTTAGAATCTTATGCACAATAATTAATTTCCATTCTGCAGAAATGAATAATTAATATAGCATCCCACGTCCATTGATGCAAACAGAAGTTGACACATATTAAGAGACACACACTGCTGAACAAACTTTTTAAACTGAAGCATTTTATTCACAAAGCAACTTTAAAAACGTTCTTGATCATCCAGAAAGTAAGAGTTGAACACAATCCAAGAAAAGAAAAAAAAAAAGGATGGCCAAGCAGGCGAGCATGAAGTTGCCACTTGGGGATGGGGAGTAATGGAATTGTACTTGTTTGAAGTTGCTAGTGGGGAAGGGGGTATGAAGGTGAAGGCCATTCCTGGGACAGAAGAATAAAGTTAGGAAACAACCTTGAAAGAATTCAAGAGCTAAATGTTTCCCTTTGAGTTGCAATTATGCAGCCAGGATGGCGAAGCATGGTGAAATAGTGGCAAAGTGAGATAGACAAGACAGGAAGGGTTCCCAGGCGTCTGGGGCAGATGCGGGTTGGTGAATCCAAATGAACCCTCCAGGTTTGGTTGGTCACTCACCCTGATTGATTCCAATGTTCTCCAAATAAGTCTTTGAAAATGTCGACAATGCTCCCAGATTTATGGAGGACAAGAAGCCGTATTAGAAATATACCAGATAGCATGACAAATAGCCAAAGCTCCCGGTGGAGAAGAATGATGAGAAACCGTGATCCAGATTGTAGTTTAATGATCACATTCATAATTGCTACTACCATTCTTAACAACATTTCTAATGTGTTCCAAGCACCCCGTGTCAGATACCAGGAGAGCTCCTGCCTTTCTTCTCTGTGTTGGCTGGAAAATGGACTTTGGTGCTCTCATATCACAGATTAGGAGAGAGATCCTCTGAGGGGAACGGGAAACAGCACAGTACACAGTGAGGGGGGGGTCTGGGAACTGGGCAGGAGAAGCCTCAGCCTTGATGAGCCTGTTGCCAAATGTGCTACCTTCCCTTGAACAGGATGGAGACTTGTTCATGGCGTGAAGTCTGGGAACCGATCCTTTCCTAAGGCCAACGAGGGAAGAAGCAGACAGAGTCCTCCCATGGATTCTGGAGGTCTTGGTTCTGGGTACATAGACTTTACACAAATCTGTGAGACCAGCATGGATGCCGAGAAAGCGAATGGAATTTCAGGCTACGCAGACACACATATTGCTCTTAGGTTGAGGGTGGATGTGTGCCTAGTGTATAAAATGAACCCTTTTGAGGATTCATTCAATTCTAAGGGTTCCGTTCATGGGAATAACCTGAAGATGCGTTGGGGTTCGCCGTCCTGCTGTCAGTGACTGAGACCTAGTTGAGCTTGCTGAAGATGAACATCTGAAGCTACAGTCCTACTGTCCCTCCTCCGGATTCAGACCCACTCAAGTGACCAGAGGGAGAAAACCCAAGGGCAGAATGTCGCAGCAATGGACAACTGAGAAGTCTGCAGAGTACTGCAGCCACTGGGCAGGGGAGGAGGAGGAGAAGCTGCAGCATTGTGCCCTGGTGAGGAGCAATGCCCATCTGGGTGCAGATCGAGGTGGATAGGCAGGGCTGAGAGACAGAGACAGAAAGACAGAGAGACACCGAGTGATGCACCTCTGCTGGGCCCACTGCAGCTGTTCCAGCACACCTGGAAGACACCAGGCATGGAAGTGTCCAGACTAGTGGAGCCTCCGAGCTGCTCCAATCCACCTGTCATCTGTTTGCAAACACTGAAAGAGCTGGAGAGAGAGGG
>NW_006399752.1:31563230-31596414 GCF_000299155.1 Elephantulus edwardii | reverse complement strand
GGAGAGGGAGAGGGAGAGGGAGAGGGAGAGGGAGAGGGAGCAAGATTGCTCTCTAAAGCTGCAGCACTAGGATGTTGGGTTATGCATCAGTAGATGACTGGAGGAGGTGGCCTGCGGGGATAACCGAGCTCTCCTCCATGCCATCTCTGTCTTCTCCAGCAGGCTGCTCCGCTGTCTCATGGTGGCCCTACTTATAAGAAGTGTAGGGCTCTCCAGGCCCAGGCTGAGGGCCAGCAGATGTCTGGATCTGAAGCAGCACTTTACAGTCAAGCTGGAACACAACTTTTAGAAGAACCAGCGGAATGCAAAGAACAGCATTTGCCCCATAGAAAGTGCAGAGCAGGAGAGACAGGAGAGAAGGATTAAGACATTAGAACTACAAGGAAGAAGGGAGAAGTGCACTTTCACTATAATGGCTTTTTCTTTCAAGGATGTATGTGGATTACTGGAGCGGATGTGCAGAGATTGGAACTCTCATACACTGTTGGTGGGATTGTAAAATGCTACAACCACTCTGGAAGGCAGTTTGACGATGCCTCAGAAAGTTGAATATAGAAATTCCATATGACCCAGCAATTCCACTGGTAGGGATATGCTCTGAGAAAAACTGAGACACAAACAAAGATTTGTACACAATGTTCATAGTGGCGTTATTTACCATCACAAGAACATGGAAACAGTCCAAATGTCCATCATCAAATGAATGAATTGAGAAATGTGGTACATACAAGCAATGGACTACTATACAACACTCAAGAGCAATAATTTTGAAGACTATAAAATGGAAGAAGCTGTAGGCATTATGCTGAGTGAACTAACTCAGTCTTATAAGGATAAATACTGCATGAGACTGTTGTAAAAAATAGAAGGATTACTAGTAAAATGTGCATCAAAGGGAGGAAGTTGAAGGAGGAGGGGGGCTGAAGGTTGGGAGGAAGGGAGAAATCTTGAGGTCACAGTTTGCTGGGCATAGGGAGGGGGTGAAGGAAAGACCCAGGGGGAACCTGAAAAGGCAGAGTAAAGTTAGGTACAGATTAATGGTGATGAATTTTATAAAACACAATGTATGGGAATGATCGTATAAAACACAATGTGAATGAGGAATGTGTGAAACACAACGTATATAAACAAAATATAATGCATATGAATTTTTTATGCAAACCAATATAAGATAAAAATGATTTTTAAAGAATGTGTATGAATTATTGAGTGAAAAATCAATATGCATTATAAATGTCCCTTAAATAAAAATTTAAAAATAATTAATATATGACCTTGGATGAGATGGACAGTGACAATAGGGTCAGGTGTGTCTGAGGGTCACTTTGAGTCAGAGTCAACTCGATGTCACTTGACAACAACAATCTACCTAAAAGGGGCTCTGGTGGTCTGGTGGTAAGAAGCTGCACTGCAATCCTAAAGGCATGTGGTTCGAATCTACTCGGCCCATAGGAGAAAGATTGGCAATCTGCTCCCATGTGATTAACTGCCTCTGAAAACCACTGGAGTGTCAGCGATTAGTTGGTTCCAAGTCTATGGTACACAACAACAATTAACACCTCCCTAAAATTAGACTGGAAGCCATTCTTCTGCAAGCCTTCTGCTCTATATAAGTGCAGACACCAGGATCAGCAAGACTAACTGACAACAAGACTGAACAACCTCAGCGTCCACGAGGAAAGGCCGCACATTCAGAGCTAGCAGATACTGGTGCAAGCACCTGGGCGAACTTGAACACTTCTCCTAGGCTCAGGTTTCTTGTCTATAAAATGGGAATGTTTTGGGGAATGAAAATGTATTATGTGGGTACGTGCTAGCTTGCTTCAGAAATGACCGCACTCATGATTCTTACTGTTAAGATGTAGACGAGAATGTGAGTCTCCTGCCTCCTGATCAAAACCTCAGCACATAAACAAAAACAAACACAAAGCCAAACTGAATGGCTCTGATTGGGCTGATTCCTACTTGTGAGAACCGTACAGAACTGAGACCCATACTGAGTAAATCTCCAAAGCTCTAGCTCTTTACAAAAGCAGACTGTCTCATCTTTCTTGCAGTGGGTGGCTTGGGGATTCAAACTATTGACCTTTTGGTGAGCACCCGAATAATTTACCCACAGTGCCACCCGAGCTCCTTAGCATAACAGCAGTCCACTGAGTGATAGCCGTACTCGGATAACTCACATTCAAACGTGCAAAGGAATCCCTGCCCCAGACAAGAATCTTGAACTGGAGAACAGTGTGTGAAGTAGTTCACTGAGCTCCCCTGAGCCATTGTACCTTGGGGATTTGGACAAAGCATCCTGCTGGGTGCTAGAAAACCCACAGAACACATTCCCTAAGAACTCCAGTGTAGGTGTGGGGGTCTATGTCTACCTGTGTGTGAGCATCCTTACGAAAATGTGTGTGTGCACCTGGACGTGAGTCATTATATTTTTGGTAACCATTCCTGAATTGCAGTGTCTATAAGAACAGATTTCATGTTTCAGGTAAATATCCACTTCCTAAGCAACTTGCCTCCAGAAACTTAGAACTTTGATAAATGTTGATAGTTATTGAAGGGCTTCAAGCCTTTTGTTCATAGGGTCACTATGAGTCGTGCTCTACTCGAAGGCAATCAACAACAACAACATGTCCCTGTAGGCAGGTGGTCTCAATGAAAAGAATCACAGTAATTTTCTTTTTAAGATAGTAACAGCAAATGTTTACCAGGGATGGAAAGGGAGGAAGAGAGGAGTATAAATTGATAAGCAGATAAATGGAGTGAAGAAGAAGAGGATTTAAAACAAAGGATTGATTGTTGTTGTTAGGGGCTGTCGACTGGAGTACTACTCATAGAGACCCTATGAGCAGCAAGTCTAAACTGCATCCTATCCTGCGCCTCTCACACACTTGAGCCCATTGCTGCAGTCACTGTGTCAGCACATCTCGTTGAGCTGCTGTATCTCTTTCACTGATCTTCCGCCTTTCCTAGCATGATGTCCTGTTCCGAGGAATAACCCCTCCTAACAACATACCCAAAGTAAATGAGGTGAAACAGCCATCCTTATCTCCAAGGCGTACGCTGGCTACACTTTTCCCATGACCTATCTGTTTGTTATTTTTGGCGGTCCATGAGATATTCAGTGTGCTTCTCCAACACCACATTTCAAAGGCATCAATAATTCTTCTGTCATCCTTATTCTCTGTCCAGTTCTTAGTTGCACAGCAAGTGATTGAAAAGACCATGGTCTGAATCAGACACACCGTAGTCTTTAAGCTAACATCATTGCTTTTTTGGAGCGGCTCCTAACAGTAGATTTTCCTAACTCATCTACTGACTGCTGGTACCATGGGTGTTGACTGTAGATCCAAGCAAGAGGAAATTGTTGATCATTTCAATATTTTCTCCATCTATCATGGTGTACCAACAATCTGCTTTATGCAAATGACACAACCCTGCTCGCTGAAACTGAGGAGGACCTCATGCACTTACTGCAGAGGGTCAAGGACTGCAGCCTTCAGTATGGACTGAGGCTCAATGCCAAGAAGACAAAGATTCTCACCACTGGACCAATCGGTAGCATCAGGATGGATGGCAAAGAGATTGAGATTGTTCACAGCTTCAGTTTGCTCGGCTCCACGGTCAACACTCTTGGCACCAGCAACCAAGAAATAAAAAAACATATTGCAATGGGAAAGTCTGCTATTAGGGACCTCTCTAAAGTACTCAAGAGCAACGGTGTCTCTCTGGAGACTAAGGTCCACCTGATACAGGCCATGGTTTTGGCAATCACTTGTTATGCATCAGAGAGCTGGACAATGACTAGGGAGGACAGAAGGAGAATTGATGCCTTTGAGCTGTGGTGCTGGAGAAGAGTATTGAATGTACCCTAGACTGCCAGGAAAACAGATTCATCCTAGAGAGGGTTAAACCAGGCTACTCCTTGGAGGCAAGGATTCTGGGGCTTCGTCTGACATACTTTGGACATGTTGTAAGGAGAGACAGGTCTTTGGAGAGGGACATCATGCTGGGTAGAGTGGAGGGATAGTGCAGGAGGAGTAGACCCTCTATGAGGTGGATTGATTCAGTGACTGGGGTAATCGGGATGGGTGTGTCAGAGGCAGTGCGATTGGCACAGGATAGAACAGGGTTTAGGGCTGTTGTACATAGGGTCGCTATGAGTCGCCAATGACTCAATGGCACATAACAACAACAACATCATGATGTTGCCAGTTGGTCTAGTGGTGAAGATTATTGTTTTCTTGATGTTGAGGGTCATCCACATTGAAGATTTTAGTCTCTGATCTTCTGCAGCAAGGATTTCAAGTCCTCCTCATTTTCAGTAATCATAGTCGTACAACACAGGTTACGGATGTGTCTTCCTCCAATCCAAAGGAGGAAACCTCAGGAATGATGTGCTCAGCATTGAATAAGTATGGAGAAAAGATACAACTCTGATACACACATTTCCCGATTTTACCCTGCAGTGTTAAAGTATCTGTTAAAACAATTGCTTCTTAGACCGTGGGTACATTTTGTCTGAGTACAAATTAAGTGTTCTGGAATTTCAAGTCTTATCAATGTTATCCATAATTTGTTATTATCCACACTATCAAATGCCTTTGCAATAAATAAAACATAAATGAGCACCTTTCTTTTTTATCTATTTATGATCTTTTTGAAAGTTAATTTTAATGAAAGTTTACAGAGACTTTGGATTTCCATTCATTCATTGTTGCACTTTTCTCCCTGCCAACCCCTCCCCCGCCTGTTCACTCTTCTCTTTGAAAAGTAAAATTCTTTCATCCTTATACAACCCCTCCCACCAAGTCCACTCCACTGTGCTGCCTTCCTTCTGGACTCCTGTCATGACAATACATCTTTCTTGCATCTTGCTTTTCATCCTAGATCCATCTGGCATCAACAAGACATTTCTTGCACCACGACCTCCTTTGAATCCAGCTTGAATTTCTGAAACTAGGTTGATGAATGAAAACAACTGCCATTTCATTGAATGCCATTCCAAGGTGCTGACTAGCTTTGATAAGGTTGGGTTTGAAGGGTGTCATTACTCTTCATAGAGACATCACTGACACAGGGCAGACAGAAAGCTGAAAGGCTCACATTCAGGTGTCATCCATCACAGGAAAGTGAATATTTTTTATAAAAAAAGGAGTTGCACAGATATTTTTTTTTGTTTTCCAGTGCCTCCAAAACTTTAAAACGTATAATGTCTTCTAAACAATGCCCATATTGTGTAGTCTTTTATGAATCTGTTGTTCTTTAGTGCTGCATAGTATTCCATTGAGTTAATTTAACATCATTTCTTTCTCCATTTGTTGGTTGCCTGTATAAAACACAATATTTATGTGGATGAAACAGAAGGAATAGGAATGGTTTTACAACAAACCACTGGAGCAGATTAAGTGTGCAATCATTAAAAACTCTTATCATGGAGATGAGACAGACTCCTAGCAGACCCTTTACTGATTATCCAAGATTATCCAAGGTTATAAATCACTCAGGAGGAAATTTCCCATCTTTCTTCCATGGAGTTGTTGGTGGATTCGAACCCCCAACGATACTTGGACTTTGGGTTAGTTGTAGTCTCCATAGACTCTGGAACACAACAATATTGGGAAAATAATGCCGACAGTCACCCAACACAGCATTGCCTCAAACCTTGACTGTGTATACAGGGCATTATCTGTGAAGCACAAACCAGCAGAGTGCAACAAAAGGAAGCGCGCTCCTATAACGCTCTCCATGAAGGTTGAGTGCCTGTCTGGCTCAGTGGACCTTGCCCCCTGGTGCCAGCTGGCCCTGGAGCAGAGGGTGGGGTTCGGGTGGAGCACTGGGAGAAGAGGCATGGATGCTTGGGAGTCACCTCCAGCAGGTAGTGGCCTCTCCGGAGCTGTTTCCCCTCGGGAGATGTAGCCTGAACTGGAACATCCAAGGACCCTGGTTGGCACTAGGGTTAAAGGGCTCCACTACTTGACATCTTGAACCAAGAAGCTGCTGAAGGGAGAGAGACGTGGCAGTCTGTGTCCATGAAGACTTCAGGCTTAGAAACCAATCCCAATGTGTCCTGCAGGTTCACCAAGAGGCAAGTTTGGCCTGGAAGTGTCAGGGGTCTTTTCTTATTTGGGTCTTTTTTGGGGGGAAATTAGAAGGTCCTAGGAATCCCGGGTGTATAGCCCTGTTGGGCTGCTGAGTCGGCAGAGATTAGAATCCACCAGCTACTCTGCAGAGAGATTAGACATTCCCCCTGCAAAAACCTACAGATTCAGATGCGAGGTTGCTGAATGTTAGAACCGAGTCGAGGGCAGTGGGTCTGGGGCTAAGTGTCCATGGTTGGACGGTCCACCTGTCAGGTCCAGAAAGAGCCTCACCAGGAGGATCTGGGGCCATGCCCTTCCTTACAATGGAGGGCGAGAATCATCTCCTGGTAACTAACAAGACAGGAGCCTTGGTCTTTCCGGCTCTGAGAAATCCTTGGGGGGTGTGGAGGTGTCAGAAGACAGGTGGGCTGGGGTGCTGGTGGGGGTGACGACACACATGGGTAGGAAAGATGTAACCACACACTAAAAGCCAAAGACATACATCTCATTAAAAGACGTTTCACTGAAACTTTAAATGAAGCCGGAATCCAACCACTTCAAGAACTAATGACAGATGTACACACGGACGTGTACACACAGACACACTCAGCGCTTACAAATGACTGCATTTCAGCAACAGGAGGACACTGGGGTGCAGCCAAGTTCTGTCTTCTAATGAGCGTTCGTTCTCCATCAGAGTTCAAACCCACAGGCTCTACATTTCTAGCTAGTTGTAAGCCCTTTTTTTTTTTTTGGAGTTTTTTTTTTTTTTTTTTTTTTTTTTCTCTCTCTCTCCTTAAAATAGAAGACAGTAACTTAAAGTTAAGAGCGTGGTAGGCCTGTCCCTGCCTCCTCGAATGTCGAATGGAGGGACGGATGGGTTGGTCCCTGACTTCACCAGAGGAAACAGAGATGGGACCAGCCAAGTCCCTGCCCCCATGAAGCAGGATGGGCAGCTCCATGCCCTCCCCCGTAAATGCAGACGCGGGCGGGGCGCGAGGACTCTGTGTGCGGTGGAAAGCCAAATGTGGAAGGCATTTGACTTGCTGTATTTGTTTTCATCAAAGATTCTCAGCTCACAGTCCACAGCTTCTTTGCATTAAAATCTGTGACTGTAAGATTTCAGGGAGAAACATTGATCATTCTTTTCCTCGTTAAGTCCCACCACCTCCTGTGGGAAATCTGGAAGGCTGGCCTTCGCTGGTTGGAAAGTTCCTCTCTCGCACTAATCATGGCTTGGTTTCGGGTGCTGGGGTTCACTTAGGCACCGTTTGAGGATGGAAATCAGAAAAGGCTTGACTGGGACCTTTCTGAGGGTCCCCAGGCAGAGAAGAATGTCAGCCTTCTGTTTGGGGTACACCCTCACGAGGTTCTGCTGTATGCTCTCCAAGGACGCTCAGGGAATCATGGGAGCTCTCAGCTTGAACTTTAAGAGGATCGACCTGGTGGATATATTCAAGACAACGTTTGCGTCTTGTGCTGGGGCACGTGAACAGCTGTGAGGGGACCATCCACGGAACCACTGCTGAC
Source organism: Elephantulus edwardii (assembly GCF_000299155.1). Lineage (NCBI taxonomy): Eukaryota > Metazoa > Chordata > Mammalia > Macroscelidea > Macroscelididae > Elephantulus > Elephantulus edwardii. The sequence continues at coordinate 31,588,801 of NW_006399752.1, read as the reverse complement.
TCCTCTCCAGGGCACAGGGATGTCCACGGAGCCCCAAGGCGCTTGGCATCTGGCAAGGGGATGGCTGGGTCTGTGCCAATCTAGGCCAGCTCAGACCTCCTTCAGCACTTTTGTGTTTGCTTTAACAATTTTCTGGAGTGCCAGGATGCACCAGTCCTCTGCCAGCACCCACACAGAGGTGGTTAACCATCTTACATGATGGACAGGGGTTTGGAAGGCTGGAACGATCTACCTCTAAGACACACACTTGAGTGGCTCTCCCATTTCTGGTGTGTCTATGAAGTGGACTGGTGTTCAGGGATAGCCTGGCTGGAGGTGTTCACACGTGCTTTTTGTGACAACCTTTGTATCTGGAGACCTGGGCACTTTCACAGCTGTGAGATCTGCCAGCATGCTTGTGTGTGCGTGTACACACGTGGGTGTTGTGTGCTGGCTTCTTTCACTGAGTGTTTTTCAGGTTCATCCACAATGTAGAATGAAGGACCAGTTCACTCCTTTTAATGGTTGAAAGGTATCCTGTTGTGAGAATGGCCCACAATAGGTCATCTAGTCATCTGTTGGTGAAATTGCCTTATTTCCACCTTTGAGGTTAATCTAAATCAATGGACATGCAGCCAGGCTAGAGTGCACACCGAGGTCTGTTACTTTTATCCCTGGACGTTTGGGTGGACACTGTATGGAGAAGCTCACTGTTGCTGGGGCACCATAATGTGCTTCTCCATTCATCTGTTGAGAGACTGGAGAGGGGTTGCTTTCACTTTTTGGCCTCATTCAGATTGATGGGGTTCCACGTACATTATGTGACAAGCCCACATTTACTCCTTTTATGTTCCTTTCCTATATTCATTCCACTGTACAATGGACCACGATTCATCACTTCTCTTGATGGGTATTTGAGTTGTTTCCACCTGCTGACTTCATCCAAGCAAGTGCGATTCCATCCACATCAATCCCCAGTTTCCTATTTGATGGCTAAATAATATTCCATTGAGCGATGGATCCCCGCTTCTCCGTCAGTTGATGTAAATTTGAGCTGTTTTCACTGTTGCCCATCACAATGTCTCCACAAACCATCTGGAATATACGAAGGTTATGCGTTGGAGAAGATGTGCTCACACACATTGGTAGCTACGGCCTGAACAGTGGCGATAACCAATCCTACACTAGCAAACGGTGAGGTTCAAATTCGAGCTGGGTTCTGTATGGTTCTGAGGAACATCCTTCTTCTTCTGCACATTTTTCTGACTCGTAAATTGGGACCAGGTAACCTTCCTTTGAGAGTCACTTCAAGGGTTTTGTAAAATGGTATAACCACTCTGGAAGGCACTTAGGCATTTCCTCAAAAAGCTGAACCTAACAATTTCACATGACCCACTGTTAGGAAAATACCTCAAGGAAATGAGAACTGAGACACAAATGGAGATTTGCCCACTAATGTTCATAGCAGCATTATTTGTAATCACAAGGACATGGGAATGGTCCAAATGTCCAGACACAATGGATGGAATACTAAGCAATACTCATGAGCAATGATTTAGAAAATAATTATACAACTGGGAGAGAGTGGAGAGCATTATGTTGAGTGAACCAACTTAGTCTCATAAGGACAAATACTGCTTAAGACCATTATTGTAGAAATATAAGGATAGCTAGTAACAGCAAAAGGATGCAAGGCAGGGAGGGTGGGAGCAGTCGGGTGAGGATGAGAAGGGGAGAAATCATAGGGTTGCACAGTGTGGTAGGTGATGGAGGGGTGGGTAAAAGAAATAGGAAAGATCTGGCAGGGACCTGAAAAGAGAGGCTAATTTAGGACCTAGTTCAATGGCAACTAATTTTATAAAATACAATGAATGGGGATGATTGTATAAAATACAATGTGAATGAAGCAAAGTATGTAACACAATGTATAGAAATTTTGTATGGAAAACAATATAAAATTTTAATATAAAAATTTTATTTTATATAAAATAAAAATTAAGAAAAAACTAATTATTTCAAGAGAAACATGGAAACATGGGGTGGCTGTGCAAACACTCCATCATTGCTTGGTTCAAACCAGCATCCTGTCCGGGTGGGGTTTTGCCTTCACCAACCACAGTGGGTGCGCTGTGTGTGATGCGGGGCTGAGGGTTTGTGCAATTTATTTATATGTGTCTCCACCAAGTGCTTTCAGGTCTGGATCCCAATACGTCACAGTGTGGCCACTAGAAGTGAAGCAGGTAACCCGTGATGACATTGTTCACCTTGACACACAGGGTACCCACAGTGACACTTCCACCCTGACACACAAGGTACCCACGATGACGCTGTCCACCCTGATGCACAGGGTACCCACGGTGACGCTGTCATCTCTGACACACAGGGTACCCACGGTGACGCTATCCGCCCTGACGCACAGGGTACCCACAGTGACAATGTCATCTCTGACACACAGGGTACCCACGGTGACGCTGTCCACCCTGACACACAGGGTGCCCACGGTGATGCTGTCATCTCTGACACACAGGGTACCCATGGTGACGCTGTCATCTCTGACACACAGTGACCCTCTGAGACAGAGCCGAGCAGCCCCACAGCAGTCCTGAGGCCATGTCTTGACACACACAGACCACATCGTCTTTCTTCCATGGAACGGCGGGTGGGTTTAGATAGCTGACTTTCAGGTCAGCAGCCTGACACTTAGTCCACTGCACCACCAGGGCTCCCTCACTCAGGCTGTCTGCTTTCGCAGATCCTACAGCTGGCCTTCAAACCCGTGCGCCTCGAGGGATTTTGTGGGCACTGGAGGAGCCCTGGGCCTGCCAGGCGGGGTGGGCAGTGTCTGGCCTGTGATGGGCTGTGCCTCAGGCTGACGCCACTGCAGGGCCTGCCCCTGTCTCTTCCTAGTTTCCTGCGTCTGGATGGGTCTGAGGTTGCAAGTGGTTTCCTGTCTGTGCTGCTCAGGACTGGCCTAATTGAAAAGACATGTCAGGCCAATGTGTCCAGCGTACTGGGCTGAGAGGGAGGAGGCAGGCAGGCAGGCAGAAGGCGGGAGGTCCAGTTTGTTCAAGTCATGTCTACAGAGGAGTCTGGGAATAGATCCAGGAGATCTGAGAGCAGGAGTGAGCAAGGGGCTCTCTGTGGGCATTCTGTGGACCATGGCATAGATCGCTTGATGGAAGCTGTGCAGCTGTGCAGAGCCCATGAGCCCACCTCGGCTGCTCTCCTGCTGGACAAGCTGCCCAGTGCCCACTGCGGGCCTTGTTCTGCCCCTCCCCCAATGATTGGAGAGCCAGGGTATCTAGGGCTGCTGCACCAGAACCCCACCAGCTGGGCGTCTGGGAGACCAGCAGGGTACCCACCAGCAGGGTATTCTCCTCTCTCCTATTGATGTGGGGCTGAGATCAGGAGGTGTGGAGTTGAATCCTGAGCTTTGGGAGAGCATGTGCCCCTCCCTTCCTAATTTCTGCTTTCTGGATCCACAGGCACTTCTTGGCTTGCAGGTCCAGTGTCACTAGAATCCTTTCTCTGTCTCCCTATCTCTTTGCCGTTTCTTCTTTTTTGTGAAGATAGTGGTCCAGAATCTGGCCTTTTTACTCATCCTTCCCATCCGAGAAATAACCCCGGACTGGTGGCCAAAAACCTTTTTAAATATGAGGTCAAATCCAATCAGCTCACACCCTATTGAGAGCAGCCGCCACACCAGTCTGGGGCTATTTCTAGGCAGAGAAGGTGAGTGGAATGACTGGATTCTGCAAAGGTGTGTGTTTTCTGGTTTGCGGTTGAACTAGGGTGCGGCTCTTGCTCATAACAGGGTGTGAGCTGATTGGATTTGGCCTCGTATTTAAAAAGGCTTTTGGGTCCTTAAGCCTGAGGCCTTTGGGCCTGGTTTTTGTGGATCTCTCAACTAAAAAAAAAAAAAAACAAAAGCTTGGGAGCAGGAGTGGTATCCACTTCCAAAAAAGCTTGTTCTGCAAACTCTATGAACTTGGAGAAAAGATGAAAGTTTTGTGTTCAAGACTTTCGTTCATACAACAGGGGTCCAGAGCCGAGGCATCTCCCCTATTTCACCCCACCTCCTGTGAACCCATCTGACTACATCTCTAGTCTATTTCCAGACAAGGTCGTGCTCACAGGCACTGGGTGGTAGGGACTTGGTGTGTGTTCTGGGGGGGACACACATCAGTCCATTACAGGCCATGTGATTTATAGACACAAAAGATCAGCAGACATTCCTCTAAAATTATGGAATAGAACTCTGCCTATACCTTTCTACTGTGCTCCATCTAGCCCCCAAAGCACAAAAGGAAACGTACCAGTTTCCATTAACAAGCACAGAGAGAACCCAGGCAAAAATATGTTGAGAACGCCTTTGCCGTGATTTGCCTCCTTATAAAGAACAAAACCCCAACTGGGTTCCCTGCCCTCTGGCCTTACAGTCTGGCTCCTCGGGAGCTGCTCACAAGTCCCCCAGGTCCTCATGGGGCTTCTTGGCAGCCAGATGTGGTATCTGTGTGCGGCAGCAGCACCACTGTCCTTCCAGCACGTTCTTCTTCAAGTTGTGTAATGAGTCCCTGTTTTCTCATCTGCAAAATGGCTATGAAGGTGTTGTCTGGAGAACTGAGTGAGACTCTCAGGGCCATCCCTGGAAAAGGATGTGAGGTTTGGTAATGTTGATGTCAGTGAAAATGAAGGAGGCTTTCTAGGGGATGGGTTGATCCGGAGTCAACTCTGAACTCTAACATGATGGAGCCGACACAGGACCGGCCAGCATCCCCTCTGTTTTACAAAAGGCCCCTGAGCCATATCTAACCAACGAGGACCATGGCATTATCATTGGCATCAGGAGTCCTGCATATGCTCGGTCACAACATTCGGGAGGAGAACCGTCAGCAGAGATGGTCAGGCGGCTGGGGCCTCTGACTTCCTGGCCTCATTCTTCCTGTAGCAGTGGCCCATGCCTCTGGAGTTTCTCTGCATGAAATGCCAGCATGCCTGCCCAGCAGCCCTGTGCTCCTGCCTGGGGCACATTCTGAGCGAGGGCAGACGTGGAAAGCTCAATTTCATGTTATGAAGTGGCCTTCTACATGCCTGGGAAACAGGGCCACCACAGCACATTCCTTCTCTGGCCGCAGGGAAATGCTAGGCTCGAGCCTTCCACAGGCTTCCTACTCTCTGCCTGTGATCAGGGACCCCTAATGGTGCAAAAGTCTAAGCCTACGATGTGCGAAGTGTTTTGGCTACAAGACCCAGACATTCACTTATTCCCTCAGCCAACATCAGTCCTTGATCCGTCCAGGTTATGTCCAACATTCTACGTACAGCTCTGGGGGAGGAAGGGGTCAGTAAGGAGGGGCTCCCAGTTGGTTCAAGAACAAATGGCAAAGTGGACCAAACTTTCTTTCAAGAACTAAGATGGTGTACTGAGTATCTTTAAAATCAACTGTTTAAAGAGAAGGGTTGTTTTGGTTTTTTGGGGTGTTTTTTTTCCTAGAGAAATTGTGCAGAAAATTCAGAGTTCTCATATGTCTCTTTCCTCTGCAAGCAATTCTGCCTCTGGATTCCTGTGGTCCGTGTGTTGCAATTGATACATCAATACTGATGCAATATTATTTACTAAAGTCTGTAGCTGACTGTGTTTGTTCTTTTATACCATACAGTCCAAGGAGCCCTGGTTGCACAATGTGATCAGCACCGGGATGCCAGTGGAAAGGCTGAGAGTTTGAACTCACAGACTGAACCATGGAGGAAAGATATCTGTGTCCATAAAAACTTACAGCCTATGGGCAGTCCTATCCTGTACTGCAGACTCACAGTAAGCCGGAATTAACTTGATGACAGTCAGTTGCATAGTCCTATGGGTTCTGATTGGACAAAGTTTTGATCTGTTGCTCATGAAATTGCTACGAGTACCAATACGCTATATATGATTGCATGTCGAAACTGTCAATGGCTTCGTCTTACTTGGATCAGTACACTTAGTTACAGTAGTCAGGAGACCAGGGCATTTATTGCACTGGGGAAGTCTGCAATCAGGGAACTCTCCAAATTACTGGGAAGCAATGTCACCAGTTTGAGGACCAAGGTGCACCGGGGTCAGACCATGGTCTTTTCAATCACTTGTCATACGTCTGAGAGCTGGACAGTGAACAAGGATGACAGAAGAAGAATTGATGTGAACTGTGGCTTTGGAGAAGAGCACTAAGGAGCCCACAGACGGCAAAGAACATACAGGTACCCTGCAGAAGGTGAAGCCAGGGCGCTACTTGGAGACAAAGTTCGTAAAGCTTCATTTCACATATTTTAGACACGTTTAGAGAGGGAAAATGTGCTTGAAAAGATGAAGGACGACAAAGAGAAGAAGACCCTCAACCAGGTGGACTGACACGGTGACTGGAGCCATGGGCTTGTGTCAGAGGTTGTGAGGATGGCACAGGACAGGGCAGGGTTCACGTCTGTTGCTCACAGGGTGGCTATGAGGTACACTGGACTTGATGGACCCTAACAACAACAACATGCTCTATGAATGCCCTGTTCATCCTTCCTTCCCTCAATTCTGAAAACACGGACCTTTTATAGTTTTTAAGGTTTTCCAAAATCAACCCATTGCCATGGAATCAGTCCGCACTCACTGGGTTTCTCCATTAGCTTTCTAAGGCTGTAAATTCTTATGGGAAGAGATCGCTCATTTTTCTTGTATGGAGAGCCTGGTGGATTTGAACTGTTTACCTTTTGTTCAGCAGCCTGACACATTGCTCACTTCAGCACCAGGAGGCAAAATCAGGATGGACCTTTGAAGCAAGGATGACAGACTTTGTGTCACATGCTAAGGGCTTGTTTTCAGGAGAGGTCAGTCAATGCAAAAAGGCATCCTGTGTAGTCAAGGAGAGACTTGGCAATAGAGAGGGAGACAGACGCTCCCTGGACGGACTGACCCCACAGCCGCAATCATGGGCTCAGGGACAGCAGACGTTACGGAGATGGTGCAGGACTGGCGAGGACGCTGCTCTGTCGTGCATGCCATTGTGGGAGTCAAAGCAATGAACTTTTTGCTCACGTGTGGAGGGAGGGTTTGACGTTTAGACTTGGAAATGAGAGAGGAAGACAGACGCACTGATGTTCTGTCTGACATCTACTAGTTGTGTGGCCTCCAGTGAGTGGACCACCTCTTCAAGCTCATTTGTGCGGTCTGTGTGAAGGGGGTGGTGCGCTCCCGCAGGATGACGGGCCCGTTAGCAGCAGGCGTAGCTCCTGGGACCTGCGGAGTGCTCCAGCCCCGGGAGGGGGCTGCACATGAGCCTTTCAGCCTCTTACTGTTGTTAATTGCTGTCGAGTCGAGCACGACTCATAGCGACTCTATGATAAAAAGGCCTGGAGGCTTTCTAGAACTCTCGCCATTTATCAAAGTTCATGGGAACTACTCATTGAGCACCTACTGTGTGCAAAGCACTAAATCACATAGAGATGAAATTGAAGACAACCTGTCACTGTAGATCGAGGCAGAAATTCACAAAGATCACTCTGGAGTGTGGACGTGGGGGCAGATGGAGACCTTTTTACACCACCATCCTGCGCAGTTGAGGGTGTTAGTTGTCATCAAGTCAATACTGACTCATGCTGACCAACAGAAATAGAGTGAAATGCTACCTCACGCTGCACTGACCTCACGTCATTAGCCCGGGTGGGCTCCCGGTGCAGTGTGGGTCAGTCCACCTCAGGGAGGGCGTGCCTCACGATGGCTAATCCTCTGCTTTTATCACCCAGGCTGTTCTCTTCTAGTCATTGCAAGCGCCATGATGTGTCTAAAGTAAGTGAGCTGCACGGCACAGGCTGCCTTTAAGGACCTTCTGCATTCTGATTTTCTATCTATGGAGACTGGCTTACTTGAATCAATGCATCGTTCTCTGTCTCCCTTCTTCATTACCACTAATACAGTTAGAATCTTTAAGGGCTTTTCTCCACTCTGGACATGTGAATCTGACTCCTAGAGACCTGCATTTGAATCTTGACACCGATGCTTTTGTCACTGGTCAGATCTAAAGTGAGTCTATTGTGTAAGCCCAATTCTGGGCTAGTAATTAAATCTGCATTAGTTCATTATAAGATAGATAAGATTTGTTTTATGGAAAGAAGCAGAGGTGCCAGGAGATGAGATAACTTGTCCGAGACCTCCTGGCTTGAACATGGTATTGGCTTCACGTTGAGAACTATCTGACTTGACCTGGCAAATCCACACGTGTTAAGTTGGACAGGGAGTTCTCTTGGAGTAATGAGTCCTGCTGTCAACCTGAAGGCCGCATGACTCTGGTGGTTTGAAACCTGCAGTGAGACAGGTGAGCAGCCTCGTCCCCTCAAGATGTGTAGCTTCTGCAACACGATAGTGAGTTCCTGTGCTTCAGACCAGCTCAGGGCCAGGACGTTCCAGCTTTACTGCTGTTGTTGCTTCACTTTATTTTCCTGAGTGGAACCAACGATGCCCACTGTCCTGATTCTCCCCTGATTCTTTGCCAGGGACAAAAAGTAATGGGATTTTCATGCTTTGTTTTCTGGTGGGTTTTGTGTTGGTGGAGGGTAATAGTACATGCGGATGGGAAGCTGTTTAATAACACGGTTCCAACGTTTAAAATAATATTTTATTATTTTCTTCTGGAATTTATTCTTTATTTGTACCATCATTCACTATTATGCCCTTATTCACACACATTCACTCATGTATACCTTCATTACACAGGGATTTCTGTACACTGTTTGATAGCACTATTACGATCGATGTGGTCCTTCGATCTTCCCGTTCACCTTGCACCATACCTACGCTAATCTCTGTTGTCCTTCTGGTTTCTTCGTTTTTCTTCTTCCACCTCCTTCTCCACTTCTCCTTTGCAACAGTGATACGGATAGTGTTCTTACTTGCCAATTACAATAACTTTATTGTCTTTGTATCGTTTCTCCCCAGGCTGATTTCTACTGTCTTGGAACAAAGACGCTGGAGGGTACACAAGCATTAAAGGAAAAACATGTAGAAAATACCATCATGGGGATTGTGCTGTGGAGACCTCTCCCCACAAGTCGCGTGCTGCCCAGTTAACAGATGTCTCCTCTGCAGAGTTAATAATAGATGTCTCCTTTCTTAGGATTCTCTTCCTTCCAAACCCATCTCGCAACCCTGAGGACCATGAAAGGATAGTTCTTTCTATGTAAAACTTTTCTTGACTTAGTAGTCGGCTCATACAATAGTTATTGTTTTGTAATTGACTTAAGTCAATCAGCATGATGGCCTCCAGGTTCATCAATGTCTTGAGGCTGTTTGCATGTTCATCACCATTCTTTAATGTCCATGGTGCATCCATTGTATGTTTACTCAGTCATCCGTGAAGGACAGGTGGGTTGTTTCCATGTTTTTGCTGTTGTCAACAGCGCTCTGTTAGACTAGGCTGTTCAAGGATCCCTGTGTCTCTTTTCTTGTGCAGGAGGCTGATCCTCCGCTGAGTTTTCCAATTGCACAGCAGGGTATTGCGCATTTTTCTCCCTTGGAGCTACGGGTAGATTCAAAGGTCAGAGAGGACTGGCCTTTGAGTTAGCAGCGTGGGGGTGTAAGGACTATGCCACCAGAGCTTCCTGTGTCCACAACACAATTCTTATTTCTTTAGGTTATACTCCTGTGTGTGAGATTCCTTTTATTTCTAAATTCTTGTGTAAATGGCACACTTGTCCACAGAGGTTGTACAATTACATATTCTCTGTGGTGTGTTGTTGTTGTTGTTGACTGCCATCAAGTCAGGTGTGACTCATAGCGCCTCCATGAATAAAAGACCTAATGCCTTTCCATAACTATCATCATTTTCCCAAGTTCATAGAGTTTCCACAGGCATGTGGTTTAGAAAGCGGATGCTACTCCTGCTTCCAAACATGTTTTACAACTGAGAGTTATACCCAACTCTGCCCATATTGGGAAATCACTCTGGTATTTGACACTCCAATCGTACAAGGTTCAGCATCTCAGAAACCCAGGTTACTTCATGCTGCACATTGACAGAGTGATGTACAAAGTGGAAGAGTGTTCCTCCAGACATAACAGCACTAGTTTCACTTAGCAGTGTTTAAGAGTCATCAAGTCGAATATGACTGCACAGAAGACCTGAACTTTGTTCTATAACTAACATCATTTCTGTACAGAACTATGTTCTATAACTACCATCATTTCTGTGCATTTATAGAGTTTAGAGAGTTTGTAGAGTTTCCAGAGGCATCTAGTTTAGGAAGTGGATGCCACTCCTGCTTCCCAGCATAAATCAACCTGGAAGCTCATCCAAACACTGTACATAATGGGTAACCATGATGGTATTTGACAAGACTAAGGAACAATGCACAGTAGACGAAAGTTATAGTCTGTCTATACCCTTGCAAACCTTTGTTGCTCTCTATTTTTTTTTTTTTACTCTGTTATAATTACTGGGATGAGATGACACCTCAGTGTTTGTTGTTTTACATCTCTGTCATAACTAATTGATCATTTCTGGTGCATATATTTGACTAATATTAACAGGTCTTCCTAGCATGTGTATGGATAATATTCTATCACACACAGCATGGTACTTTAGTATGAATCTTGAAATTGTCATTTTAACTGTGAGAGTAAAACAATTTTTCTGCAGTTTTTCATTCCGAGCATAGCAGCTCACATGACTGTCTGATTCAGAGTGGCCTATGCAGGTCCATCTCCGTTCCCTGAAGCCTGCAATGTCAATCTTCACACATTCTATTTCATTTTGACAACTTGCAGATTTCCTACACTGTTATGATTTGTTGACTATGAGTGTGCATCATAACAAATTCTGGCTGACAATAAGAAGAATGGGAATCTCAGATTATTGTGATCATGAAAAATCTATACTTAGATCAAGAAGCTCTTGTCCAAATGGAGCAAGTGACACTGTGTGGTTTAAAGTCAGGAAGAGTATGCATCAAGGTAGTGTCCTTTCTCCATACCTGTTTAATCTGTGAATCGATTGAGGTTATTCCTTGTAAAGGGGCATCATGCTTGGACGGGTGGAAGGCAGGCAAAAGAGAGGAAGACTTTAGGCCAGGTGGGTTGACGTGGTGACTGTGGCAATGGGCTTGAGTGTGAAGGAGACTGTGAAGATGACACTGGATAGGGCAGTGGTTAGTTCGGTTATTTGTAGGGTCGATATGAGTTGTACTCGACTCAATGACACCTAACAACAACAACAAGAGCTAATTAAGAGACGAAGACCCTCAGGGAGATGGATTGACAGTGATTGCAACAATGGACTTGAGCATGGTGGAAATCTCAAGGGTAGTGCAAGATACGGCAGGGTTTCTATCTAATCTGCATAGGGTCACTGGGAGTTGTAGTCCATTCAGCAGCTCTTAAACACAACAGCAGAACCAACAATGATGGCTAACAATCTGAGCACTTAAGTATGTGTGCTTGCCTTCAGTGAAGTGTCTGTTCATATTTTCTGCCTGTTTTTTACTGCATTGATTGTCTTTTGTTGTTGAGCTGTTGATGTTGCCTATGTTTTACACACACACACACACACACACACACACACACACACACACATAGTTGTTGTTGTTGTGTACCATTGAGTTGGAACTGACCCATAGCTGATCCTCTGCTGTGTTTTCAGAGGCAGTTAACCACACAGGAGGAGATTACCTATCCTTCTGTAGAACTGCTGATGAATTCAAACCTCATGCCTTCAGAATTGCAGCACTTTATTGCCCATAAGGCACCAGAGTGCTCCAATAAATATTAGAGACATTTAGTATCTGAGATGTTGTTGCTGATTATCTTGTCCAGGTCTGTAGGTCTCTTCTTACTCTTTGGAGAAGTCTTTTGATGTGTCTGTGCACCATTTCTGAGGCAGAAGCGGCAGAAGTCACAAGACTCTCAAGATCCCAGTTTCCTGACCATATTTGGAGGAAGCCCACAGCTCTACATTTATCTAATTGATCCCAGGGCTGGGCAGTGGTGAGGCCGTGCAAGGCATGTGCTGACTGGGAGCCATTCTATTTTTTGAGTTGGGACTCACGACAGAGTGAAGCCACATTGTTTCCAGCCAAGGAGGCAGGGCCAGGCACTGAGACAATGGACCGTCTCCTTGGCCAGCGCACCGGGCAGCATGTTTGGTAATGTGCAGGGCAGGAAATCATTATTTATCACTGCATTTATTTTCAGGGCTCTGGGTAGCAGGCAATTGAATCCAAATATGGTCTGAAGAAAACTTTGGTTTCATTATATACCATCCTTTCTGCCTTCCCTGATGCTTTTAGCTCTTTGAAGTTGGCCTTAAACAATTCAAACTATGTTTTCTGGTGAGATTTGTCCCATTAAACACAGAGACCCCAACGTAAACTTGCATATACACTTCTGTTTTCAGGGAGATCTCCCCATGACTGAAGCACTGTATGGAGAAAGGCTTCCCAGTGTCCCAGAAAAACAAGAGCGTGGAAACCATAGACAAGCGGGAACGCTGGTGTCGGCAGCTCTGAGGTGTTGTGGAAAAGCTTGTTCGACCTCTCTGTGTCATGTCGTTGTCCTCATCTTTAAATCTGTATGAATTCTGACCCTGCTGAATGCTGGGCCTGTTGAAAGAGTAAAGTTGAGGGATATACTTTAGTGCCTCTTGATCCATGGGACGTACGGAGAACCTGGGAGGTGTGCATACCTGATGAATGCACTAAGCCACTTAATGAAAGGGTGTGGTTTGAGTCTATCCAGATGTGCCTCCGAAGAAAGGCCTGGAGATCAAGAAAAGCATCAGTCATTGAAAGTCTGTGGAAAATAATTGCACTCAGGGTGGAGTGGCATCAACGCTGTGGTGACTGGCACTGGTTGAACTCAATAAACACCCGTACCAAAGGCGCCATGTAGCACACGGGCCAGCATCCTGGGACTTCTTACCTGTCTCCAGCCAGTGCCAATGGACTGACACAATGATTGCAGCAAGAAGCCGGGTGGTGGCAGAGACAGTGAGGTCGGCACAGGATAGGAGAAGGTTCTGACCTGTCTTTTCTAAGGTGTCAATGAGTCTTAGTTAATTCAACAGCACCTAACAGCACTCTGTGCGAGACGTGCAGCAGACGCATTGAAAATAAAGAGTGACGTGACTGTGTCCTACCTTCCGCTCTCTGCTCAGCCCTCTCGCATGTAGCTTGCTAGAAAGAAACAATCTCATCCCTCATTCCCTGCCTTTTGACGAAACGTCAGCTGGCTAACTGCTTAGTTCACACGGGAAGCGTAGACTTAGATGCTCTTTGGAACACACGTGCATATATACTTCAGCTCGTGGTTATACATCCTCAGTAAATAGGCCTTTCGGAGTTCACAGAGATGTTCTGAACTCATTCCCGGGCAGAGTGTTGCTGCCCATCAAATCTCTGAGTGGGCAAATATAATTTATGGAGGCATATATCACGCTTATAAAGGCCGATGCCATTTCTCCAGGCCCCTGTGAACACTTAAGGCTGACAGTGCCTAAATAAACTGGCTTATTTACTGCGGCAGTTACCTGTTTAAGACTAGCCATTACGTTAAGTAACACGGAATGCCCAGGCTAATAAATTTACAGCACGCCTGTTTGTTTTACAGAAGAATTTATTGCAGTAGTCAGGGGGTGAGCCGGGCAAAAAAGGCTGGAGGCAGGCTCAGCCACTGGGGTATTCGTCACCCACCGACTCCCTGAGGGCCATGTGGGGAGCTTGTTCATTGATCCTAGCACCCTTTACTCTTTGGATCAATCAAAAGGTACAGTGTTCTGCAGCTTCCTGGGAAAAGACAAGCCTGTTTGGTACAGAGAAGGGGAAAGTGACAGGCTTTCTATGTTGTAGGTGTGATTGATAACAAGATCCTGGAGATTGACTTCCACAGATTTGTGGGTTCTTCTTATAAGTCTAAGGAGGAAAGTGTACCCCTTTCCAGCCCTGGCTAGCTGGAGGGCAGCCAGTGGAAAATCACTGTCCAAGCCTTACATCCCTTGTTATTACTTTAATTTGGCATTTTGTTTTCAGAGCCTGAAGCCCGGGAGGACTGAAGACAAGATCTGATGAGTGGTGAGGGTCAGGGTGCAGAGTGAATGGACTGTGAGGTCTATGGTCAAGTAACAGGTAAGAGCTGCAGTCGACTTTACTCTACGCACGTGGTGGAGTGGCGCTGTGGCCCAGAGGCAGCTGGTGCTGGGATCTCAGGGGTACATCTCCAGACCTTCCTTTCAAGGTGTCTCTCTGAACATCTGAATCTCCATATTCTGAGAGGATGGGTGCATTGACCATCACAAGAGAGTCAGGAATTAATGCTGTAAACTTGGAATGGCCGTTAAGAAGCTGTCTGACAGTGAACAAAACATATGTAAGTCCTGAAGTCATGAATGGCTAACATTGAGAAGAATTAGCATTTCAGAACTCTTCATTATGGTTACAGAAAATCTATACCGAGACCAGAAAGCTGTTTTCTGAACAGAGCAAGGGACCCTGAAAGGGTTTAAAATCAGGAGAGGTGTACATCAGGGTTCTAAGTTTCTCCATACTTATTCAAAGTGTATGCTGGGCAAACAGATCATTTGAGAGACTGGACTTTATAGAGAAGAATGTGGCATCAGGACTGGAGGAAGACCCATCAACAACCTGTGCTATGCAGATGACACAACCTTGCTTACTGAAAGCAAGGCAGACTTAAGATACTTGCTGCAGAAGATTAAGGTCTTCAATACGGATTATATCTCAACATCAAGAAAACAAAAGTCCTCACTACTGGGTCAATAGATAGCATCGTAATAGATGAAGAAAAGATCAAAAGTGTCAACAATGTCATCATATCTTGGATCTACAATCATCATCCTTGATATCAGAAGTCAGGAGATCAGGAGAGGTACAGTTTTAGAAAAGCGGCCTATCACAGACCTCTCTACAGTTCCGAAGAGGAATGAAGACAAAAACGGGTCTGATCCAGGCCATGTCTTTTTTTCAACCACTTGCTATGCATCTGAGAACTGGACAATGAATAAGGAAGACAAAAGAAGAACTGATGCCTTTGAGGGGGGTGTTGAAGGAAAGGACTGAATATCCATGGGTTGCCAAAAGAATAAACAGATACATCTCGGGAAAAGTGCAGCCAGGCTTCTCCTTAGAGGCAGATAGTGAAGCTTTGTCTCAATCACTTTGGGCACGTTGTTAGGAGGGGCTGCTCCTTGGAGAGGGGCATCATGCTTGGAAAGGTGGAGGGTCAGCAAAGGAGAGGAAGACCCTCAGCGAGATGGATCGGTGTAGTGGTTGGAGATGATTAGAATGGCGCAGGGCAAGGCAGGGTTCATATCTGTTGTTCACATTATGAGTGGTACTTGACATAATAACCCCTACCAACAACAATTTACCACTACCTCTGAAAACTCGCTAGAGGGTCAGCCATTGACCAACTCAATGGTACACAACAACAACAAGCCACGGATAGGAGCCCTGGTAGTGCAGTGGTTAAGGCTTAGCTGCTGACCGGAAGGTGGTGTTTTGAACCAATCAGTCATTCTACAGGAGGAAGATGAGACCATCTACTTCTGTGACGGCTGCCACCTTGGAAACCTTACAGAGCAGCCCTACAGGTTTGCACTTGGGATAAGCTGAGTGGAACACAGCAACAGTCACCCATGAGTTCTTCTACCCACTGGAAAAAAAAATGCCTGCTCCACAAGGCTGTGTGGTTAGGGGAGGTCTGTCCAGAGTTCCTGGTATCTAGTAGGGCACTCTCCTCTTGTGAAGGTTTACAGCATTTGCAGCTGTCTGGAGAGTCGCTATGAGTCTGAATTGACTCACAGAGTGGGTACGTGGCCCACTGGTCCACTAACACCTGAGCAGGCTGGGAAATAAGGAAGGCAGGATTCTGTCAGGGAAAAAATCACAAACATTTTCCACTAATGTGAATGAATGATCGAGACGTGAGGGGAATGCAGCAGGCCCAAGGCAGAAAGCCTGCTAGACCAGAAGCAGCCAGGGAGTGACATCAAGCACCTCGCTCATAGAGGTCACCGCTTTTTGATGAACTGTCTAAAGCCTTTGGGGCCTGGACTTGATTAAAAGTTAGTGGTAAAATGTTGGTGAGACACAAGGGACCCCAACTTCCAAAACTAGTACTTGGTCTGTCTTCTCTGCTCCTTCCTTCCCTTACCTCATCCATCCACCAATCCATCCTTCCTTCCTTCCTCTCTCCCTCCCTTCATTTCATCCTTTTTTCCTTTACACAAACGATGTTGGCACACTTCCTCTGCTGCTACCCAGAGCTGGGAGACCAGAGGGAAGGTGCCTCTGTCTCTCTGGGCGATGGAGCTTCAGACTTTCCTGTCTTCAGTGTTAATCTCAGCCCTGACCCTTAGTGGAGAATCAAGGGAGATGTGTGCGATTAAACTCTGCAGCCTACAATATGCATTGCATCCTGGACTGTTTTCATACAAATAACATGTAAGCATATATTCCTCTTAAATATT
The DNA here is from genome assembly GCF_000299155.1 of Elephantulus edwardii. NCBI lineage: Eukaryota > Metazoa > Chordata > Mammalia > Macroscelidea > Macroscelididae > Elephantulus > Elephantulus edwardii. Next base: position 31,572,329 of record NW_006399752.1, on the reverse strand, counting down.
TATTTCCTTCATCTGATCCAATGAAATCTTTATTATTTTTCCCCTCTTTTCTTAATTTCACCTCAACCCCATATGAGTTCTGTTTTATAACAGCAGTGTTATAGAGTATTTGTCCTTTTATGACTGAGATATTTCACTCAGTATAATTTCCTCCAATTCACCCTTGTTGTGCAATATTTTATAAGCTCCTTGTTTTTTTCACGGCTGTGTAATGTTCCATTGTGTGAATATACCACAGGTTTTAGATCCATTCATTTTTTGATGGACATGTGAGTTGCTTCCATTTCTTTGCTATTGTGAATAACGCAGCAATAAACAATAAATAATAAGAGGTGCATAGTCAAGTGCACTGAGGCGGGTAGGGAGGAAAATGTGCAACAATAAATGAATGAAAATAAAAAAATTAAAAAAAGAGAGATGTGAGCACTGAATACATGGCAGCTCCTGTTTCAGACTGTCACAAGGGAAGGGGGTGATGCCAATACAGAGGATTTTTAGAGTTGGTGGGGGGCCACTGATCCCTCTTGGGCTTTGCTCTTAGAGCAAAAGATAGCTTCTCTCTATCCTGATGGTACCAGTAGCTGGCCAGGCAGGGGACAGGTCCATTCTAGACAGGAGAAGCAGTAGCTACAGGTTCTCTGGAGTTTAAAAAAGAAACGTGTTGGTTGGTGTTGTCTAAGCCTGAGTTGGCATGACTAGCTGTGAAGATGAGGTGAGGGTTGGGCAGGACCAAATTTTAAGGCCTTCTCCTTGGCCATGTTTTCACCAGCTGTCCTGCACTCCCATGGCGCACTAGGAGGTAGGCAGGAGAACTGTCACTTACTACTATGCAAACGAGGAGCCACCTGAGGCTTTAGCGATTGGCCCAAGGTCACCCAGAGCTCTGGGGCCCTAGTGGTAAGAAGCTGCACTGCAATCTCAAAGGGGGTTCAGTCCACCAGCTGCTCCACAGGAGAACTGTGGGCAATCTCCCTACACATAATTTGACCCACCAGAGGGTCAGCTATGGGTCAGTTCCAACTCGATGGTACATAACCACATCCAGGAAAAGCTATAGAACTTTTGAGGTCAAGTGCAAAATGAAATCATGGGACCTTTTCTCCAAAACAAGAAATAAATTTAATGTAGCAATAGTAGATCAGTAATCCAAGTGCAAAGTCCTGAATTTAGAGCCCCCGACACCTCCACTGATCGTGTGTCCACAAGTTCACTCTTGATTTCAAAGATATGTTCACTACTCATTTACCACATCCAGAGTAGTTCTGAACAGTGAACATACATTAAACAAAACATAAAATAAACCACAATTAACTGCCTCTGAAAACCCACTGGAGGATCAGCTATGAGTTGATTCAATGGGAAGAAGAAGAAAGAAGGAAGAAGGAAGAAGAAGGAGGAGGAGGAGAAGGAGGAAGAGGAAGAGGAAGAAGAAGAAGGAAGAAGAAGAAGAAGAAGAAGAACAAGAAGAAGAAGAACAAGAAGAAGAAGAAGAACAAGAAGAAGAAGCAGCAGCAGCAGTAGCAATAGCAGTAGCAGTAGTAATAGCAGTAGCAGTAGCAGTAGCAGCAGTAGTAGTAGTAGTAGTAGTGTTTGAAGTCATAGTGATGCAGGTTTAAGCACTTAGTTGATAATAAAAATTCTGCAGTTTGGTTAGCAGTACAGGCCAGAGTCTACTTCACTAACGCCCCTTAGGATTGGCACTTGGAACCCATCAGGGGCTCCATGGGAGAGAGATGTGGTAGTATGCTTCTGGAAAGAGCTGTGGAAACCTGACATGGCAGTCTTGCTCTGTCCTACGGAGTTGTTATAAGCCAGAATTAACTCCGCAGCACACAACAGCAACAAGGGAAACAGAAGGCGGTCGAAGGCCTGGGTCATTCCATGGTAGGGGGCTTGCCTTCTCTGTTAGAATATCCAGCTTTGGTTCCTGGACGGTGCATCGCATGTGCGCCATCCTCCAGGATGCCAGATGATGTGCATGTTTCTGAGATGCTGAACAGCTGCATCGCAACTCAGGGAGTAAGAAAGCCTGGGAAGAAATGCCAGGTGATGTGATAGTCAGATAATGATTTATCTCTGATGGTTTAGGGATGAACACGTCAGGCAAAGAAACTGCAAACCATGTAAAATGGGCAAAACCGGATGTATCCAAAAACACATAACCCCATACGGCCATAAGGGCAGTGGTTAGTCGGGTCAGATCACACCAGGGCTGCTGGACCAGGAAGAGGCCTTCAGGTGGCATTTCCATCACCCTGGGAGGCCCTGGACAGCACCGAGCAGAGGGTCAGAGGATCGCAGAGCATACAGGCAGCCTTTGTACTGAGATAGACCTTCCACAACCTCTCATCCCAGTGGTCCTGGCTCAGGGGTCTGCTGGCTGTACTTGGTAACATGGTCAGTGAAGAGCGACACGAGAGGATCATCTGATTAACAAATGCAGAGAGTTACGTGGCCTGCGATGCTGCGGCTGTCCTGTGACTGAGCCCTCTGCCCAAACTGTGAGAAAATGGGGATGGCTGGCCGGGTGGCTGGCAAGCTCATCGGCTCTCCTCTGAGGTTCTAAAAAGAGAAACTTCTTTTCTTTCATTGGGCAATTCTATTATTTTATTGAGGTATAATACATTTACTGATAGATTTTATGATGTTAAGTTTATTAAAATTATAAAAAAACAGAACCAAGAGAAATTAAAAATTAAAATAAAATTCATGTGAAGTCATTCATAAGTGAAAGCTGCCAAACATGTGGTAGTCATTATTTTTTAATTTTATCTGCTCATGTTGTTTTTATAGTTTACAGTTTCTTTTTACATTTATTTGTTCCCTAATTGTGTTTTTTACAGTTATTTGGTCTTAGTTCTATATTTGTATGGACTAAATGTGTTCTAAGAGTCTTTTTAACACTATTTCGGAGTTTATTATTTTTAGTCTTAACATTGTTGACTATGTTTATATTTCAGGAACTTTGTGAAGAATGTTTATGGCTTCTTTGGCCTCTAAGTTATTCTACTCTTGGTAATATTTGTCTTTTGCTTTATGTGTGAGGGAGCTCTGGGAGGGTGGGCAGGAGGGATGAGCACTGCTGACCCAAAGGCTTGCCCCTCTGATGGTTCAAATCCACCAGCAACTCTGATGTGGATAGATGGACGTTTCTCTCCTACGTGTTTGACAGCCCCATGCAAGGTCATGTGCTTGTCAGTTCTATTCAATGGCAATCCATTCTAAGATTTTTATTCTATGGTTGAAAAGGAATCTGGATTTGTATGCAACTGAGGAGTGACATTCTTTCTCTTCAAATGTGTGTGTCTGCTTCTCGTGTTGAGTCCCTGAGACTCTCCCCAGGTACCTTTGTTCTCTTATGTCAAAGTTCTCCTGGCCTCTTTCCCACATTGGTGATTTAGTTACCTTGCCAGAGCTTAGTGTAACAGTGATCGTATGCTTTCATTGAGATAGAATGTGTCGCTTTCTTGTAGATTTTACTTTGTCTCAGGAAAATTTTCTCTAAAGAAAAGACTGACTAGTGTATATGTTAATTCCTGCAGAATCAATTAAATTAGACTTTATTTAGTTGCTCTGATAGATTTCATGACTCTGGTGATCTAGAATTCAGAAGCTGTTCAGCAATCCTGAAGACACACGGTTCAAATGCATCAGCAGCTCTGGAGAAGGTTGGCAATCTCCTCCCACTCGTTTAACTGCTTCTGAAAACCTTCTGGAGGGTCAACTATGGGTCGGTTCCAACTTGATGGTAAACAACAACAACAGAGATGTTATACTTTCTCTAATATTTGTTGCTTTTTGCTTTATTCAGGTTTATTCTGTAAGCCTTTATGTTCTAATAGTGCTTACCAAATTTTGCATTTAAAATGGTTTCAGTTAGTATTATTGTTACGTGCCATCAAGTCGCTTGTGACTCATAGTGATCCAATGTACAACAGCCTTGAAACCTGCTCTATCCTGTGCCAACTTTACTGTCTCCAACACACCTAGTCTCATTACTCCAGACACTCCATCTCATTGATGGTCTCCCTCTCTTTCTTTGTTCCTCCACACTCCCAAGCATGATGTCCCTCTCCAAGGACTGGTCCCTCCTTGCAGCATGCCCAAAGTATTTCAGATGAAGCTTCAGAATCCTTGTCTCCAAGGAGCAGGCTGGCTTTACCTTCTCTAAGATGAGCCTGTTTGTTCTCCTAGCAGTCCACGGTATATTCAACACTCTTCTCCAACACCACAGCTCAAAGGCATCAATTCTCTTTCTATCATCCCTAGTCATTGTCCAGCTCTGACAGGTAACAAGCAATTGTGAAGACTATGGCCTGGATAAGGTGCACCTTAGTCTCCAGCCTGACGTTGTTGCTCTTCAGTACTGTAAAGAGGGCTCTGACAGCCGACTTTCCCAATGCAATTAGTCTCTTGATTTCCTGGATGCTGGTACCATGAGTGTTGATTGTGGAGCCAAACAAACTAAAGATGTTAACTATCTCAATCTCTTCATCCATAATGATGCTGCCAATTGGCCCAGTGGTAAGATTTGTTTTTTTAATTTTTGAAGTTTATTTTTTCTCTTTTGTAGATTATCAGTTCCTTCGCATCTAAGTTTTTCTCTGAGCCACTGTCCATTGCGAGTGTCACAGAATTGATGTTGTACAGCTGTCCTCTAAGAGAGGGGAATACTCTGAAGGCTTCTGAAGCTTTAGCCTTTACAGGAGCACATCTCCAAGTCTCTTCTCCCACAGAGAAGCTAGTGAATACAAGCCACCTATCTTTCAGTTAGCAGTGAATACTTGACTATTGCACCACCAGTGTTGTTTAACCATTATGTACTTTCCTGGAACTAAATTTTATTAAAAGTATCTTTAAACTATGTAAAATTATCACTGTGGTCTCTGTCCAGTAACACTTCGGTAGCTACATACACACACACACACACACACACACACACACACAGACACACACACATTACCAGCGTCTGTTCACAAATTAGTTACTAATGTACATTTCTAATATCTGCATGAAAAAAGATTCTTTTCTGTATTCAATTATAGCTGGTGTGAAGAGGCACAAGAATTTTCCTATTCTTAATTAACATTTTTCAGACAGAAGAAAAACAATTTCAAAACTTTGTAGACTAGAACTCTGAGCACAACATCCCTTGATTCACTCAACACTCCCCCACCACCCTTTTTTTATTGGCTTGCATAATGTAATTCATTTATACTGTGTTTCATAGATGTACCTTGTGTTTTATACAATCTTTCATTTACGTTGTGTTTTATGCAATCATTCTTGGGCATTGTATTTTATGCACTCATTGCTATTGACATACCTGTTACTAATTGGCCCTTTCTTTTTTGTTCCAGCACTGTCTAGTTTTCAGTCTGCAGGGCATGTTTCCGACCCCTTCATCCCTCCCCATCTGCCTCCTAAGCTCTACTAGATTGGTGGTTTCTATCCTTTTCCTTTCCCATCCATTGCCCCTCCCCTTTTGACATTTATACACATCTAACTAGGTTGCTGTTGTTGTATGCTGTCAAGTTAGAACAAAGCCATAGCCGACCCTCCAGGAGTCTCAGAGGCAGTTAATCACATGGGAGGAGATTGTCCATCTTTCTCCTGTGGAACAGCTGGTGGACTCGAACTGTGTGCCTTCAGGATTTCAGTGCAGCTTCTTGCCACTAGGCCACCAGTGCTCCCTAACTAGGTACCCTTCTATTTTTATAATAATGGTCTCGTGCACTATTTATCCTTATGATACTGAGTTAGTTCATTCAGCATAATTGTCTATAGACTTTCTCAAGTTATATTTTATGAAATTGTTATTCCTTAGTCTTGCATAGTATTTTATTGTGTGAATGAAATATGATTTTTCAGTCCATACATTTATTAATGGGCATTTGGGCTTTTTCCATTTTCCTGTCATTGTAAATAAAGCTGCTATGAACATATTTTTTTTTTAATGGGAAAAGAAAGAACACTCCTAGATTCAGTCTATGAAGGAAGCAAATCCTAACACCCAAAGTAAGCAAAAAAATTACCAAAAAAAGAAAATTATAGATCAATATCTCTCAAGAACATAGATGCAATAATCCTCAACAAAATCCTGACTAATAGAATGTGACGTTACATAAGAAAAAGAATTCATTGTGACCAAGTAAGATTCATAAAAGAATGTAAGGATGGTTTAACATAAAAAAATAATCAATGTAATTCATCACATTAACAAAGCAAAGAACAAGAATCATATGATCTTATCAATTGATCCAGAAAATAACTTTGATAAATTCAACATTCCTTCCTGATTAAAACAATCGACAAAATAAAAATAGAAGGGAATATCTTCAACATAGTGAAAAACATACATGCAAAACCAAGCACTAACCTCATTCTCAATGGAAAAAGCTATTCCCTTTGGGAACAGGGACCAGACAAGGATGCCCCATGTGACCACTTCTATTCAGTACTGTACTGGAAGTACTTACTAGGGCAATAAAACAAGAAAAGGAAATAAGAGGGGTCCAAAGCGGCAAAGCAGTGGTAAAACTGTTACTATATACAGACAATATGACAGAATACACAAAGAACTTCAAAGAGTTAATAAAAATCCTATTAGACTTGGTAGAGCAATTTAGTAGAATGGCAGGCTATCTATATGATCAACATCAAGAAGATAAAGAGTCTCACCCCTGGGCCAATTGGCAGCACCATGATAAATGGAAAAGAGATCGAGGTTGTTAACAATTACAGCTTGCTTGGCTTCACAATCAACACTTTTGGCACCAACAGTCAAGAAATCAAAAGATAAACTGCACTGGGAAAATCTGCTCAGGGACTGCTCCAGAGAACTGAGAAGCAACAATGTCAGTCTAGAGACTAAATAAAGTGTGCCTGATATAGGTCATGATCTTCACAACCACTTGCTACATATCAGAGAGCTGGACATGACTAAAGATAAAGGAAGAAAAATGATGCCTTTGAGTTGTGATGCTGGAGAAGAGTCTTAAACATACCACAGACCATCAAGAAAACAAGCAGGTCTGTCTTGGAGAGGGTGAACCTAAGTTTCTCCTTGGAGGGTAGGATTTTGAAAGTCCAGTTGGGCACATGGCCAGGAGGGACTGGACCTTGGAGAAGGACATCATGCTCAGAAGGATGAAGGGACAGCACTGGAGAGGAAGACCCTGAATGAGATGGATTGATAGAGTAACTAAGGCATGGGGGTAGGTATGTCAGAGTCAGGCTTCAGAGCTGTTGTACATAGGGCAGCTGTGAGTCACAGGTGACTTGATGGCACATAACATCAACAACAACAAAACACAAAATCTGTGGGATTTCTTTACTAGAACAAATAGAATAGGCAACTAAGAAAACACTACCATCTACAACAGGCAAAGTATAAAATATCTTTATAAAGAAAACGGCAAAACTTTACTACTGCAGAAACAATGAGAGAGAAATAAATGGAAAAAGGTTCCCTATTCACATATAGGAAGAACCATCATAGTGAAAATGACAATCCTACCAAAAGCAATCTTCATGTTCAATCCAATCCCAATATACACAGCAAACTTATTTTTCAAAGAGGTCAGAACAGAGGAGGGAGACACTGCATGTTTCAAAATCAGGAAAAGTAACCACCAGGGATGAATTCTGTCTCCATACCTTTCAATCTGTGTGCAGAACAGATCATCTGGGACACTGGGATGTAAGAGGAGAAATGTGGCATCAGGATTGGAGGAAGATTCATCAACAACCTGGATTATGCAGATAACACAACTCTGCTTGCTGAAACTGAGGAGAACCTGAAGTACTTGCTGCAGAAGATAAAGGATTGCAGCCTTCAATATGGATTGAAGCTCAACATCAAGAATAAAAAGATTCTCAACACTGGGCCAATTGACAGCATCATTATGGATGGTGAAGAGAGTGAGGTTGTTAACAGTTTTAGTTTGCTTGGCTCCATGGTCAACACTCTTAGTACCAGTAGCCAGGAAATCAAGAGACAAATTGCATTGGGAAAGTCAGCTGCCAAGCCCCTCTCCAGAGTACTGAAGATCAATGATGCCAGGCTTGAGACTCAGGTGCACCTGATACAGGCTATAGTCTTCTCATTTGCATGCTATGAATCAGAGAGCTTGACAGCGACTAGGGATGATAGAAAGATAATTGATGTCTTTGAGCTGTGGTGCTGGAGAAGAGTGTTGAATATACACTCTTGGACTGCTAGGAGAACAAACAGATTTGTCCTGGAGAGGGTGAAACCAGCCTGCTCCTAGAAGGCAAGGATTCTGAAGCTTCGTCTGACATACTTTGGAATGTTACAAGGAGGGACCAGTCCTTTGAGAGAGACATCATGTTTGGGAGGGTGGAGGGACAGCACAAGAGAGGAAGACCCTCAATGAGATGGATAGATTAAGTGATTGGGGTGATGACACTACATGTGTCAGAGACAGTGAGGTTGGCACAGGATAGAGCAAGTTTTAGAGTTCTTGTATATAGGGTCGCCATGAGTCTCAAGTGACTTGGCAGCACATAACAGCAACAACAACCAAAAGCAATCTCCATGTTCAACCCAATTTCAATATAGATAGCAAATACACTTTTCAAATAGGTAGAGAAGACAAATGTTTGGGTTTATTTAGAAAGTAAAGAGACCCTGAATAAGCAAAGCTCTTCTGAGTAATAAAAGTGAGGTGGGAAACATAGTACTCCCTAGTCTCAAAACCTGCTGTAGTAATCAAAACAGTGCGGTATTGGTACAATGACAGATACATCGAACAATGGAACAGAATTGAGAATCCAGAAATTAACTCAACTACCTACAGTTGGCTGGTATTTGGCAAGGAAACAAAACCTATCAAATGGGGAAAGAGGATCTCTTTAACAAGTTGTTCTGGTAAAACGGGACCTCCACCTGCAGAAAGCTGAAACAGGATCCACATCTTGTACCATACACAAACATTAACCCAAGGTAGATCAGAGACTGGGGGAAGGCTCAAACCATAAGAATCAGAATATAAAAACTTTAACAATGGAATATTATGAAAAACTATACTCAGGCAAATATGAAAACCTAGAGGAAATGAACAAATACTTAGAAAC
>NW_006399752.1:31526005-31560155 GCF_000299155.1 Elephantulus edwardii | reverse complement strand
ATACCCTTTAAGAAACCAGAACTGTCACTGAAGCAGATATATGCACAGCCATGTTTATCGCAGCTTTGTTCACAATAGCAAAGAGCTGGAAACAACCCACGTGCCCGTCCACAAATGAATGGCTAGAGAAGCACTGGTATAGTCACACAATGGAATATTATGCAGCACTGAAAAACAAAGAACTCACAAAATATTATTCAAAATAGATGACATTATGCTGAGTGAAATATCTTAGTCACAAAAAAAAATACTGTATAATGCCACTGTTATAAAATGGGACTGACATAGGAATTGGGGGAAAACTAAGAAAAGAGGAGATAAATTATGTACAGAGTATTGAAACAGACAAGGGAGAGAACTGTATAAGAGGAATATATGAGTAGGTATTATTGGTATGAAAAGGGTCCAGAATATGAGTCGTATAGTAAAGTGGACTGGGAGTGTGTGTCTGTATAACAATGAAAAAATTTTTCCAAAGAAAAAAGTGAAATAGGAGGTTAAGGGAGGAAAATGTGCAACAATGAATGAATGGAAATCCAAGTTCTCTATAAAGTTTCATTAAATCTCAATAAAGAGAAAACAAAACCAGACAGACAAAATACAACCAAATGTAGAAGTCGTAGCCTACAGCAGAAACAGACTTACAAATATAGATCAAAGTGCACAGTTGGAAAAGGGTAGAATTGGTGATGAATGTGTCTGTGTGCATCAAAACCTTTTTTCCTCAATAGGATGAGAAGAAAACCTACAGACCGGGGAGAAAAGATTCAGTAATGACACTCAGGTAAGGGCTTCTTAACAAAAGTTTACAGAACACTAAAGGCCCTCCCAAGAAAAAGATTGGTATAATAATAAAAGGAGAAAAAGACATGAAAAGACTTTGCACAAAGGAAGACATTCTGATGGTCAACAGACACATGAAGAAATGGCCATTAGAGAGATGAAAATCAAAACAACAATAAGATACCATCTCATCTCAGTAGCAATAACAAAATGTAATAGAACAGCAAACAATAAACATGATGTAGAGAGACTGAGACTCTCTCGCATTACTGGTGGAATTGTAAAATGATAAAACCACTCTGGAAGGCAGTGTAGCATTACCTCAAAAAAGCAGAACACAGAAATCCCATATGACTCAACTATTCCACCGGTAGCGATATATCCCAAGAAAAATAGAACTGAGACACAGAGATATGTATACCTATCTTCAGTCAACTTTAAAAAATATAACAATAAGGACCATACTGAAAACCTGCATGCTGTCTTAAACTCCAGATTTCCTTACTTTTTTCAGTCATCAATCTCCTAACCCCTCTGACCTTCTCCTCATGCCCAGTTTGGCAGAGTGAATATTTTACAATCAAAACAAACAAATGGCCTTCTTCCCCTTCCCATTTGCTATGACCCAAAGCCCACTACAGTTTTGACAATTGAACTTTATGTGGTGCAGATTTTCTCTTCTTGAACTGTTAGCACTCACTCTCTTTCAGACTGAGCTCTAGCCAATATTTTTTTTAAATAAGTGCAAGTCATTGCTATCAAGTTGCAATCAACTCATAGTGATCCTCCAGGAAGCTTTCAAAGGCTGAGAGTGCCTGTCTTTCTCCCGTGGGATGGCTGATTCGTTCCAACCACCACGGAGTCGTGACCTTCATGGAACAGCTCGGCCTTCTACAAACTGAGCCATCGGAGCTCTCTCTCCAGTGAGCACTGGTGGCCTAGTGGCCAGAGGCTGTGCTGCAGTCCTGCAGGTACGTGGTTTGACTCCGCCGGCTGCTCTGTGGGAGAAGGTTGAGCCATCACCTCTCGTTTAATTAACTAACTGCCTCTAAAAGCCCTTGGAGGGTCAGCTGTTGGTTGATTCTGACTTAACAGTACTCAGCAGCATGATTTAGAGAGCCCTCGTGGCCTGGTGGTCAAAAGCTGGGCTACCAGATGCCAGCACTGCCAATCCAAAGGCATGAGGTTTGAACCCACTAGCTGCTCCATAGAAGTAAGATGAACAACATGTTCTTGTGCAATGTCCTGTCTTGGAGACTTGCTGGAGGGTCAGCGGTGAGTAAGTTCTGACTTGAGAGTCCACTACAACAACAGCAATAGCAACAACATGCTGCTCTGGTGCGCTGTCTCTCCTCTCTTCGGGATTGCCTTCAGGTTTGGATGGTCTCTCTCCTTAGACTTGCCTCCAGAAACTAGTCAAGCAGCCTGATGAGTGAAAGCATTCTTCCCACGACAATTCTAGGACTTTCTGTGCTGAGTCTTCACGGGCATCATGACACCTCCTGGAGTCCATGAGAAAACCCAGCCTCCCAAAACCATATCTGCTGAGGCTGGAGAGGGGCTGGATTTTCTAAAGAACACCCGAGATGATTGCTGTCCAAAGAAAGTCTAGTGCCAGCCAAGGTGGCCACACGTGAGGGGCTTGCCTCCCTGTCCTCACTGTTCTTGCTGCATCTTCCTTTCTCTGATGACGTTTGTCCCGCAGGCTAGCCCACATCTTATTAACAGACCTGTCCCCACAGGAACACTCTCAGGTACCTGCAAACATCATCTGCCCCTGTTACTCCCTCAATCAGAGTTTGCCATTATTTTTCTAACAGAGAAGTTACTCCATCTTCACGTCTCTTAGTTCTTGAAGACGGATGAGAAACTGCCCAGCAGGCTCTCCAGAGCCTCTCACATCTTACTTTGTCACCGTGTTCCTTTCCTATCCAGTAGACGCGATGAATAGGGTCAGTGAATAAGGACATGGCCAGTAGGGCTCAGATCCCTGCAAATGTCCTTCAAGAAGCTGATGGCTAAGCTGCAACTTACAGCTGGGTCCCTGTGCCCTTTGCATCCACTATGTTAGGAAATAAAACAGACGTGCACAAGAAGGTCCGGGGTGTGTACCTGCCAGCCAGCCTACCATCAGAGGAGAAGAATCAAAAAGTTTAATCGAGGTGGCAGTTGGGTGTTATCAAGGGCACCAGCCCACTGCCATCCTGGGAGCAAGTTCTCTGACGTGCGGAGGAAGTGCTGACTTCATTAACTTGTGTGGGAGTGAGGAGAGATGTCCCTGGGAGCCCTGGCAGCCTTGAGGGGAGAGGATGGAGTCGGTGCGCTTCACATTGAACTTGGCATAAATGGGAGTGATGGGGTGTTCAGAGGAGATCAGATGGCACTTCCAGTTAGTCTGTGAGAACCTAATTACTGACCTGACACCCGTTGCTTCATTCAGACCCAGCAAGCAGCTACCTGATGTATGCGAGCATCTGGTAATGCAATTACCCTGTCAGCTCTTTATCCACTTGTAGCCCTGTCATTAGACACTTTTTTCCTTGATAGTCTTAAAATGTAAAGTTACCAAGCAGAGCAATTTAAAATGATATATAGTTATTTTCTACTCCTCTGCCTGTCGAGGGAGAACTTTGTAAATGATGTCACAACAAACAGAATGTGAGAGGAAGCTCAGAAATAAAATCTGTAAGGACAGGACCTGCAGGAAGGAGAGCAAATCGTCACCAGTGCTCCTGAGTGCTAATGAATTAACAGGAAAGCAAGCTTAATGAGTTCCAAGGAGGAGTTGTTGTCAGGTAATAGCGAAGAGTTATAGAGTGAGGAGGGAGTAAGGAGTCAACACGTCCCCCGTGACTCTAGAAAGGAAGGGTAGAAAAATTAGGGGCGAGGACCCCAAATTAGATAAAGACTCAAAGACAACGCGTAGAGAGAAGAAGGATGGAAGTCTTGGAGCTCAGGAGAAAAGTCAAAAGACTTAAGAAGGTAATTTTGTGGAGCAGTTCACGACTCTTTATTTCTACAGGGCATCTATACGTGGCACAAACAGCTAAGGACTGGATTATGAACTGAAGGTTGGAAGTTCCAATCTACCCAAACAACCCTGAAAAACCTCAGAATTAATGCTGTACCTCCTCCATGCTTCAAGAAAATTCCAAGAGTGTCCTTACACTATGAAACACATGAGTCATTATTGCATAGGGCCACTGTTGTAAAACAGGACTGACATCAGCGTTAAGGGAAGACAGAAAAAGATGGAGGAATGATGTATATTGCATTGAAATAGTTGAGGGAGACAACTCTTTTTCATCACAGAAGTCCAGAGTAAAGGCTGAATAGTGGAGTGGACTTGTGGGGAGGGATTGCATAACAATGAAGGAGTTTTTCTTTTCAAAGAGAAGAGTGAATTGGGGGGGTGGGGAGGGCAGGGAGAGAAGTGCAACAATGAATGACTGGAAACCCTAAGTCTCTGTAAACTTTCAAGAAAATTAATTTTATTTTTAAATTAATTTTAAAAAAGTGCAGAATGTTAGGGCTACAGTGTCACTGTGCTGGGTTTGGAGACACCAGGGATTTTTCTGCATCTGTGTCTTCAGTCATTCTGCCTTTGACAGAGGAGGGATTAATGATGCCGAAGTGTTTCGTCATCTGCCCACGTTCAGTTTCCAGGTAGCACAGCAATGGTTCCATCTACGCTTTCTAGAACTTCCTGTGAACATTCCGTGGTAATGCCTGGCTCGGAAAGCTCATGGCATGAGCAGATGATGCGGACATCTATACCTCAACAATCGTAGAATTTGGAAAGAGTTTGAAGAAAAGAATCACCTCCCAGATTTGTCTCTAATCTCCCATTTTTAATTTCCGTACCAGATATTTTCCCTACAAGAAAGTTGTGGGTATCAACAAATAACAAACATGCAAATGGTTTCATGGAAATTCTGGTGGCCTCCTGGTAAGGAGTTGGACTGCCAACATGAAGACACATGGTTCTAATCTGCTAGCTGCTCTGGTAGAAGAAAGACCGATTATCTCCTCCTATATGATTTACACCTTCTGGAAACCCTCCAGAGGGTCTGTTATGAGTCAATTCCAACTCTATGGCCATTGTTAGGTCCTATCAAGTCAAGTGTGACTCATAGCAGCACTATGCACAATAGCTCTGAACCCTGCCCTATCCTGAGCCAATCTCACTGCCTGACGCCTCTGTGCTCATTACCCCCGTCACTGTGTCAACCCATCTCATTCAAGATCTCCCTCTCCTATGCTGTCCCTTCACCCTTTCAAGCATGATATCCTTCTGCAAAGACTGGTCCCTCCTGTCAACATGGCCAAAGTATGTCAGACAGAGCTTCAAATTCCTTGCCTCTAAGGAGCCACTTGGTTTCAACTTCTCCAGGAAAAAACTTGTTTGTTCTCTTGAGAGTCCATGCATTCAATACTCTTCTCCAGCACCGCAACTCAAAGGCATCAACTCTTCTGTCATCCTTAGTCATTGTCCAGCTCTCTGATGTTTAGTAAGCAATTGTGAAGACTATGGCCTTCATCAGGTGCACCTTAGTCTCTAGACTGACATCATTGCTCTTTAGCACTCTGGAGAGCCCCCTGACAGCAGATTTTCCCCAGTGAAGTTTGTCTTTTGATTTCCTGACTGCTAGAGCCTGGAATGTAGATCCAAGAAAGGGAAAATCTGTTTGCAATCTCTTCTTCTTCTCTTATAGTACTGCCAATTGACCAATGATGAGAATCTTTGTTTTCTTGATGTTGAGCTTAAATTCAAATTGAAGACTACAGTCCTTGATCTTCTGCAGCAAAACCTTCAAGTCCTTTTATGTCTAGGGGAGCAAGATTGAGGTTGTTGATGAGTCTTCCTCCAATCCTGATGCCACATTTCTTCTCACTATGCCCAGCCTTCTGGCTGACCTGTTCTGCATGTAGATTGAAAAGATGTGGAGATAGGATACATTCCTGACATACTCCTTTCCTGATTTTGAACCACACGGTGTTTCCTTGCTCTGTTCTGATGTCTGTTTCCTTGTCCGAGTATAGGTTTCACGTGAGCACAATCAAGTGTTCTGGGATTCCCATTATTTTCAAGGTTAGCCACAATTTGTTGTGATCCACACAGTCAAATGCCTTTGCACAGTCAATGAAACACATGTCTGGTATGCCCAGCTCTATGAAACTTAATGACAAATGGTTTTCTAAACTCCAGGGGTTTCTGAAAAACAAAATTCTCTGTTAGGTTTTCTAAAAGACTTCAGAACGGCAGAGCTTTTCAACCTGCTTCAGGCAATCTGAAAGCCAGCAAATAAGCCTTAAATACCAAGTACCAAGAGCACCTGGCACAACTTCAGATTACTTAAGCTTCTCTCATTACATTTCTTTTTTTAACATGATTTTTTAATTGGTTTGCTTGCAAAGCTTATATACATTGCATTTCACACTATTCTTCATTCACATTGTGTTTCAAACAATCATTCTCATGCATTATGTTTTATAAAATCAGTCTTTGGACCTTGCCCATCATTACCATGTCTTTTCACCTAGATTCTTCCCATTTGTGCCCCCCCAACCTCCCAAACTGTGCAGCCCTGTGGTATCACCCCCACCTGTCTTCACTCCTTCACTCCCCCCTCCTCCCTTTTATGTTCCTGTACAAGTTTAACTAGTTATCACTCTATTTTTACAATAATGGTCTTATGCAGTATTTGTCCTTATGAGACTGTAGTATTTCACTCAGCATAATGCTCTCCAGCCTCTCCCAAGTTACGTAGTATATTTCAAAGCAGTTGCTCCTGAGTGTTGCATAGTATTCCATTGTATGAATGTACCATTTTTCTCAATCCATTTGGACTATTACCATGTTTTTTGTGATGGTGAATAACACTGCTATGAACATTGGTGTACAAATCTCCATTTGTGTTTCAGTTCTAATTTCCTTGAGATATATTCCTAGTACTGGAATAGGTGGGTCTAATAGAGTATTCAGAAGAAAAAATAAGCCTAATAACCCAGTCAGGAAATGGGCAAAAGACATGGAAAGATTTCACAGAGGAAGACATTCAGGTGGCCAACAGATACATGAAGAAATGCTGAAAATCGCTGGCAATAAGAGAGATGCAAATCAAAATGTGATACCATCCCACTTCAGTAGCAGTGGTAAAGTTTAGCAGGGAAGCAAGCAATAAATGTTGGAGAGGAGGTGGAGAGGTGGGAATTTTCATACTCTGTCAGTGGGATTGTAAAATGGTGCAACCACTCTGGAAGACAGTTTGGCAGTTCCTCAAAAAAGTTGAACGTAGAATTTCATTACGTTTCTTGTTTCTTTCATGTTTCAGATCGTGTGCTGGTGTTAGAATTCAACCTTGGAGAGAAATGCCACGTGTGGCCATCAGGAGTTTTTGGCCTAGGAAGGGAAGCAGGCAATACCCTCACTGGTTAGTAATCTTAATATTTGTCTTCCTTTCTTGAAGTTTCACATAAACTTTATTCCTCATTGTTTGTTTGGATTCTTCCCAACAAAACCTTCTCTACCCCTGCAATGTTAGGAGATCATTGCAAGCTCTGGGTTTTGTGACTGGACGTTGTGCATGCCTCTGTGGAAGATACTCCAAACTTTTTTGTAATTTTGTCATTAACTGTTAATCATGTCCATTGATTCACTCTATGGAAGGCAAATGAGCTACAATGCTTACTATTTAGCACCAATGTGGCAACTAGTGTTAAACAGAGTTCAAGAGATATTTGCCAACTGCATGAATTGATAAGGCGTGTTAAGTGAGTGAATACTTTCTCTAATTTCCTGTCCATAAATTACTGATGGAGTTTACTCACACACCTCAGATTTCATCTTTTTCTCTCTCTTTGTATGATCTCTAGGAAGCTCAGAGGTAATTTTAAGCAAAATTTAAAACTACTTTTCCAGAGACTCATGCAAAGTGTAAATTTTCATGATAAGCCTGCACTGATTTCTTTCCGTTTGTTATTTTGTATTCGTGTCACTTTATTTTTTTTTTAAAGAAGGAGAGTCATAAACTACTTTGTAAGTAGTCAGGTTGTTCAAGTCATCGGGTGATCACACGTCTTGAATGACTTGGTCATTAAGGATTCTCTGCACACTCGTAAATGATAACCTTCCCTCTCTCATCTCCCCTGAGGAGCTCTTAGGCAAAATACGGTATTGCTCACAAGCACATTCAGATGAAAAATCCTACTATTGGTGATAACTCCCTATGATAGAATCTTAATAAACTTTCTGTGTTTGATTGGCCGGGATAACGAGAGATACATATCATGTGTGATAGCTGTGCGACAGAAGATAAGCTGGCCATCATTTTCAGATAAAAATGCCCATCCACCCACAGATTGCAATCAGAGGCTGCCATGGAGTTCTTGGTCTATTCCAGTTAATTAAGTGCTAAATGAAATTCAGAGTTCTGGCTCTGAGAGATTCAACAATCTGTCGCCATGTGCCATGAAGTTGCAGAAGAGAGTCTGAAAGGTTTGTTGAGAGGGTAATAGTTGATCACGAAATACTCATTTGATTGATGGTATTCTTTTCTAGAAAGCCCCCATGCAAAGCTAAAAGGGTAGCCCCTGAACCGCTTTCCTCCTCCGACAGTGGTGAGTCCAAGGTCTGTGCCGGAGAGATGGGCAGGAGTCCAGGGAAGACCTCTGGAACAGTCCATTCTAATTGCAGTGGGATCTGCTCTAACTTGCATTGGCATAAGCATTCCTGGATCTTCGCTTGGCACAAATTCATGATGCGTACTCAGCTGTAAGTGATGGAAGTAGATCTGATAACAATTCTCAGCAAGGGGGTATTACGTTGGCTTCACTTTTTCCAGGAATCTGCGTCAGTAGTGTTTATGGGACCTTCAAATCCATCTGCTCCTTCACCCAAGTAGTTTCCTTGGAACCTTATGAGACTGAGTCCTGGCCATTCTTCACAAGCACCTGCTAACGTCCAACACTGAGGAGATGCTTTACTCACCATTCAGTCCTACCAACAGAACTATGAAAAATATATTACTATACACAGAAAGCTCAAACTCAGATGTTATTTCACTAAGGGCCGCTCAGCTTGGAAGCTCTGGTATCCTAAAGGTAAGAAGCCATGCAGCAATCCCAAAAGCACATAGTTCAAATCCACCAGACACTCTGTGGGAGAAGGATGGGCAATCTCTTCCCTTTTGATTAACTGCCTTGGAAAACCCGTTAGATAGAGGTCAGCTCTGGGTCAGTTCCAACTTACAGGTCCACAACAACAACAACAACAACAAGGGCCACACAACTAGCAAGTGGTGAAGCTAAGATGGAAATGTACATCTATTTAACTCATATCATTTTTCACATATTAAATTATGACTGAATTTATCCTTAGAATGCATTAGTTACACAAATAGATTCTTGGACATTGACTCCATGGAAGATGCAGTGTTTGAAAATTGTGTATAGTTCTTATGTTGTTGTTATGTGCCATTGAGCTGCCTGCGGTTCATAGCTCTGAAACCTGCCCTCTGCTGTTATTAACTGATCAATAAAAGGTACCAGGCTATAGCTTTCCTGTGTAGTCAGTTTTGATATCTTCTCTGATGGAAAAAAAAATGTTATGCCTTGAATCATTTAAAAGTGCAGAATGTTATTTAACCTTATCAATACTGTTGTCCAAATCTAAGACTCTGGAACTATAACAACTGCTAATTTTCTCCCATCCCCCAAGAGATTCTGTTTCCTTCAAGATGCCCTAGAGAATGCCACCCACTGACACTCGCAGGAAGGCAGACTGCCTGTGCTGTGGCTCAATAGATTTGTCTTCCGTTCAGCCCATTCTGCCAGTATTTCACTCAAAGACAATCAACAGTCTCCCACTGGGTCAACCACAGGTAGCAGTAGTACAGCCCACACAGCCTTTGGAGAGTTCTATCTGTCCAGGAGAATCAACCCAATTCTCTATTCTTAAGTACAGTGAGAGACCAAATAATGCTAATTATATAAAGTAAACCAATGTCATGGAGGAAAAAGATTAAGGTCAACCCACACAATCATCTGGAAATAAACAAGGAAAAAGAATGGGATTCTGATTACTGTACTTCCTTGGAAATCTTTGAAATAGTTTTGCATCAGTAAAATGGAAGAAGAGTGCAACAGATAAAGCAAAGGGAAAAGAAACCTCTTGGCCATTAATGACTAAATTGACTAAATAGAAATGGTGAAAGATAAACTTAAGATGAACTCATACGACAGCAGAAAATTGATAGAAAACTCTAAGAGGTATAGATGATCAATCCATGGACCCAATGTATTTCTTTTCTACTATTGCTGTATCAGAGTTCACAGACAGTTCCTTAAAAGGACACAAATGCATTTTCTTAACAGTTCTGCAGGCTAGGGCTTCAACATTGAGTTAAAATCAAGAAGTCTGGTTGACTGTGTTCCTTCCTAAGCTCTGGAGTGTCCATCTCCTTATCTTCTCCCATGTCTGCAGGTTGTCTGTCTTCCTTGACTCTTGGCCCCTCCCTCCATCCTGAAATCCAGACGCCACAGCCCAAGACCTTTTCAGAGGCCACCTATTCATCAGGATAACCCAGAAAAATGTCGCTCTTTTCAGGTTAAATGATTGTTAACTTCAATTCTACCTGTAACCGTCATTCTTTTTTATTATATAACCTAGTACAGCTCCCTGTTCTGGGGACCAAAATGTAAATATCTTTGGGGTCCTTGATTTTGCATAATAAAATCAGTATGAAATTTATTGGGAAAATAAAAAGTAATCGACAAAACATAGATAAGTAAGACACCATCAAAGATGGAATTTGTTGGTGTCATTAGGTGCTGTGAACTCTACTCCAAATCAATGACCCCGTGGGCTATGGAACAAATCCTACTTGATCTGGTGCTGTTCACACAATCTCTTCTGTGCTTAAGCCCATCCCTGCAGTCACAGGGTCAGTCCATGTCCTTGAGGGTCCGCTCCTCTTCCTCTGCCCCTGCTTTCTCATCATGATGTCTTTCTCCAGGGTCTTCCCTGGTAACACACTTCAAGTATGTAAGACTCATCATCCTGACTTCCAAAGAGCAAGCTGGCCACGCACCTTCCAAGACCTGTTTCTTCTTTTACAAGGTCATGTTGCATTCAGTGTTCTAGGGAAAACAAAATTCAAAAGCATCATTTCTTATTTGATCTGCCTTATTCATTGTCCAATTTTATAAGGGATCTTTTTCGCAGAGCTGGATTATTTTCCTAAAAGGAGTTTAATGATTGAAAAAAGAACCAATTCCTAGACATGTAGATTTGACATTTAAACACTGGATATAAAGTACATATGAGAGAGAGAGAGAGAGAGAGAGAGAGAGAGAAAAGAAGACGAAGAAGAAGAGAAGGAGGAGGAAGAGGAAGTGGAGGCAAGGGGAGAGGGAGAGAAGAAGAAAGAAAGGGAGAAAAAGAGATAAGGAAATAAGAGAAAGAAGGAGAGGAAGGGGGTGGAGAGGAGAAACATATTATCTACAAAAGATTATAAATCAGATTAACATCAGACTTCTCATCAATGTTACTGAATGGTAGAAGATCATAGAATAATGATCTAATTTGATATTAAAAGTTCTGATTTACCAAACTATCAATCAAATATTACAGCATAACAAAGGCATTTCTCAAAAGAATTCTTGTCAGGTACCACCTAGTCAAACCTCACCCTAGCATTATTGCAAGCATTATTTTCAAGATCTCCATCATACTTAAGTTCATTGTCGAAGTTACTGTGTCTATCTTATGTAACAACTCTTTCTCTTTCACCGACCTGCTTTTCCAAGCATATCTTTTTCAAGGACTGGTCCTTCCTGACAGTATGTGAGATTTTTTCCCATTAATCTCGGTGTTATTTAGAGAGATACCCTAACAAAATGAGACAGACAAACAAACAAGAGAAATATGTGGACGTATACATACAACAGGGAGGTGTGATAGAAATAATCACCACGCTATGAGAGGTTTAAAACACAGAAAGTCCTCAGGGGAAGACGTTGTTGACAGTGGCACCCAAGAAATATAAGGTGGCCTAGAATCAATAGTTCTTACTAAGATGCCCAATGGCATAAACGTTTCAGGTAGACGTGGGTAGATACTGCTATAAGCAGTAAGAACAGAGTGGCTGCCACCGTGATGTGTGTGTAAGGAAGAGTGACGCTGCACGGGGGATGGGTACTGATTCCCAGTGTGGTCCTTGCATCCTCTGGATCAACGTCCACTGGGGAGACAGGCAAGAAAGAGGCAAAGAACATGCACGTCCTCTTAGATGATAAGGGCTTTCTGTCAAATTAAGGAACACCTCAAGCTGAGAAGACTTCCAACAGCTGGGGACGTTCAGAAGAGCTGCATGCCTGGGGCCCAGAGAAGGGAAGAGGGCCATGGAACAATGTGTAGGATAGTCAGGGAGGAGCTGGAGAACCGTGGAGGCAGGGACAGTGCTTGGTTGATCTTGATGTCCCTGCCTAGCAGGGGCTCTGGTGGTGCTGTGGTTAAGCTGCTAGCCAGACTCTCAGCAGTTTAAATCACTTGCTTTCTTGGGAGACAGATAGGGCCAATCTGCTTCTGTAAAGGTTTACAGACTCCACAGCAATTTTCGTGTTGTTACTTAGTGCCTACATGGCCTGGCATACAACCAAAACCTAGTTAGTTCCTGGCTGAACTAAAAAACTGTAGTAAACCAAACCACCTACACTGTGTGGAAACTAACCTGACTGAACTGTGACTCGTCTTTTACCTGTTACTTGCTTACCTCTGCTACCCTAGAATCAGACTGATGCACCAAAAATGTGCATAATTTTAGTTGACTAAACTCAGTTAATAAGAATCAGCATAATGTGTTTTAATAAGGTCGTTTCCTTCCTCCCTTTCTTTCAGTTTTTCTTGTTGAAAAGGTCATCTTGATTTGCCACCTGGGAGGGAGACTGTGTCATCCAATTATACCACCCCCTCCAGAATTTACTGATGTTAATAGTTGCTGGGGAAACATTAGAGTGCTAGAACCTTCCAGAAGGAGCCATATTGCTTGACACCATTTAGATAAAGAATGTGACAGGGAGAGACAAGGAATGCTTCAGCTTAAAGTTTGTGAATATCACACCATGAAATAACTCACAAATTCATTGAAATGACAGATATTTGACTTGATTGAAAGTGGGTGCTAACTTGCTGTTTCGTAATTTATTTTCTGATTAATTTTCCCGTGTCTGTCTGGCTTTTTCCACTGGGCACCGACATATGGAGGGACAGTGCAGGAGAGGAAGACCCTCAATGAGGTAGACTGATTCAGTGACTGGGGTAATCGGGGTGTGTCGGAGACAGTGAGATCGGCACAGGACAGAGTTTAGGGCTGTTGTACATAGGGTCACTATGAGTCGCAAGCGACTCGACGGCACATAACAACAACAACAACCCACATGTACAAAGGCGCACCCTCCTTCTGGAGGCCTGCTCTCTCACGTCCGCCTGCCTTTGCACCCACTGTTTTCTACCCAGAAGGGCCACTCACCCCAGCACCTCCTCCATCATTTCACACGACTCCAGCTCTCCTTTCCCCAGAAAGCCCTTCTGCTCTTGTCCCTGCAGCCAGCCCTGGGTAGCTGATCCCCCGTCTTCTGGAATTTACCTCTGTCCAGTGGCTCTCTAGAAATACGTCAAACAGGACTTTAGTATCAGAAAGGGTCACCTGGTCTGGAGGGTGGGGTGACTTCTGTACCACTCTGTGGAATTCCATGGCTCGGTCACTGAAGGGCTCTGGCAGCTTCGATAGTCCAGCGACCCTTGACTCCCTGGACCTTACTGAGGGTCCTTTGTTCAGAGCAGGGGGGTAGGACAGCACCCTGACTGGGGATCCTTCCATCTCAGTAGAGACCTGAACTCCTTTTTCACATTTAGTTTAATCCATGACTCTCGGTTGGCGTCGTTGTTTCCTAGCTTCCATAATAAAATATCACCCAGTGGGTGTCTTTGAAGAGCAGAACCGTATCACCTCACACACAGCTCTGGAGGCTGCAAAGCCTGAATTCAGCCTGTCGCAGAGCTGTGCTGTCCCTGTGTTGTTGACTGCAGGAAGCCCCTTCCTCCTCTCTCAGCTCCTGGTAGTTCTAGGTGCTTCTTGGCATGCTTTGTCTGCTAGACAGTCTCATATGCTGTCTATGTGTGACTGTTTCTGTATCTATTCTCCCTTTTTTAAAAAAAAATATCTTCTTTTTGTTATTCATTTATTCATGCACACTTTCCTACCCACCCAATTCCTCTCTTAAGACTATTAATTGCCTTACACATATACTCACCCATGGTGTCTAATCACTATTCCTTTCACAATGTCCTTGCAGCACAGTGTTCATTACCTATCCACTCCTTTACTACTCTTTCCCCTCCCCATCTCATTTCTATTGTTATAATAATAGGTTTATCCAGTATTTGTCCCTTTGTTACTGAGATATTTCACTCAGCATAGTATCTTTCAGAGTCTCACTGGGTGCTGATTCACAAGTTTATTGTTTTTAAGGCTAGGTAGTACTCCATTGTGCGAATGTTGCCCAGTTTTTTTATTGTTCAATTGTTGATGGGCATTTGAACCTGGGCTGTTTCCATCTCTTTGTTATTGTGGATAATACTGCAATAAACATGGGTGTGCATTTATTTGTTTGTGTTGTAGCTCTGATTTCCTGGGGTATATTCCCAGTAATGGGATAACTGGGCCAACTGGTATTTCTATTTCTGACTTTATAAGGAAGTGCCAGACTGCCTTCCATAGTGGTTGTACCATTCTACACTCTTCCCAGCAATGGAAAAGGGTTCTGATCTTGTCTCATTCTCTAGTCTTACGGTCTGTAGGAAGTTGTGTGGCTATAATCCAACAGGGACATTTCTCTGGCAGTTCGAATCTGCCAGTGACTCAGCAGGAGAAAGATACCACCTCCTCCTGTGTAATTTGCAGCCTCTAGAGGGTCTCTAGCACAGCTAGAGGGTCAGCTATGCCTCATTTCCGACTCAACGACAATGAGTGAGCCACCATCCGGAAGATATTCGGGCTGCGACCCAAGCTACTCAGGTGGATTTGATTGATAGTGTCTTCTTATTTCCACTCAAAGTCACATCCAGAAGCCTAATGTATAAGGACTTCAGCTGATTTTTTGGGGGGGTTGGGGGATAGGTGGACACCATTCTGCATAACAATTGATGTAATAATACACAGATCACATTGCAAAATAAAGCTCTCAAGGGTTCCTGTTACTGGTTGAATTCAAATCTTTCTCTTCCCCTACCTTCCTTTGCTCTCTGGTGTCTCTATGCACATGCTCATCAACGTCTAACAGCCTGATGATCTGAACAGTTATTGCCTTTGTAAATCTCCCTCCTTCCTGTTCCATGGTCTTGCACACATTAGGTGGACAGTAAAAGTGCACAGATCTTACGGAATGCAAATGAATGGTCCTGCGGCCACGCGTGGGCAATTGTGGCTCCTCTGACCTTTGAGATAGTAGGATTTCCGGTGCCCACCCGTGGTGAGGGAAAGCAGCAATCACCTACGTCTGTCAGAAATAGACCCAAGATTTTAAAATATAAGATTTGAGTGACACAGAAAGTACCTTGAGGACAGGAGATCTTCTGCTCGCACAGAGATGACTCTTCATGACATGCTCTGAACCTATTTGTCATAATCTAATTATAGACAGCTCAAGGAATAGGGCTTGCTTATTTCTCCCTGGGAGATTCTTGCATGAGTAACTTTCAACTCAGGGAATGTTCCTTGAAATGTGCACCAGAATATCTGTCCCTTCCAGTGACCTGGATTTCCCCTTCTCACTTGATGTGTGTGTACTGGGCATTCACTCAAGAGCCCTAGTGGTGTAGAGCATAATCTGTCAGGCTGCTTGAGTGAAAGGTCAGTGGTTCAAATCCACCCTGTCTCAGGAGAAAGATGGGCAGGCTCCTCCCTTAAGGATTTATAGCCTTGAGGGTCCAATGGGGGGAGGGGGTCACTATGAGGAGTCATTGCCTCAATGACAGTAAGACGGAATGGAGTATAAAACCGGGAAGACTTTATCCCGGATCTTTCAGTATGGGGGCTCAGTGGATAAACACACCCCTTCTTTTAAAGGGAAAGTGTGTGAGTGATCAGAGGCAGTGACCTGCATGGGTTCATAGGAGGAGAAGAAGAAGATTTGGATTGTTGGCCTTGAGACCTTTTGGAGGAAGATGCAGCAATAGGCAAGATAGGACCAGATAAGAGCTGACCTTCGATGGTTGCTGAAGGCTTGTCTATGCAGCTTGCAAAGCTTTTCAAGGTTTCTTTGAGTGGAGAAGATGGAGCGTGGAGGATCATGCTGGGTTTTCACTGAAATTGTAGCTTGAATCAAGACAGTGAAAGAAGAAAACTTCCTCCAACACATTCCATACAGAATGTTGTTGTTTATTTCTGGCAAGTAGGTTCCAGGTTAAAATGACCCAGATTACGATAGGATGAAATACTGGCCTGTCCTGTGCCATCCCAGTGATCGGGATCTGGACCCATTGCTGTGGACTCACTGTGACAATTCCTCTCTGTACGGACATTCTTCTTTTCCTCTGACCCTGTCCTTCACAGGGCACGGCACCTTCCAGAATATAGGCGAAAGTGCCACCCAAGCAGATATGTGCACAATCACATCTATTGCTGCATTGTTTACGATAGCAAAGAGATGGAAACAACCCACGTGCCTGTCAACAAATGAATGGATAGAGCAGTTGTGGTATACTCACACAATGGAATACTATGCTGCATTGAAAAACAAGGAACTCATGAAATATTACACAAAATGGGTGACCCTGGAGGACATTAAGCTGAGTGAAAAGTCAGCAAAGGACTCAAGCTCAGTCACAAAAGGACGAATAGTGCATAGTACCACTGTTGTAAAGCGGGACTGACATCGGAGTTGGGGGGGAACTAAGAGGGGATACATACTGCATTGAAACAGATGTGAGAGAGAACTGTTTAGGAGGAATACATGTTTAGGTACTATTGTCATGAGAAGACTCCAGATTAAGAGCTGCATAGTAAAGTGGACTGGGGTGGGGGAAGTGGGGGATTGTAGAAGAATGAAATGAAAATTTTGTTTTTTTCTTTTCAAAGAGAAAAAGAGAAAAGTGAACTGGGGGGAGGGAGGGGTGGGCAGGCAGGAAAATGCACAATAATGATTGAATAAAAATCCAAAGTCTTTATAAACTTTCATTAAAATCTCAAGTTAAAAGAAAGAAACGGTAGTGGAATGAGAGAGGCCAACATTGGGTCTGAAATTTCTGATTGAGACTTGGTATGACAGCGGCTGTACAGCAACGATAGGTAGTTGGGATGGACAATGGGATGGACACTTGTTGGACAATGTAGCTTTGTGGCAAGTGTTAGCTTGTAAGCTCTACACCCGTGATTCCACCAATTACTCTCGTGTCCTATGGCAAGCAGCTGGGCTGCCAGTGCAAAGGTAAGTAGTTCAAATCCCCAGGTGGTCACGGGAGAAGGATGGGCGATCTCTTTCTTTGTGATTCACTGCCTGTGAAAACCTGCTGGAGGGCCACCTAAGGGTCACACAACAAGAAGTCAGGGAGATAAGCCTCGTCTGAAAAACGAGACAATGAAAGCGTGGAGTGTTTAAAGCATTCATCTGAAGGTAAACAGCTGAAACACAGACTTTTCCCTCTGCTGTTCTGACAATGGAGCTCTGATAGCTGAGTGCACCTAAAGGAAAAGTCAGAGGTTCTAATCCAGCAGGTTCTCTGTGGAGAAAGAGAAAAAGGTCCTCCTGTAAAGATTTACAGCCTCAGAAATGCCATGGAGGGTGATTACGATTCATCATCAACGCGATGGCTGTTGGATTGATGCACTCGTTCTGACATGAAAGGTCAATACTGTAATGTTACCTGATAGGCACATTGATGTCATAGTCTACATCGAGGTGTGTTAAGTTGTGCTGCAGACTCAAGGCATCAAGACTCCAGTGGTTCGTCTGTGCCTATTGAAATCCACAGCCTTGGGAACAAGAGGGGGAGTAACCATCAATCAGGACCAATGAGGTGGCTATCATGTGCGTTTTCTGCGTATTAAAAGTGATTAAATGCTCATATTAGAAAAATGCTGCCAAGACTAGTTGGTTTTGTTGTTAAATGCCGTAGAGTCGTAGGCAACTCACAGTGACCCTATGAACGAAAGTCCTCGACACTTGCGTGACTTTCATCCTCTCTCCAGGTTCATAGGGTTTTCGGAGGCAAGCTATTAAGGAAGTGGATGCCACTCCTCCTTCCAAGCTTGTTTCAACCAGGGAGAGCCACCAAACACTGTCCACCGTGGGTAACTATTAATGTATTTGACACATCAGTGTCACAGTGTTCAGCTTCACAGCGACCACAAGTTACCTCTGTATGGCAAGTGGACAGACCAGTGGACTGTGACTAGTTAGTTGACAAAATATTTTTTCACTTCAGAAAGAATTCACTTACAAATTTCTATTGCAAACTACCTTACTAAAGTAAGCAAGCCTACAAATCAAACAAAAACACATCAAAACAAAGCCACTACCATTGAGTCATCTGTGATTCAAAGGACCCTTCAGTGGGGTGACCAAGGCTGTAAATCCTTGCAGGACATTGCTCACCTTCTGTCCCAGAAGCAGCTGATGGATCACTGACGTTTACGTTAACAGTGCAACTAATTCACAAACCAGTTGATTTGATTCTGGCTTGTGGCGACTCCACACGTCAAAGTAAAACCGCAGTACACAGACTTTTCTTTCTTTCTCATAGAGATTTGAGTGGAAGTTTGTGTAGCATTTTGGTTTTCATTTAAACTTTCTCACTTATTTTTCTTTATAACATTAATCACAAAGCCCACAATATCTGATCACCTCCTTATTGTGTATTCTCTTTCCTTGTCCCCTCTTAATACATGATAATTTTCTCTTTATTCATTTTTATTTTCCCATTCCTCCCTTGCCATGCCTGGGAACTGTTGAAGAATGAGTCTATCTGTGAATCAACCTTCCCTTAGCTTTTTAAATAATAATGATCTTATACAATAATTAGGAGATCTGATGAGCTAGTGGTAAGAAACTTGAGTTGCAGTCCCAAAGGCACACAGTTTGAATCTACCAGAAGTCCCAGGGGAGAAAGATAGGCAATCTCCTCTCTCATGAAATTTACCGCCTCTGAAAACCTGTTGGATGGTCAGCTACGGGCTGGCTCTGGTTAAACATAACACAACTAATTGTACTTAATGTCAAGTTGCTCTGAAGGAATTGGCAAAAAAAAACAAAACCAACAAACAAACAAACCAAAAACAACAATACCCCAGGAATTGATGGTATAACAATTGACATATTTCAAAAGCCAGACATTGACAAGATATCGTGAGGACAACCACCTGGCTGACTGACTTGAAGAGATCCATATTTATTCCCATTCTAAAGAAGGTGAGCCAACAGAGTGTGGAAATTGTCGAACAATATCATTAATATTACATGCAGGCAAGTAAGAGTCTTCTGAAAATTATAAAAAAAAAAAAACCCAACGCAACAAAACAACAAACAACTGGAACAGCATATTAACAAAGAACTGCCAGATGTTCAGACTGGGTTTAGAAGAGGCAATGATACTAGGGATATTATAGCTAACGTTAGATGGATCTTAGCTGAAAGCAAAGAGCACCAGAAGAATGTCTACCTGTGGTTCATTGATTATGCAAAGGCATTTGACTGTTTGTATCACAACAAACTGTGGCTGACTCTGTGAAGAATGTGAATCTCAGAACAATTGATTGTGCTTATGTGAAACCTATATTTGGACCAAGAGGCAGTACAGAGCAGGGAAACACTGCATGGTTCAAAATCAGGAAGGGTGTACGCCAGGGATGTGTCCTATCTCTATACCTTTTCAATCTATATGTGGAACAGTTGTCCAGGAGGCTGGGCTCTATGAGGAGGAATGTGGCATCAGGATTGGAGGAAGACTCATAAACAACCTGAGTTATGCAGATGACACGATCCTGCTTGCTGAAACGGAAAAGGACCTGAGGCATTCGCTGCAGAAAGTCAAGGACTGCAGCCTTTAATATTGATTGAAGCTCAATATCAAGAAAACAAAGATTCTCACCACTGAGCTAAATGGCAGCATCATGATAGATGGTGAAGAGATTGAGATTGTTAACAGCTTCTGTTTGCTTGGCTCCACAATCAACACTCTTGGTATCAGTAGCTAGGAAATCAAAGGACCAGTTGCATTGGAAAATCTGCTGTCAGAGACCTATCCAAAATGCTAATGAGCAACAATCTCACTCTGGGGATTAAGGTGTGCCTGATGCAGGCCATGGTCTTCACAATTACTTGCTATGCATCAGAAAGCTGGACAATGACTAAGGATGATAGAAGGAGAATTGATGTCTTTGAGTTGTGGTGCTGGAGGAGATATTGACTATACCATAGACTGCTAGAACAAACAGATTCATCCTAGAGAGAGTGAAACAAGGCTGCTTCTTGGAGGTAAGGATTCTGAAGCTCTGTCTGACATACTTTGGGCATGTTGCCAGGAAGGACCAATCCTTGGAGGGGGACATCATGCTTAGAAGGGTGGAGGGACAGTATAAGAGAGGAAGATCCTGGATGAGATGGATTGACTCCGTTACTAGGGTAATGGGGGTGGGTGTGTTGGAGATGACAAGATCGGCTCAGGATAGAGAAGGTTCCAGAGCTGTTGTACATAGGGTCGCTATGAGTCACAGTTGATCTATTAGCACTTAACAATACGTGTCTGACTCATTTTACTCAGTATAATGTCAACTAGATTCTGTCCTGTGAAGCATTGTTTCTCAAACTCTTGCAATCTGTCCAGCATTTGCTTGCTGTCTTACTGAACTTTGCTGCTGTTGCCAGGGTAAGATGATATCTGTTGCTTGGACTCACATCTCTCTAACAGCTAATGATCTTGAGCATTTCTCCACGTGTTTATCTGGATGTCTTTTTTGGTTGAAGTGTCTTTTCATATCTCCTTCCATTTTGTAATAGTATTGTCATTTTCTTCTTGAGATGTTGCATAAGGAGACATGAAGGAGGTGGAATAAGAAGGAGAAAAAGAAGAAGAAGAAGAAGAGGAGGAGGAGGAGGAGGAAGAGGAGAGGAAGAAGAAGGAGGAGGAGAAGAGGAAGGAGGAGGAGGAGGAGGAAACTTTCCCCTGGGAGACTTCGCAACTAAGTGCCCGTCAGCCTCTGTTGGACAGCTGTGGCCAAGGTGCAAGGGTGGTGGGACCCCTGGTGCTTCCACTCTACTTTGTAGACATTTGAACTGGTCCAGAGATGAGAAATCATTAGACAGGCAGAAGCCAGGCATTTCTGTTCTGCTGCACAGCCAATAGGCTTTGCTTGTTTCTAGCCCCACCCTCAGCTCCCTTTCTGAAATCGCTGTTTGTCCTCCATTTCGTACTCAGTGCCCTGATACACCCAGTGAAGGTGACTTACCACATGTGCTCATCGCTGGGCAAACAGGCTTCTCGGGCTCAGTCCAGAGAACTGATGGCCCTGAGCTGCTCAACTCTAGGATGGGCTAGCGAACTAGCTGAACTACCATCGGAGAACTGCACCTTTCGCCTTCATGTCCACACCACCCTCAGCAACTCATTGCCATCGAGTTAGAACTGACTCATGGCTGAACCTCTGGCAGGTTTCAGAGGCTGTAAGGATGAGACTGTCTGTCTTTCTTGCGAGAAGCAGCTGGTGGATTTGAACCAACTGCCTTTGAGTTGGCAGTTGGCAGTAAGTCCTTACATACTAGGTCACCAGATATCCTCTATGCTACACCCTCTATCCACACAGCTAGAGGAAACTTTAGCCTCTTAAATCTCTCATCTCCACAGATTCCTGAGGTTTCTAAGCTCTTTCCCTTTGGCCTCCTCTAAACATGGCTTTTTATGCAGCAAAAAGGAAGAACTAAGTTTAGCAAAGATGATTTGCCACCACTATGTTGGATTTTAAAAATATAAAGCAAAAATAAATCTCCAACCCTTTATTTCACATATTTATAAAAAAATAAATTTGGCTGATTACAACTTGTTAGATGTGCTGCTTCTCTAGTTCCATTTAGGAGAAAAAAAATGTGGCTTTATATTCCCTCCCACTGATTTCCAACTAAAACACAACTTCATTGCCTGCTGATCCCGCTGGCTTTTTAAATGAAAAACTTATTCTTCTTAAACTACTGGAAAATTATATTTAAAAATCAGCATAATTCCACTGTCTATTCTTTCTGGATTCCTTGAGTAATACTGGCTTGGTTTCTGGGACAAGCTGACGTAATCTGATGTGCAAATTTGGTTATCATCATATATGCTGGCTGGCGAGCTTCCTGGTTACGAAGCCCATAGAGTACATTTTGTGTTAAGTGATCTTGGGGACGGATTTTTTTCCTCTTTAATTGAATTATAATTCGTGCGAGACATCAAGATTTCTTACACACAAATAGACACACACAGTTTATATATTAATTCTACTTGATGTGGGGTCAATTGACACTCAAGTGACCCTGTCCCGCTCCCACTTGAACTGTATTCCACAGGCTTTGAGCCCTCCCAGTGGCTCTGTGGGAGAAAAGTCTAGCAAACCTTTTCTATAAATATTACAACTAAGAAAACCTTATAAGACAGTGTGACAGGGTGTTGAAAAACTTGAAATTGACTCAACTGTACCTGATGACAACTCAAAGGTGAGCAGTTTGAGCCCACCAGACAGGAGAAAGGTGAAGCTGTCTGTTCTATGGGACGATTTTCTTCAGTCCTATAGGGTCCCTCTCGAAGTCGGAGTCAAGTCTACAGCAGTGAGGAACAGCAGGAATAACACATCTCCTCGGTATAAGTTTCTAACATCTTTGTTCTCTTGTGTTATAGTGTTGGTACTTGGTGTAGGTTCAATCAATGTGCAATGAATAACTACATTAATTAATCATGTATAAATTTTCCACACTATATAACTGAGAATTAAGCAAATCAGATAATTGTATTGTTTAAGAAATTTTTTTTTTTTAAAAATTGCATTTAGACCTTTCTTCATAAATGGTGGAGACCTAGGGCTGTGGAGAGTCTTAGACATCGTTGAGTTCAATTGTTTTATTTAAAGACAGGCAAGCTAAGGTCCACCGATAGTAGAGAGTTGACACACATATGCCAAATTGAATTTCATTTTAGAGAAAGAACAAGTAGCAAGCTTTCCAGGGATGGAGAGTGTGATGAGCTGCCCACGAGCGCAGTAACAACACCCCGAAATGAGAAGGCTGCCCTCCTCTTCCTGGGACCCTAGATTTATTAACATGGGCTACGGTGTCACTCTGTTCACTGCAGTGCGCCTGACCTAAGCCACAATATTTTCAGTTGCCTCACATGTATGTGAAAGTTGAACAATGAATAAGGACAATATAAGAATTAATGCTTTGGAATTACCATGTTACGGAACTAGTAAACAGACTTCCAACATAACGAAGCAATCTCTCTTGGAGCCAGAATGCTCTTGCTGTTGTTGCTGTCGTCGGCGATCATGTTGGAACTGAACCGCAGCTGACCCTTCAGAGAGCTGTCGGAGGCAGTAAATCACACAGGAGGAGAATTTTCATCCTCCCAAGGAGCTACGTGTGGATTTGAACAGCATACCTCCTGTCCTGCAATCTGTGTTGGAGCCAGCATGCTCTCGCTGTTCTGGCTCGTAGAGACTGATTGTGTATAACAATGAAACGCTGCCTGATTCTACACCATCTTCACACAATCAATCACTGCTTTGTTTGAGACCATTGTTGCGTCTACAATGTCAACCCATCTCTTTAAGGATCTTCCTTTTTTCACTTGATGCCCTGCCTTACCCAGTATGATGCCATTCTCCAGACACTAGTTCTTTCTGATATCAGGTCCAAAAGACACTGGAAGTCCCTCCATTCTCACATCAGAGAAACATTCTTACTGTGCTTCTTCTAAGACCTATTTGTTTGTTCTTCTGGAAGTGTGTGATCTAGTTACTGTTCCCTGTCAACACCACAATTGAAAGGCATCCAGTCTTCTTGGGCTTCCTTATTCATTGTCCAGCTTTCACATGCAGTATACATATAGTAGAAGATTATGAAAATAAAATTCTTTTTAATATTAGTATATATTAGTATAATAATATTAGTAAATGCATAGTTATTTTTCACCTCTTGGACAAAGACCCAAAGAGAAGGAATTGTGTGCCAGGTCAAGGCTTCCAGAAGTAGACAGCGGAAGATCTCCGCCCCAGGGATCTTGGATCAAAGTGAAAGTAGACCCGGAACCAAGTCCTGAAATACCCTGCATTTATGGAGCAAACGGGGTTATAAGGAAATATGCTTGCGGTGATGAGAGAAAGGATCACATAGGAAGAACCATCCTTATGAAGTACAGGTGAGTTGGGGAAAGGTGGGAGGGTGGATCTTCTGGGAATTTCACCATACATTGGAAAAGAGTTCTGAATATCCCATGAACTGCCTAAAGAACAAGCATATATATCTTGGAAAAGGTTCAGCCAAAATGTTCCTTGGAGGCAAAGATGATAAATCTTCACCTCTCATCCTCTGGACATGTTCCTGGAAAGGCTATTTGCTAGAGAGAGACTTCAGGCTTGGAAAAGTGGAGGGATGGCAAAAGAGAGGAAGATCCTCAACCCTCAGAGATCGTGAAGATGAAACAGGATAGGACAGATAAATGTTTTTCATAGGGTCACTAAGTACTATTCGACTTGATGATATCTAACAACAAGAATGTGAAATGGACGCAAACAGGCAAACTAGGAGAACCTAGCATTCAGTAGAACATTCTCGACTTCCATTGGGAGATGGAGTTTGATTCCAAGCCAATGCTCTTGATACACAGCTACCATTCATCTGTCACTGGAGGCTTGTGAGATGTATGGCTGAGTGAGTTAGAGCAGAGCTTCCTGACTTAGACAGACAAGGAAGAAAAGCTAGGGGTCTACTTGCTAAAATGAGCAAAATGAAAATTGTTGAATGGTAAGTTGGAAAGCTCTATATGCTTTCTATATCTATTTAATGTCAGATGGATCTTGACTGAAAGCACAAAGTCCCAGAAAAATGTCTGTCTGTTTTATTGAACGCGCAAAGGCATTTGATTGTGTTGATCATAACAAATTATGTCTAGCAATGAGAAGAATGGGAATACCAGAACACTTGTGAACACATGTGAAACCTATATGTAGACTAAGACGCTGTTGTCTGAACTGAGCAAAGCAACACTGGTGTGCGACAGGGATGCGTGTGCGATAGGGATGCAGCCTTTCTCCATACCTATTGAATCTGTACGCCAAGCAAATAATTCAGAGAGGCTGGGCTTTAAAAAGAAGAATGTGAGAATCAAGAGCAGAGGAAGTCTCCTCAACAACCTCTGTTATGCAGATGACATAGCCTTGCTTGCTGAAAGTAAGTAACTGGAAACATTCGCTGCAGAAGATCAAAGACTACAGCCTTCAATATGATTACATCTCAAAATTAATAAACCCAAAATTCTCACTAATGGTCCAATAGGCAACATCATGATAGATGTAGAGAAGATTGAAGTTGTCAGTGATTTAATCTTACTTGGATCCATAATCAACACTCTTGGCGCCAGAAGTCAGGGAACCAAAAGATGTGTTACATTGGGTAAATCTTCTGTCAAAGACATAACTAAGGTGTTAGGGAAGAATACGGTCAGTTTAAAAACTCAGATGTATCTAATTCAAGCCATTACCTATAATGTACTTGAACATTGGACATAGGAATCATTGCCTTTGAGTTTGATGAGGGAGAAGAGTACTGAATTTCACACGGTCTTACAGAAAGTGCAACCACAGTGGTCCGTAAAGGCGAGGCACATGTTTTGGTATGAACCAGTACTTGGAGAAGGACATTATGTTTGGAAAGGTGCAGGGGAAGACCTTCAACGAAATAGGTTGGCACAGTGATTTTAACAATGGGCTCAAGTATATTTTCAATGATAAGATTGGTAAAAGATAGGAGAGAGTTCCAATCCATTTTTCATAGGGTTACTGTGAGTCCTAGTAGACTCAATGGCACTTAAAACGCATATACTTTCATCCAAATAACAATTTAAAAAGGAAACCTTGTGAATCACAGTAAATTTATTCCCCAGCTAACCATGGGATTGGCATAGGACTGGGCAGCTTTCATTTGGTTATATATGGGGTTACCACGAGTGAGAGCCCACTCAATGGTGAAGAACAACTTTTAAGAAGCAAGAAACATCACCAGAATCAAAACCATCATAATACTATTGTCCCAATGGGTAAAATGTTCCAAGAAAAAGGAATTTTACCCCTCAGCACTTACCCATTGGCAGTCACTCTGATGGACCCAGTCAGTGGAATGGGAGGGGTCAGCTGCACCAGAAAGAAGGGCCCTGAGGTTTGGCGGGATGAAATCTGTACAGCTTTTGCTGTTCTATCTTCATTGTTATCTCATCAAAAACAAACAATTCCACATTCAGCTCAGGAGAGTCAAGTAATAATATGCAATTCTTTGACTGTCCTCTGTAACCTTTTCCATTTTCTCACATGTCCTTAAAAAGACAGATAGTGCTACAGATGATTATCAGGTAAGAAAAGACGGAGATAAGCAAACACAAAGTAATAATACAGCGCTCTCAAGTCATTGGTTGTTTCCCTGCCGAGGAAGTGCACTCAAATAAGCCATTACTTAACGTCTTATTCTGCTTCTTAATGAAAATCTAAAGGCGGCAGGATGTTTTCCCACTCTCACCCCTGGCAAATTGGATCAGCCCACTCAGGGAAGCACACAGGCTCCTCCTCCCTGTTGTCTCCCCTGATGCTTTGCATGTCAAAGGCCTTCCAGGCTCCTTCACTGTGTACATGCTCAGTGGTATCTCTTCTGTATGCACTTCCTGTCATCTTGTATCCTCATTGTTCCCCAGAGCACAACATGCATTTTCATCTCTGTGCCTTGTTCAAAAGGAACTCTCACTGCCCATGTGGTAAAGAGCTTGGCTGCTAGGGCAGAGGCCATTGGTTCAAATCTACTATTCACTCCAGGAAAAAAATGAGTAAGTCTGCTTCTGTGAAGGTTCACAGCCCTGGTATCCCACAGGGCAGAGCCATTCTGATCCACGTATGGTCCTTATGAGTCTCAATCAAGTCGATGACAGTGCGTTTGGGGTTTTGTTCAAGGACTCTGTCCAACCCAAGAAGTCCTCTCCTTCTTTCTTTGTTGGTGCCATTATTATTATTATTTTTATTTTTATTTTTAGAATTCACACAATACCCTCCAAGTTCCCTCTTTGAGAGTCATGGTGGTTTAGCCCTTCGACACCTCTGATCTGACTCCTGGTGTTCTCTCTCCTCTCTAGCCTGTCATGAGCGTTCTCTCTGAGTCTTGTCATTCTGAACTACAACAAACTGACTGTCAAAATGGTTTTCTTAACCCCCACCTTTGACAGATGCCCCAGAGCTGAGTGGGAACATGCAATAGGGTGTGTATAAATGACTTGTGATGGCATTGGCCAGTTTTGCCACCTCACCAGGTTTAAATTCATTGAGTTTAGCAGGATAAGATAAGAATCTACCTACCAGCAAGAAACAAGAAGCAAAGAGTGTAGTAAAGCGTTCTTCAAAGTCAGATGTTCCTGAGCCAGTCATACTAGAACTTAATGAACATCACTGGGGAACCAGAGTGACCTGACGTTGCTGCCCCACGGAGTCAGAGCCAGGGGTCTTTGTCAAAGCTTATCAGAGCTTAATTATGTCATGACTGACAGGACCAAGAGAGAGTCTGACGCCATGAGGCTGACATTCAAAGGCCCTGTGCTTGAGATGTCCTGACTGAAGAATTGCATCTTGTTTCCAACACAAATTGTGACCTGTTAACTTTCCTGATAATAGACATTATCATCTGTATGGTTCTGAGAGTTCCGTGTGCCTTCTGTGGGTCAGTGCATTCAGCCTTAAAGCAGTGAGAGCCCTGAAAGGGGTGGTTAGTGTCCGACTTGATAGAAATGGTTGCAGGAGCCTGGGGACTTGTCTAACCACTTAGAATATTATTTATGGGAACAGCTCTACTTTGAGGAGTTAGTAAAGGTCACGTGTGGCTGCTTCCAAGTAAGTCCCTCTCTTTTTAAACAATCCTTCATTTAGCACTTGCTGCCCTACTAAACTTTGTCACTGCTCCTGGGATGAGATGGTATCTCCTTGTGGTTTTGATTTGCATCTCTCGTACTGCCAGTGATTTGGAGCATTTCTTCATGTGTCTGTTGGCCACCTGAATGCCTTCCTCAGTGAAAAGTCTTTCCATGTCTTTTGCCCATTTTGTAATTGGGTTATCAGTCTTTTTCTTGTGAAGGCTCAGGAGTACTCTGTAAACTTTTGTTATGAGACCCTTGTCTGAGATGCTATTGCCAAATGTTTGTCCCTTGTTACTACGTTTTCTTTTCACTCTGTTGGAAAAAGTTTTTAATCATCACAGATATTTAATCTTTAGAAATTCCCATTCATTAATTTTTATCCTCTCCAGATTGTGTGTTTCTGGCTGTATTTGGCAGTCCCTTTATACCACAGGCTAAACCTTCTAAGCTTGGTCCCAGTTTGTCTCTTTGGAACTTCATGGTTTTGGGCTTTACTCCTAGGTCTTTGATCCACCTTGACATTTTTTGTGTATGAGATGTGGATCCTGTTTCAGCTTTCAGCAGGTAACAGTCCAAATTTTCCAGCCTCTTTTGTTGAAGAGGTTATTCCCCCATTTTATATGACTTATTTCCTTGTCAGATATCAGTTGACCATAGATAGCTGGGTCTATTTCTGGGTTCTCAATTCTGTTCCATTGGTCTCTGTGCCTGTCATTGTACAGGTACCATGCTGTCTTGATTACTACCACCATGTAGTAGATTTTGAGGTCAGGGTGTCCTATGCCTTTCACTTCATTTTTGTTTTCTGAAGTGCTTTTCTTTTTTGAGGTTTTGTTTTCTTCACACAGGAAGAGACTGCCTGCCAATCTTTTTTCCACAGAGAAACTAGTGGACTCAAACTGTGAACCTTGGGGATTGCATTGCAGCTTCTTGCCATTAGGCCACCAGAGGTCCCTGTTGTTGTTGTGTTCTAATTTTCTTGAGTGGAAATGACATTATTATATATTAAATTATATTCCTACTAGTGGGATATCTGGGTCATATGGAGTTTCTATGTTCAACTTTTTTAGGAAATACCAAACTTTGTTCCAAGGTGATTGCACATTTTACAATCCCACCCACAGTGTATGAGAGTTCCCAAATCAATGGGATTCCTCTACACTTACAAAGAGTATTCAAATAAGGAAACTAAGAAAGCAATACCATATACAGCAGCTAACCACAAATTGAGATACTTGGAAGTGAACCTAACTAGAGATACAACAGACCTGTACAAAGAAAGCTATAGAACATTGCAAGACATAATAAAAGACCTAAAGAAATGGGAAAATGTGCCCTGTTCATGGATAGTAAGACTTAATATGGATCCTACCAAAAGCAATCCTTCTCTGCACTTAGGCAAATGTTACAAAGTTCTTTTTGTTCTACCAATTTTGTGATCCCCTTCCTGAACCCTGCCAACTTATGCCAGTAAACCCAAGTCAAGTTACTTACTTCTGGATTGTTGTTGTTGTATGCTGTCCAGTTGCCTGTAATACATAGCAACCCCTTGTACATCAGCTCTGAAGGCTGCCCTGTCCTGAGCCAGTCTCACTGACTCCGACACACCCACCCCCACTGCCCCATCTCATCCAGAGACTTCCTCATCTGTTCTGTCCCTCCATCCTTCTGAGCAGGATGTCCTTCTCCAAGAACTGGTGCCTCCTGGCCACATGCCCAAAGTATATGAGATGGAGCTTCAAAATCCTAGCTTCCAAGGAGAAACTTGGTTTCGTACACTCTAAAACAGACCTACTTGTTTTCTTTGTAGTCCCTGGTATGTTCAAGACTCTTCTAGAAGCTCATTAAAATCGTCAGTTTATATTATTGATGTTGTTGTGTTGTTGTTATGTGTCATTGAGTCACTTGTGACTCATAGGGACCCTATGCACAACAACCCTGAGCCTGCTCTATCTTGAGGCAATTTGTCTTTTGGTTTCCTGGCTGCTGGTATCTAGAGTATTAATTGTGGAACCAAGCAAACTGAAGTTGTTAACAATCTCAATTTCTTTTTCATCTGTCATTATACAGAATGCCAGAGAAATTGAGGCAGATCCTCAATGAGAAAGACTGATGCACTATTTGTATCGATGGGCCTGTGTATATCACAGACCATGAGAATGGTGCTGGATGGGGCAAGGTTCAGGTCTATGAATCAAGCTTAACTCCTCAGCTCATAGCAGCAACACCCACAAGGCACGATTTTACCTTCTCTACATAATGAGCAAGCTTTTCCGTTCCCTTGATGGGACCACAACCACATTGCATTTGTATAGTCTCACGCAACTAATGGATCTGTCCAAGACAGATCTGTCTTAGAGAAGGTGCAGCCAGAGTGCTCCTTGGAGGTCAAGGTGATAAAGTTTCATCTCACATACTTTGGTCATGTCACTGTTGTGTTCCATTGAGTTGGAACCGTCCCATAGCTGACCCTCCAGCAGGGTTCTGGAGAAGGTAATTTTGTGGGAGGAGATTGCTCTTCCTTCTCTCACCGAGCAGCTGGTAGATTCAGGTGTCGTGCCTTTGGATTGTAGTGCAGAGGCTGTTCCTTGGAGAGGGACACCATGCTTGCAAAGACAGAGGGACAGCAAAGGAGAGGAAGACTCTCAACCAGTTGAATTGACACAGTGACCATAGCAATGGGCTCAAGGACGTCTCGATTGAGAGAATGGCACAGGATAAGACAGGGTTCAGATCTGCTGTTCATAGGGTCTCAGTGAGTCATATGCAATCTGAGAGCACCTACAAACAATAGCACCTACGTCCCGTAGTCTCTTGTGGTTGCTGTGAGGCTGAACCCTGTGACACGGCTGTGTCAAATGCGTTAATGGTTGGCTACCCAATGGGGACTGAGAGTGGGGTGGAGCTCCCCGATTAAACAAGCATGGAAGGAGGAGTGGCATCCACTTCCGTAATAGCTTGCCTCCGGAAACCCTATGAACCTGGAGAGAGGATGAAAGGCACCCAAACATTGAGGACTCTCCTTCATAGGGTCGCTATGAGTCACCTGCGACTCGAGGGCACTTAACAACAACAACAACAACAACTCCACTATAGCATCATATCTATAGATGGTCTTCCCAACGTAACTTCTGCCAAGGCAGGAGGATCAGTAAAGGAGGGGAAGACCCTCAATGAGACGGATTGACACTGTGACTTCAACAGCGGGCTCGTGTCTCAGAGATGATGAGGACGGCACAGGAGAGGGCAGCTTTCAGGATGGCTGTTCATATGGTCACTGTGAGTCATACCTGACTCAGCGGAATCTAACAACAAGAACAACGTACCCGAAGTATAAGGTACCGGTGCCTCAGTCGTAGAGTTCTTACTTTCCATGGAAGAGTCCCATGCTTGATTCCTGACCAATGCCCTCGTGCACAGTCAGTACCCGTTTGCCAGAGGAGCCTTGCCTGCTGACCAGGTTTCAGACTACGACAGAGTAGAAAATAAGACCTGCAGATCTATTTCCAGAAGTGGACCGGTACAAATGATGACACTTGTCCAACCCCCAATCCATTCAGACGGTGGTGCAGGGTTATGCAGAAGGTCATCCTGACCTGCGGGGCTGACTCAGTGGCACCTAGAACAGCAACACTCCCCTCTGTGTAGTAAGTGCCCTGCATGCATGCCATTGTTTACGTTATTTCTGACTCATATTAACCTTATAAAGATAGAAAGGAACTGCCCGATCCTGTAGCAGTCTTAGAATCTCTCTTTCGCTGAAGTCCATTATTTTGGCTTTTTCTAGCATGTCTCAAATGTTCATTGCTATTGGGAGAACACTGACTTATAGATGACCCTCCAACAGCTTTCTGAGGCTGTAAATTACATAGAAGGATAACATTCAACTTTATGCTTTGGAGACACTAATGAATGTACTCTTAGCATCAGCCATCAGGGAATCAGAAAATGAATTGCACTGGGAATATCTGCTATCAGGGACCTCTCCAGAGATGTGAGAAGCAACTATGTCAGTCTAGAGACAAAGGTGCACCTGATCCAGATCATGGTCTTTGCAATTGCTTGCTATGCTTCAGAGAGCTGGACAATGACTGAGGAGGACAGAGAATTGATGCCTTTGAGTTGTGGTGCTGGAGAAGAGTCTTGAACATACATGGATCACCAAGAAAAACAAATTGGTCTTTCTTGGAGAGGATGAAACCAAGTTTCTCCTTGAAGGCTAGAATTTTTGAAGTTCTGTCTCACATACTTTGGACACACGGCCAGTAGCGACTGGTCCTTAGAAAAAGACATCATGTTTGTAAGGGTGGAGGGACAGTACAGGAGAGTAAGACCTTTGATGAGATGGATTGATACAGTAACTGGGGAAATGGGGGTTGGTGTGTCAGAGTCAGTCTTCAGGTTCACTATGAGTCTCAGGCAACTCAATAACACACAGCAAAATGTATTAAAATTGTCAGAGAGATACTGTTTTTGTGTTAGCAGTTCAATTCTACAGACTAAGCTACCAGAGTTCCCTAGCTGGCACACATCATGTACTTAATATTGATTGAAAAAAAAAAAAGCTTGGATGGATATTCATATATCCCTCTGTTTTCCATAAGACAAGAAGCCCTTAAATGTATAAATGTTGTTTGGTGCCACTGAGTAGAAACTGATTCAGAGCTGATTCTCCAGTGGGTTTTCAGAAGCAGTGAAACACATGGGAGGGGAAGGCTCAACTTTCTCCCGTGGAGTAGCTGGTGGATTTGAACCACATACATTTGAGATTGCAGCAAAGCTTCTTATCACTAGATCACCAGAGCTCTTCTAGATGTTTAGGTAGTATCCCCAAATGCCAGTTCTTAGCACACAGATAGATGAGAAAGTAATAGTGTTAATTGATGGTATAATAGTTATGTTGATGGTACTGAGTTGGTGAAAATGTTTATGGGCCAGGTGATGAAAAAATAGTAACTTGTTGAAAATGCTTATAAAAATTTATGAGTTTGGGATTTGAAAACAGCAGTAGGAAAAAACCAAACCAAAACACTGAAACAGCACAAAATTAAGTCATACACTTGCAAAGTGTTCAGGGTTAGAATGCCATTATCAGATGCCTACTTGAGGCTTTCTCTTGAAAGTTACTAAAAGCTCAAAATAAATAGAGAAAAATATCTTTTAAGGCAATAGATAGGCCAATAGGCAATATCATGATTGATGCAGAAAAGATTGAAATTGTCAGTGATTTCATCTTATTTGGATCCATAACCAACAAAACCTTTTGGCACCAGCAGTCAAGAAACCAAAAGATGCATTGCAGTGAGTAAGAGGGAAAAACGTTAATGCACAAACAGAGGAAAAGGAACAAAACAAAAATGGATGTTAGAAAGGACCCTGAAAATTACAGTAGAGCCCCAAGAAGTCAAAATAAAGAGAAGAGATGTTGAAGTAGAACAGCTGAGCAGAAAACACCAAAAAAGCAACTCAAGAAGATAAAATAAAGTGTTATAACAAGACGGGATGTGCAAAGACCTAGAATGGGAGAATAAAATGGGAAGAACTCGCTTGACATTTTTCAAGCTCAAATAATTGAAAAACAAATCCAAGCCTCAAGTTACAATACTAAAAGGTGCTATGTGTAAAATCTTGAATGATCCAGGAAGCATCAAAATAATATTGAGGAAATACAAAGAATCACAATACCAAAAAAACTGGTTGACACTGAAATATTTTGGGAAGTACTATATGATCAAGAGTCAAAGATAATGAAGTTCAAGCTGCACTGAAGGTACGGGGGGGGAAAAAAGGACCCAGGAATAGATGTGATATCAATTGAAATGTTTCAAATGACAGATGTAGCCCTGGACCTGCTTACCAGTCTGTGCCACGAAATCTGGGGACAACTTCCGGGCTGACTCATTGGATCCATATTCATTCCCATTCCCATGAAAGGGAACCCAACAGGACATGGAAATTATGAAACAGTATCATTAATATCACATGCAAAATAGTGCTAAAGATCATTTAAAATGTCTAGAATGGTAAGGTTCTTTCCACATATGTAATCGATCTGATTCCTATGCATACCATCAGGTGAAATCCAGGTATATAACCTTCGTTTATGCCTCTTAAAAATGTATTTGCTATGAATAAGTCATTGTGCAAAATTTGATCATTCTCTCTCCAGCTCCATTTCTGTCA
>NW_006399752.1:31523426-31524536 GCF_000299155.1 Elephantulus edwardii | reverse complement strand
TGTGCCAAGAAATCTGGAGAACGACCACTTGGCCAACTGACTGGAAGAGATCGATATTTGTTCCTATCCCAAAGAAAGGTGACCCAACAGAATGTGGAAAGTACAGAACAATTTCACTGAACAGAACAATTTGACTTCCATATCAAATAATATTTCCATAAAATCAAAAGGTGCCCTGGTGACACAACACAGTGGTTAAGCAATGGTTTTTATCAATTCATGGGTGTGAAAAAATCACCCCCCAAACACAGTGAAAAGCAAAGACCACTGAAGAACTGAATCTAAACCAGTGCTGTTGAGATGTGTCCAACTCATTGTGACCCTCCACTAGACTTTCAAGGCTTTAAAGTTCTGTGGAAGGCAACTCTCTATCTTTCTTCTCTGGAGCAGATATCAGTTTTCAGCTATCAACTTTTGAGTTAGAAGCCTGATATATCATTAGTATCGCAAGAACATGGAAACAGCCCAAATGTCCAACTACAAATGAATGGATTGAGACGTTATGGTACATTCACACAATGGAATACCATGCAGGAGCAATAACTTTGTAAACTATTCCCGAACATGGGAGGGACTGAAGAGCATTATGCTGAGTGAAATAACTTAGTCCCATAAGGATAAATATTGTACAAAACTGTTATTGTAGAATGAGTGTAAGGATCCAGGAGGGGTGGGAGAGGCTGGAAGCAGAGGAATGTGTATGTGCAGGAGGAAGAGGGGATTAATCATTGGGTTGTACAATTTGATAGGGGGGGTGAGAGAAATTGAAAAAAATTGTTCAAATTTGTATTTGAAATTTGTACATAAACTAGAGGGGAAAATGTATATGAATGAAACAGACTGTAAAGGTATTACTATATGAAAATCAATAAAAACATTTAAAAATAGTATCTTCAAATTACAGTCTTGGAGAAAAATATTGAATATACTGGAAGAGATCTATATTTGTTCCTATCCGAAAGAAAGGTGACCCAACAGAATGTGGAAACTACAGAGCAATCTCACTGATTTCACATGCAAGCAAAATTTTACTGAAGATTATTCAAAAATGACTGGAACAGCACATCAACAGAGAACTACCAGAAGTTCAGGCTGGGTTCAGAAGGGGTC
>NW_006399752.1:31520828-31522521 GCF_000299155.1 Elephantulus edwardii | reverse complement strand
TGGAGGCAAGGATTCTGAGGCTCAGTCTAAGATAATTTGGACATGTGTTGAGGAGAGACCAGTCCTTGGAGAAGGACATCATGCAGGAAGGGAAGGCCCTCTATGAGGTGGATTGATTCAGTGACTGGGGTAATCGGGATTGGAGTGTCAGAGACAGTGTGCTTGGCACAGAACAGAGCTGAGTTTAAGGCTTCTTTACATAGGGTTGCTATGAGTCGCAAGCGACTCGACGCCACATAACAACAACAACAACAACACCACTATGAACAAATAAACATGTGTTGGAATAAGTGATGCCAGAATACTCCTTCGAATGAAGGTGGTACTACTTCATCTCTCGTACTTTGTACAGGTTATCAGAAATGACAATTTCCTGGAGAAAGAGATTATTATTGGTAGAGAGTCAGGAAAGATCAAGAACCTCAATGAGATGGGGTGACACAGTGACGGCAATAATGGGCCCAAACATATCAATGATTGCAGGGATGATTCAGCACTAGCAATG
This sequence comes from Elephantulus edwardii, assembly GCF_000299155.1. NCBI lineage: Eukaryota > Metazoa > Chordata > Mammalia > Macroscelidea > Macroscelididae > Elephantulus > Elephantulus edwardii. Next base: position 31,522,016 of record NW_006399752.1, on the reverse strand, counting down.
TTCTGTTCTACATAAGGTCCTGATAAGTTAGAAATAACTTGATGGCACCTGACAGCAGCAAGAGTGACTAATTAACTGAAGACGTACTGATTCCCAGTCTGTGTTCATCTGTGTCAACTTATCCACTAAAAAGACAGTTGAGGGTCATATTTCTAGGTGCTTAAATTCTAATGAGATGACAGTCTACCAGCAAGAAAAACATCAGTGGGTAAGTATTGCATAGAAAATTTTAGAAGAAGATTATTGGGGTTGTGGCTATGGAGATGGAATTCTCTAGATGATTATTCTAGTTATATTTGGTGAGAAAGAGTCAACAGAACTTATTCATGGAATACATTCGAGCATTGTGGAATGTGGAGGAACATAAGCTAGTGATGGATCAGTGGTAGAATCCTCAACTCTCATGCAGGGGACTCGGGCTTGACTTCTAATTAAGGAACGCCGTGCCCAGCTACCATTCAATTGTCACTGAAGCCGTGTGTGTTGCTGAATGATGAACAGTTTTCAATGGAACTTCAAGACTCAGATATGCTAGGAAAAACCAACTATCTGCCTCCAAAATCAGTAACAGAAAGCTCCTAAGGATCTGAGTCACGAAATATGTGAAGATGGGGCAGGTCTGGTCAATCTTTCATCTTGTGCATGGAGTCACGGTTAGTCAGACTCTACCTCTGTGGCAGCAAAATCAACAAGACCGATGATTGTGACAGAAAAGTCTGTATGTGTTAATGACACTGGTGAGACTAGAAACGTCTTAACTGAATGGGAAGACCTGGAGCTAGGTTTTAGTTGTTTGGTTATATTTAAGGTACTAATCCACCAGTGACCCACATCGAGACAGAGTGGTTTTGTCTCAGAAGTAGCCATGAAGTCAAGAGAATATTTAAAGAAGATAGTGAAGGATGACCTAGAACTATGTATAGGACAGAAGCAGCTTGAATTAGGAAGAGGTTGGGTCACTGTGTGCAGGAGCAAGGGGTCATTGCATATTAAATAAATTAATAATAATAAATTAGGGTCACTGATGGATCTTAGCTGAAAGCAGGGAATACCAGAAGAATGTATATCTGTCTTTCTTTGATTATGCAAAGGCATTTGACTGCATGGATCATAACAAACTGTGGCTGACTCTGAGAAGAATGGGAATCCCAGAACATTTAATCCTGCTAATGCGAAACCTATACTTGG
>NW_006399752.1:31517896-31519953 GCF_000299155.1 Elephantulus edwardii | reverse complement strand
GATTGGCACAGTACAGAGCAGGGTTTAGGGCTGTTGTACATAAGGTTGCTACGAGTCGCAAATGACTCGATGGCACATAACTACAACAACAAACATCAATTAATAATAACAAATTAGGGTCACTCAATGGTGGACACAGAAAGTATCAAGAATGAAGACAAGGAGCAAAGAGAAGCCTTTCCTGAGTTACTTTATATTCTTCTAAGTTAAGTTTCTTAAATTAAAAAAAAGTATAGATAGATAGTGTTTGGTAATTTCTTGTTGTTGTCAGACACTATCCAGTTGATTCCAACTTAGAGCCATTCGATGTTGAACATGATGAAGCTTTGTATTTGGTAGTTTCTTTATCATAAATCCTGTTTGTGGGATCTCTGGGAAGTGTGGATTGATAAATACTGAGGAGTGGCATCCACTTCCTAAACGTGCCTCTGGAAACTACATGAACTTTGATAATTGTCAATAGTTGTAGAGGGGCTTCAGACCTTTTGTCCATAGGGTCGCTTTGAGCCATGTTCAACTTGAACGCAAACAACAACAACACAACAACCAACTGAAGATTGAAGTTTCAAGTTCACTAAGAAGTGCCTTAGGAGACAAGCTTGGGAATATAAAGAAACCATAGCTGCCACCCAAGCAGACATATACACACTCATGATTATTATTATTATCATGGCTTTGTTTATAATAGTAGAGTTGGAAACAACCCAAGTGCCTGTCAACAAACAAATGGGTGGAGAACCTGTGATAGATTCACACAATGGAATATTATGTAGCATTGGAAAACAAGGAACTCATGAAATATACAAAATGGGTGACTCTGCAGGAAATTATGTTGAATGAAATATCTCAATCACAAAAGGACAAATACTGCATAATGCCATTGTTATAAAACAGCACTGACATTGGGTTTGGGGGGAAACTAAGAAAAGAGGGAATAAATAATTCACACTGCACTGAAACAGATAAGGGAAAGAACTGCTTAAAAGGAATATATGATTAGGTATTATTTGAATGACAGAGTTCAGAATAAGAGCTGCATAGTAAGGTGCACTAGGGGACAGGGGTTGTGTAACAATGAAAGAATTTTTTTCTCATCAAAGACAAAAGTGAAATGGGGGGAGGAGTGGGCAGGAAGGAAAATGTGGAACAATGAATGAATGGAAATCCAAGTTCTCTATAATCTTTCATTAAAATATCAATTAAAAAATTACAAAAATGGATAAGCTTAGCAATATTTTAAAAATTAAACCATAGAAATCCTATCTGGCACTATTCTTTTCTGGCATGGATGGGGTCACTATTACTCAGAATTGATTCAATAGCAGTTGTTAGGTTGGTTGGTTTGTTGGACCTTCTTTAACCTTCTCCATTTCAATCTACAGTCAGGAAACTTTTATTCAAGCTATCAGTGTATCTCTAGGATAATAAAAGATAACACATAGCAGTTGTTTTCACATATAAAATTAACAATGAATTTTACTAGTTATTATGCTAAGGTGTTAATGACCCCTTTTTGCCAAATCATCTGACTGTGACAAAGTAATTCTAAAAAATGGAATGTATTCTTCATTTTCAATGTTCACTTTATTTTCCTCTCATTATACCACAATCACTTCTACATGTGACCTATTTAGTTGAGTTTCAGCACAATTTGATTCCCAAAGCTAAATGTCTTAGGAATTTATGAAAGTACACTTGCTTGAAAATTACGCTTCAATTTATAGTACATTTGTTTCTATTTTAGAATTTGTTATTGTTATGGGCCTTTGATTAGACTGTGACTTGTGTTGTTATTTTTGTTGTTGTTATGTGCCATCGAGTCGTTTGCGACTCATAGCGACCCCATGTACAACAGCCCTAAACCCTGCTCTATACTGTGCCAATCTCATTGCCTCTGACACACCCATCCCGAGTACCCCAGTCACTGAATCAATCCACCTCACAGAGGGTCTTCCCTCTACTGCCCCTCTACTCTACCCAGCATGATGTCCCTCTCTAAAGACCTGTCTCTCCTTACAACATGTCCAAAGTATGTCAGACTAAGCCCCAGAATCCTT
>NW_006399752.1:31510091-31515196 GCF_000299155.1 Elephantulus edwardii | reverse complement strand
CTGACATACTTTGGACATGTTGTGAGGCAGGACCAGTATTTGGAGAGGGACATCATGCTTGGAAGGGTGAAGGGACAGCCTAAGAAAGGAAGACCCTCAATGAGACTGATTGATTCAGTGACTGGCATAATGGGGTTAGGTGTGTCAGAGACAGTAAGCTTGGCACACAGTAGAGCAGGGCTTAGGTCTGTTGCACATAAGATCACTATGAGTTGCAAGTGATTCGATGGCACGTAACAAGCACGACAACCAGCAGATAGTTGAAGGAAGTTGTCCCGAACAAACTTCAAGGTAGGCAATTCAAATCCACCAGCTGATCCTCGAAGACAGTTCAGTAATTCAAATCCACCAGCTGATCCTCGAAGACAGTTCAGTAATCTTACCATTTCAATTCCACTCAACTCATTGCCATTGAGTCAGAAACGTCTCATAGCTGAGTCTCCTATCAGGAGTCACACGTGGCAGAGGAGGAGATTGCCCATTTCTCTCCCTTGCACCAGTGACAGCACAATTCTTTAACCACTAGGAGTCCATCAAGACTCCACTGAAAACATACTGGAGGGTCCGTTCTGAGCCCCGACTTGATGGCAAGATGCTGAATGAGCTGAATGATTTAGTGGATTATTGGTTGAGCTTTCACTATGAAGGAGAGTGGTTCAAATCCACTAGCTTCTCTATAGAGTAAAGATGAGGTAGGCTTTTCACATAAAGATTTATAGGCTTGAAACCTGATAGAGATTCACCATGAGTTAGTGTAGCCTGGAAAATAAGCTGTGGTTATTTTTTCTACAGAGAAGTCCACTGTTAATCTAAATGGTATTTATTTATTATCATCTGTATTTTAATCTTTCTGTCTTTAAATTTTCTTTTTATTGATAACATTTTCCCTTCCTTTAAAGTATTTTCAAAAGTCCCATTAGTTTTATTTATGTTGCATTGTGCTCACTTTATACTTTCTACCTTGGAACTCTTACATTTATTTCCAAACATTCTCCAATGACTTTATCTTTAAACATTTCTCTCCACACGTCTTTTCTTCTGAACTCCTGTTAGACATAGGTTAGAGCTTCTCAAGATTTCCCGCAACTGTCTTAACTTCCATGAACGTTTACCTTCTCTTCATCTTCGTATGTTGTATTTTCATTCCTCAGTCCTGTATTCTGTGACGGACTGTCAAAGGAAGAGGCAAATCTGTCCTGCAGAAGTGCAGCCCCAGTGCTCCTTAGAAGAGAGGGTGATGAGGCTTCATTTCACATACTGTAGGCATGTTATGGAGCGACCAGTTCCTGGACAAAGACATTGCACTGGGCAAAGGGCAGGCTCAACAAAAAAAGAGGAGGAGGACCCCCAAGGAGACGGACTGACCAGTGACTTCGGCAACGAGAGTGAGACAGGGGAGTGAATGTGCAGGAAGGCCTGGACATCTGGAGAGTGAAGATGGAGAGTGAGGATGCAGCAAGGCCTGGACGCCAGCAGAGTGAGGACGCAGCAAGGCCTGGACGCCAGCAGAGTGAGGACACAGCAAGGCCTGGACGCCAGCAGAGTGAGGACGCAGCAAGGCCTGGACGCCAGCAGAGTGAGGACACAGCAAGGCCCAGAGAGTGAGGGTGCGACAAGGCAAGCCCGGGTTTTCCTCTGTTGAGGTTATTCTGAGTCAGACAGACATCAACAACAAGAAAGTCATAGTTCTAGTCAACAATTTCACCCTAATTGATCCCTGTTGTAAAGTTGAAATATCATCCTTTTAATTAAAATCCTGTATCTTTCAAGTTTGTTGTTGCTAATTATTTTGTTTTCTGATTGTCCTGGGAAAATCTTCTGTCCAAGACCTCTCCAATGTGTTGAAGAACAAGCCTGTCAATTTAAAGGTGATCGAAACCATGGTATTTTCCATGGATTTGTCTGCTTCTGAAAGTCGGACAGTGAAAAAGGATGACAGGAAAATCCATATTTTCGTAGTGCTGGAAGAAGAGTACTGAACACCCATCCCACAGGCTGTCACAAACACACACAAATCCATGCTGGAAGAGGGGTAACCAGGGTGCTCCATACGGGTCAGAAAGGTGAAATTTCCGCTCACGTACTTTGGGCACGTTGCCAGCAAGGGCCAGTCCTGGGATCATGGTAGGAAAGATTGAGGGTCAGAGAAAAGAGAAAGATCTTCAAGAAAATGTGGGTTTCATGTTGGAGATTCTAAAGATGGAGCAGGATAGGACAAGGCTCCGATCTCTTGTTGATAGGTCACTAAGAGTTGTAGTTCATTTGATGCTTGGGATATAAGGGAAATGGGAAGGCACTGGGGTGGAAAACAATGTATTGTAAATAATCTGTGTTGTTGTTAGGTGACATTGTTGTTATGAGACTCATAGCAACCCTATGAACAAAAGACTTGAGCACTGTTCATAGAGCTTCCAGAGCAAGCTATTTCGGAAGTGGATGCCACTCCTGCTTCCAGGCTTATTTTAATTGGGAACTCCACCAAAAACTGTCCACCATGGGTAACCATTATCACATTTGATACACCAATGTCACAGTGTTCAGCATCACAGCAACCACGAGTTAGTGACCTCTGTATAGCAATGCACAGACCAGTCCTATACTGCCTAGAAGAATGTTTCACAAAAAAACAATTTGAGGCCTGAGAGCCCGGTGGAGTCATCCAGAAAAAACTTTGCCACCTTCTCCACCCCTCTCCCTTGAGGGATTTAAGCCACCGCCTACCTTAAACTCTAGGCCCAGCCTCTAGGGTCTCTCTCCTGGAGGAAAGAGCAGTACTGTGCATCAAACACAAGCCCAAAAAAGCACAGGACCCAAAAAACGTGCAATTATTTGCACACACAGACCACCATGCACAGGCAGCGAGGAGCCACAGAGATAGTATAATAAAAAATTGAACGAGGGGTAGAGAGGGAAATGTGCAACCATGAATGAATGAAAATTCAACTTTTCTATAAACTTTCTTAAAATTAAAAAAATGAAAATAAGAGTTGGAGTTGACTTGATGACACATAACAACAAAAACAACAAACTGTTTAATAACAGAGGAATAAAACAAGAAACTGTTTAAAGAATTCCAGCTAGTAACAAAAAGTTACTTGTGCGTATAACAGTATTGCCCATATTTATGTATGAAATTCATTCTTACATCACTCAGTGAACTTTATTCTACATTTATCCCAGTTGCATAACTGTTCTTTTTTTCCCCTTGGGAGAAAGCACCTTCTCTCTTAGCTGTATTTAGATAACGTTTATGATGCTGGCTTTTTAATATGCCTTGAGATTTTAATCTGTAGACTCACGTTGAGTGGGGATTTTCAGTCTCTGCTCTTCCTTCTCTCTGAGTAATTATTCTGCGATAACCTTCCCCACCCTTTTGAGGCCTCTGTGCATGAACTGACTTGCTTCTTGGTTTGCTGCCCTTTCTCACACCTGGCCCTGGTGGAGAAGGCCACACCTGAGTTGTGGGTCCTGGACTCGGCTGAATGCAGTGGCCAGACTGAGCACCCTCAATTTAGCCTGAAGGTTGAATGGATTTCATGTGTGAAGAAATTCAAAGGAGAGGTCACCCACAGTGCTTTGTTCTAAACCTTGCAGACTAATTCTCACTGGTTTCTCTGCTGTGTCCCCTCCCTTGGGGATCCAGACTGTGGTCCTGGAAATTCCTTATTAAAGGTCCGGAAAGACGTCCCCAAACACAAATGCAATGATCAAAGGTGAGTTCACCAACTCACAACCTTTGAAAACTGACGTTCCGCCCACTCTGCGAACCTATCTGTCAGGTAGAAAGGAAGTCACAGGCACTCAGTGTCCCTGGACTAGAACCGGGACCACACCAGTACTGGCCTGTGCGTCTCTGTATCCACAAGTGGAGAGAGAGTAGCCAGAGCCAACTTGGGCATCACCAAAAATGGTGACAGTTTGTGGAATGCTGCAAGAAGTATCCTATTCTCTCAGGAGCCTGGATCCAGCTTGGTCCAGGTGTTTTAGAACCTGGAAAACACCAGGACTTCACATTGCCACTCAGAGTTTAATGCAAACCTATGACAATACCCTAAAACAAAACCAAAAACCTGTTACTTCTGAGTTGGTTGTGACTCCTGGTGGTGACATTGTGAGTGTCAGTGCATAATGTGGCTCCCAATATTCTCAGGGTCTCTGTTTTCACAGAAGTGGATCTGCAGGCCTGACAATAATCGTCCTTAATGTGAATGGTGCGTAAAATGAGCCAATCAAGAGAAAAACGGTGTAGAAATTAAGCTCTTTCCTGAGAGAGTGGGAGACTGCTTGCAGCATCCCACAAACTGTCACCATTCTCGGTGACGCCCAAGTTGGCTCTGGCTACTCTCTCTCCACTTGTGGATCTAGAGGCCCCCAGGCCAGTACTAGTGTGGATCTTCAGGCCTGACAATAACCGTACTTAATGTGAATTGTGTGGAAATGTGCCAGTCAAGAGAAAAAAGTAGCATAATGGATAAACCCCCCCCCAAAAAAAAACAAACCAACAAAGCCCAATAAATATGTTGCCTATAACAGACATATCAAGAAAATGAAGAGAAAGACAGAATCAAACCAAAGGCTGGACAAAATATACCAAGCAAATGGAAACCACAAAAAAGCAGGAGTGGCAATACTAATTTCTGATAAAAAAAGACTTCAGAATGAAAACCACCATAAAAGATAAGGGCATTGCATACTGATTAAAGGCACAATATATCAAGAAGACTTAACTTTGGTCAACATTTATGTACCAAATGATAGACCAGAAAAATACATAAAACAACAGTTAAGAGAATTGAAGAAAGAAATAGACAGCACCACAATAGTGGAAAGAAACTTCAACACACCACTACCACCAAAGGATAGGTCAACTCAAAAGAAACTTAGCAAAGTTGTTAAAGATTTAAACTATACAATCAGTCAACTTGATCTAGTGGATGTGTTCAGGGTACCTCATTCCTTAAAGAAGGACAACATGCTTGGGAGGGTGGAGGGACAGCTCAGGAGGGGAAGGCCCTCTATGAGGTGGATTGAGTCAGTGACTGGGGCAATCGGGATGGTAGTGTCAGAGACAGTGTGATTGGCACAGGACAGAGCAGAGTTTAGGG
>NW_006399752.1:31507255-31509716 GCF_000299155.1 Elephantulus edwardii | reverse complement strand
AGCAAGGGAGGGGGCAGTTCATAGCAACAGGCACATACATAAAAAAGGAAGAAAAATAAATCAGTGCTCTAACTCAACACTTTCATCAACTAGGAAAAGAAAAAAAATCTAATTCTACAGCTTCTAGAAGAAAGCAAATTATAAGAACAAGAGCTGAAATCAATGAGCTACAGAACAGGAAAACCATTGAAACCATCAATAAGACAAGGAGCTCTTTTTTTGAAAGGGTCAGTAAAATTGACAAAGCAATGGCAAACTTAACAAAAGAAAAAAAAAGAGAGGATATAGATAACTTGGTTAAGAAATTATAGACGTAATATCACAACAGAACCATATGAAATTATATTTATAGTATTGAAATACTATGAAAAGTTATACTCAAATAAATTAAAAAATTTAGAAGAAATGTACAAATTCCTTGAGGCTCAGGCCCTACCCAGATTGACCCAGACAAATATAGAACACTTGAACAGACCCATCACTAAAGAAGAAATTGAAGAGGTCATAAAAAAGACTTCCCCATAAGAAAAGGCTAGGATCAGATGGCTTCACAGATGAATTCTACCAAACATCCAGAGAAGATTTATCATCAATTCTACTTCAACTATTTAAAAAAATAGAAAAAGAAGGAACACTCCCTGAGACATTCTATGAAGTAAGTATAACCCTAGTACTGAAACCAGGCAAAGACATTACCAAGAAAGAAAACTACGGACAAATATGTCTCATAAATATTGTTGTTGTTGCTATGTACCATTGCGTCACCTGCAATTCATAGTGACCCTATCTACAACAGCCCTAAATCCTGCTCTATTCTATGACAATCTTATGGTCTCTGACACACCTATCCTCATTACCCCAGTCACTGAATCAATCCACCTCGAAGGTCTTCCTCTCTGGTACTGTCTCTCCACCTTCCCAAGTATGATGTCCATTTCCAAGGACTGGTCCTTCCTTGCAAGATGGCCAAAGTATATCAGATGAGCTTCAGAATCCTTGCCTCTAAGGAAAACCTGGTCTCATCCTCTCTAGGATGAACCTGTTTGTTCTTCTAGCAGTCCATTGTATATTCAATACTCTTCTCCAGCATCACAGCTCAAAGACATCAATTCTCTAGTCATTCCATCATCCCTAGTCATTGTCCAGTTCTCTCATGCATAGCAAGTAATTGCAAAGACTATCACTTGGATCAGGTGCACCTTAGTGTCCAGACTGATACTGTTGCTCTTCAGTACATTGGAGAGGTCTCTGACAGCACACTTTCCCATTGCAATTCATCTTTTAATTTCCTGGATGCTGGTACCAAGAGTATTGATTGTGGAGCCAAGCAAACTAAAGATGTAAAGATGTTAACAATCTCAATCTCTTCACCATCTATCATAATGCTGCCAATCGGCCCAGTAGTGAGAATCTTTGTTTTCTTGATGTTGAGCTTCAATCTATATTGAAGGCTGTATGCCAAAAACCTTAACAAAATTCTAGCCAATAGAATCTAAAGCACATAAAAAAATAATTCAAATGATATATATTAAATTTGTAAATAATATTAAAAAGAAAATTACTATGGCCAAGTGGAATTCCTAACAGGTATGCAAGGATGGTTCAGTATAAGAGAAACAATCAATGTAATTCACCACATTAACAAAACAAATTGCATGGACCATATGATCTTAACCATCGAAAAGGCATTTGATAGAATCCAACAGCTGTTCCTGATAAAACCTCTCAGCAAAATTGGAACAGAAGGGAAATTTCCCAAAATAGTGAATACTGTATCTGCAAAACCAAAAGCCAATATAATTCTCAGTGAAGAAAGACATTTTCCTTTTGAATAGGAACCAGGCAAGGATGCCCACCGTCACCACTTCTATTCATTGTTGTCTTGGGAGTACTTGCTAGGGCAATACAATAAGAGGAGAAAATAAAAGGCATCCAGATTGGCAGAGATGGTTAAATTGTTGCTATATGCAGATGATGTGATAGTGTTGTACACAGAAAACCTCAAGGACTCAACCAAAAAACTCTTAGACCTAGTAGACCATTTTAATAGAGTGGCATTATATAAGATCAATATCCAAAAAAGGGTGGATTCCTCTACAATAACAAAGAACTCAAAGACAGAAAACAAGAAAGCAGTATTATTTACAACAGTCAACCGCAATTTGAGATATTTGGGGTGAATCTAACTAGAGATACTAAAGACCTGTACAACCAAGAGTACAGAACATTTCTGTGCGACACAATAAAAGACCTAAAGAAATGGGAAAATGTGCCCTGTTCACAGATAGTTAGACTTAATATTGTGAAAATGACAATCCTACCAAAAGCAATCTACATGTTCAACTCAATTCCAATACAGATACCAAGTTCATTTTTCAAGGAGACTGAAAGGGAATTTGTTAAGTTTATTTGGAGAGGAAAGAGACCCCAAATAAGCAACACACTTTGGAGAAACAAAAAT
>NW_006399752.1:31504622-31507060 GCF_000299155.1 Elephantulus edwardii | reverse complement strand
TGCTTCCTGCAGAAAGCTGAAACAGGATTCACATCTCACACCATGCACAAACATCAACTCAAGATGGATCAGAGACCTGGGAGTAAAGCCCAAAACCATAAAGTTTATCAGACACAAACTAGGAGCAAAATTAGATGGTCTGGTCTATGGTATAAAGAGACTGCCAAATACAATCAGAAATGCTCAATCTGGAAAGAATAAAATTGATGATTGAAATCTTCTAAAGATTAAATTCATGTGAACATAAAAAACTTTATCTAGGTGCATGGAAAGAAAACTACTCATTGGGAAAAACAGCAACAACAACATTTGGCAACACTGTTTCAGACAAGAAATTTCATATCAACAGTTCAGAGAGTCCTACAGGTCTGCACAGGAAAAAGACTGATTCCACAATTACAAAATGGGGAAAAGACATGGAAAGACTTTTCACAGAGAAAGATATTTGGATGGCCAACAGACACATGAACAAATGCTCCAAATCCCTGGCAATAAGAGAGATGCAAATCAAAACCACAGTGAACACATTCTTTCAATAATTTCCCTCATGGCCCCACCCAGCAAATTGTATAACTCAATGATTACTCTCCCCCTCCCCCTACACATCCTCATCCCTCTGCTTCCAACCTTTCCCACCCCTCTTCGATCCTTACACTCATTCTATAATTATTGCTTTATACAAGTACATTATACAAGAGTTCCTTTCTTGCCACATCCTCTCTAACATTACTTCCTGACCTGTTAAACTTTACCGCTGTTACTGGAGTGAGATGATACCTCATTCTGGTTTTGATTTGCATCTCTCTTATTGCCAGTGATTTGGAGCATTTCTTCAAGTATCTGTTTGCCATTCTAATATCTTCCTCTGTGAAAATTCTTTCCATATCTTTTGCCAATTCTGTAATTTGGTTATCGGTCAATTAATTGGGTGAGGGGATGAGGGGAATGAAAGAATTTGTTCCTAAAAATAATGCATTCAAACTCTGTAAATAAACTAGCATAAAATAAAAAAGCAAAACAAAACATTAGATGTACAGCCCCCCCCAAAAAAAATAAAGAAGAAATGAAAGTTTCAGAAAAATAGTAGGAAAATTGAAAATACAACTTGAAGTGAAGGATTGTTATGTACAGTAGAGTCAGACTGACCCATAGCTGACCCTCTGGCAGGTTTTCAGAGGCCGTTAACCACGTGAGGAGACTGTCCATCTGCCTCCCATGGAGAGGCTGGTGGATTTGAACCACATGCCTCTGGGATTGCAGTGCCTTCAGGATTGCAGCACAGCTTCTCTGCCATAGAATAACTATAACTCACTTTAGCAATGTGTACAAACTTTATAAACTTTGTAAGCAAACCAGTATGAAATAAAAAAAAAAAAATGAAGAAATATAACAACAACAAAAACCAATCACAATGAGATACCATCTCACTCCAGTCACAGTGGCAACGTTTAACAGGACAGCTAGTTACAAATGTTGGAGAGGATGTGGTGAGATCGGAACTCTTATACCCGGCTGGTGGGGTAGTAAAGTGGTACAACCACTTTGGAAGGCAGTTTGACATTTTCTAAAGAAAGCTGAACATATAAATTCCATATGAGTCAGCTATTCCACTACTTGGAATATACCCTGAGAGAATGATAATTGAGGCACAAATAAAGACTTGTACACCAATATTCATAGAAGTGTTATTCACCATCGCAAGAACATGGAAACAGCCAAGGTGTCTAACCACAAATGAAAGGATTGAGAAATTATGGTGTATTCACACAATGGAATACTATGCAGCACGCAGGAGCAATGATCTCTTAAATCACTACCTAACTCAGGAGGGACTGGAGAACATTATGCTGAATGAACTAGCTTAGTCCCATAAGAACAAACACCGTACAGAACCATTGTTGTAGAATAAGTATTAGGATACAAGGGGCAGCAGAGGGGTGAGGATGGGCAGGGGTGGAGGGTTGGTCACACAATTTGATGGGTGGATGGAGAGAGGGGTAAAGGAACTGGAAGAGATCTGGTGTGAAAAACAATGTGTAAGAACTTTGTAAATAAACCAGTATTAAAATAGGTAGGTAGGAAGATAGGTAGGTAGATAGATGAATAATAAATAAAACTAAAAAAAAAAAAAGAAACAAACATAGAAAATTGGATCTTTATGCCATTCTTCCCAGATCCCTTTTAGGGCTGTATTATGCACTCTCCTGAAAAACAAACACACAACTAAAGCAACCAAACTTGAATTTTTTGAAAGAAAAAAGTCCCTACAATAATTTATTAAAAAAAAAAAAACAAAACCCCAAACAACAACAACCAAAATAAAAACTAACTTAAACTATAATAAATACATGTAGTAAATCAGTTGCTTACACATTCAAAAAGGTTAATGACTTTCTGAATCTTTTTCATAACTTTCATGTTGCTGTTGTCATGTGCCA
>NW_006399752.1:31488810-31503882 GCF_000299155.1 Elephantulus edwardii | reverse complement strand
ATCTGCATAACAGAGGTTGTTGATAGATCTTCCACCAATCCTGATGCCACACTTCTCACAGAGCCCAGCCTCTCAGATAATATGTTCTGCATACATGTTGAAAAGGTATGGAGATAGGACACATTCCTGGTGTGCACCTTTCCCAATTTTGAACCATGCAGAGTTTCCTTGCTTTGTTTTGATGACTGTCTCCTGGTCCAAGTATAGGTTTCTCATTAGCACGATCAAGTGTTCTGGGATTCCCATTCTTCTCAGAGTCAGCCACAGTTTGTTATGATCCACACAGTTAAATGCCTTCGCATAATCAATGAAACACAGACATTCTTCTGGAGTATAAAAAAAAAAATAAAGAGAGAAAGAGATCAGACCAAGAACTAAATAGGAATTCGGTCACCAGAAAGGTGGACTGCAAAGGACCAGGCAGGTGATAAAGGCACTTTCCCCTGGACACACAGCCTTCCTTGCAATGGGAGGATGTAGCAGCACGCAGGTGGGACCGATGTGTGCCACTCCCATATCCAGCTCATCAGATTTCCTTCTCGTGATTTTTTTCACTTCTCTCACCTGAGTACCATCTGACAGTGACAATGCACAACCAACACAGGGGCCACCTGTTGAAGATGGTGTACATGTCACCAGCCTTAATCCCTGACCGCCAAGAAGATAAACTTCTCATTTCCACCGTGATTGAGAAATGAAGAAGATAAGTGCCAGCGTGACTGGCCTTGACTTCTGAAGCTGTGACCTCACTGTCCCTGGCCTGGCATTTCAGGGGGACGTTTGTTTCCAGGAACCGTGCTTGAAAAGAATGCCCTCCACTCACTCCCTCGTGGAGATGCCTCCCTGTTCCGGCATTCACTGTACCCCTCGTCATTTTTCAGTGTTTGCATCTATTTGTTTGTTTGCAAAATAGCTTTACTATCATTTCTATGAACTGAGAGCGGGCAGGAGAAAGGGCAATCGGGCTTCCGTTGCCGTCTTCAAACCTGCTTAATGTGCCGCTGAGTTCTATTTGCTAATATTTTATTTAGGCTGTTTCATCAATATTCATACATGATATTGGTCTGTCGTCTTAGGTTCTCCCTGTCGGGTTTGGAAATCAGGGTTAGATTGGTTTTATGACAAGAATACAGAAAGTGTCGCCTCCCCTATTCTCCTGAGTTGATATAGAGCAGAGGAGCTGTTCTTCTCTTGAAGATCTGGGGTGTCCTTGGGGACATACAGCGCATGTCCTCAGCTGCTAGTTGACAGCTTGGAGCTTTGAACTACCAGGGGGGTTTCAGAAGAATGTCCTGAAAATCTACTTAAAAAAAAACTCAGTCACTAAAAAGAGTAAGACACTGCCCCATGCTGGCACATGCGGGGTCACTGTGAGTAGGAATGAGCAGGTCCCTGGTTGCGAGTCTGGGATCATTCACCTGTGGACCTGTATGACCACAGGACTTTCTCAGAAAAATAGCCGCAAAACAAAACAAATGATTTTGTGTGTTTTCTGTGGCCTTGTGGCTATGAGAGGAAGAATAACTCACTTTGAGGTACTTGTTAGGGAGGTGAGGCAGTTAGTCGGTCATCACTGTGGGGTCAGGGTTAGGATTCTTTTTCCTTATTCATTATCCTTATTTTTCTTTCACTAATTATCATGGAAATCTCTTTCTAAAAAAGATACTTACTACTAGAACTTATGAGTTAGGGTATTCAAATTCTCAGAGCACCCTAAAGATAACATAGAATCTGAGTGTTTGTCTGTTGGCCAGGAGGACTCTGGACCATCATAATCTCCTTATTTTTTGAAGAATTCTGTAGCCTTTTGGCTTTTCCATAATTAGTACTTTGTTTCCATATTTTCTGGTATTGAGCTTTGTCCAAAAAAAGATAATTGGTATCTTTTAATTGTGATGTTGGAAAAGAAAAGTAAGCATCCCATGACTGCCAAAAGATAAACCAGATATATCTCGTAAAAAGTGCAACCAGGGTGATCTTTGGAGGCCTGGATGGCAAAGCTTCATCTCATATACTTTGGGCATATTGTTAGGAAAGGCTGTTCCTTGGCCAGGGACATCATGCGTGGAAAGATGGAGGATTAGTCAACGACGGGAAGAATCAATGAGATGGACTGATGGTGACTGCAGCAATGAACTCAAGGATGTCAGAAATGTTTAGGACAGCATAGGATAGAACAGGATTCAGATCTGTTGCTTCTAGAGTTGCTAAGAGTCCTACTTGACTTGATGCCACCCAACAGCAACATTTCCCAGTGTGCAATAATTCCTGTGAGTTGGTTTTTGAGTTGTGATGCTGGAGAAGGGTATTAAACACACCACGGAATGCCAAGAGAACAAACAGGTTTATCCAAGAGAAGGTGAAATCAGGCTGCTCCTTGGAGACAAAGATTTTGAAGCTCCATCTCACATACTTCGGGCATGTGGCCAGGAGAGATCACTTCCTTGAGAAGGACATCATGCTTGGAAGGGTGGAGGGACAGTGCAGGAGCGGAAGACCTCAGATGAGATGATTGACGCAGTGACTGGGGTAATTGGGGTATGTGTGTTGGAGACAGTGCAGATGTTTCATGATTGAGCAGGGATCAGGGCTATTGTTCATAGGGTTGCTACGAGTCGCAGGTGACTCGATGGTGCATAACAACAACAATCTTTCCTGTAGGAATTTATACACTTAAAACGTTTCAATTTTAATAAAGGATGTTATTATCTTAAAAATGAAACAAAACTTTCAGATTCACTGTGTGAAGCTGTCTCTGATGCATAGAGATGCTTCATTAAGTTTGCAAGGTTGTGAATTTTAACAGGAGGAGATTGCTTCTTTTTCAACCCAGAAGCCTTGGACTGGAACCCTTGGAGATGTTTAGCTTCTGCGATAGCAGTGCAATGGCTATAAACTAAGTCACCAGCATTTTCTTAGAATACTCAATTTTATCTCCATGTAAAATCATCTTTCCTGTCTCCATACTTTTTCAAACTGTGTGCTGAACAGATTATCTGGGAGGCTGGGCTCTATGAGGAGAAATGTGGGGTCAAGATTGGTGGACGATTTATCAACAGTCTGCATTATGCAGATGACACAACCCTGCTTGCTGAAACTGAAGAGAACCTGAAGCGCTTGCTGTAGAGGGTCAAGGCCTGCAGCCTTCAGTATGGACTGATGCTCAATGTCAAGAAGACAAAATTCTCACCACTGGACCAATTGGTAGCATCAGGATGGATGGTGAAGAGATTGAGATTGTACACAGCTTTAGTTTGCTTGGCTCCACAGTCAACACTCTTGGCACCAGCAGCCAGGAAATTAAAAGGCGCATTGCCATGGGAAAGTCTGCTGTTAGGGACCTCTCCAAAGTACTGAAGAGCAATGGTGTCTCTCTGGAGACTAAGGTGCATCTGATATAGGCTATGGTCTTTGCAATCACTTATTATGCATCAGACAATGACTAGGGAGGATAGAAGAAGAATTGATGCCTTTGAGCTGTGGTGCTGGAGAAGAGCATTGAATGTACCATGGACTGCCAAGAAAACAAACAGATTTATCCTAGAGAAGGTTAAACCAGGCTGCTCCTTGGAGGCAAGGATTCTGGGGCTTCGTCTGACACACTTTGGACATGTTGTAAGGAGGGACTGGTCCTCAGAGAGGGACATCATGCTTGGGAGGGTGGAGGGACAGCGCAGAAGAGGAAGGCCCTCTATGAGGCGGATTGATTCCGTGACTGGGGTAATCAGGATGGGAGTGTCAGAGACAATGCGATTGGCACAGGACAGAGCAGAGTTTAGGGCTGCTGTACACAAGGTCGCTATGAGTTGCAAACGATTTCATGGCACATAACAACAACAACAACAACAATATCATCTTTTGTGACATATCTGTAAATTATTGGATAGACAACATAACATTCACAAAATTCTTTGTTCATATTTAAAAATTGCTGCTCATAAATTTTTCTTTAAATTCTATAAAAATATCAAAATGCATGATAAAGTTTTCTGCACAAATTCCTTTCCCCAAATTGGAATTCTATTTTTAAAAAATTCTTCTTTTTAGTGGCGAGCTCTGGTGGCCTAGTGGCAAGCAGCTGCAACTGCAATCTCAGAGATGCACGGTTTGAATCCACCAGATGCTCTGCTGGAGAAGGAGGAATAATCTCCTCCTGTGCCAGTCAGATCTAATTTGACAGTACACACACAAAATAATGGAATAAGATAAATTAAAAAAAAATCTTCTTTTTGTAACAAACATAATTTTATCAAAATCATAGTTAATTTTTAATATTCCCTTTTAGTATCAATCTATTTTATTTTATAAATGGATATTTAAGTATTTCCATTCATTTACCTCTTGGGAGGTTGTAACATTTAAAAATTAAATGCTTCCTTCTTTTATGCATTTCAATTACTTTTACTTTTCTTCATGTAATATCTATTGAAATGACTGTTTTTACCAACTTATAATTTTTAATGAGAAAAATATTAACATTAATTTGTCATTTAATATTGAAATAACATAATTTTCTTTGAACTTTAATTGTGTTTATAGTATTTTTGTTTCAGGATTAAAAAGAATTTAAATGGCAAATTTCATTTTTTAATTTCTTTTTATTTTTCTCATTTACATGTATTTTGTTTCATGAATGTACATAGTGTTTTATATGATCTTTCATTTATATTCTATTTTGTTTATGTACATTGTGGACTTTTGCCCTTAACAATCCTCTTACTAGTAACTACATTTGTGAAAGAAAGCGTGTAAGCCAGCAAGATCATGCCTCATGCTGTAACGTTCCCATTTTAGCGAGCCCGTTTCTCATTTGTCCATCCTTATCACCAAAATATGATCTTAAATCTAGTCTATCTGAGTTTCACAATCATCTTAAGAATAAGTTTGAAGGCTTGAACACCAATGATCGAAGACACGATGAGTTTTAGGATGATATCAAGTACATCATCCATGAAGAGAACAAAAGGCCATTACAAAGACTGAAGAAAGAAAAAAAATGGGAATGAATGTCAGAAGATACTCTGACTATTGCACTAGAGCATTGAGAAGGCAAAACAAAGCAGAAATATGTCGTGGTAAAAGAGCTGAAGAGAAGATTTTGAAGGTCAAGACAAAGCAAAGCATTTAATGGAATGTGCAGAGAGCTGGAGTTAAAGAATAAAAGGGGAAGAACTTGGTCTACATTTCTCAAGCTGAGAGTCCTGAAAAACAAATTTAAGCCTCAAGTTTCAATATTGAAAAGATTCCCTGGGCAATAATATATTGAATGACCTAGAAAGCATCTGAAGAAGATGGAGGGAATAAACAGAATCACTGTACCAAAAACAACTGACTGACACTGAAAAATCTGAGGAAGTACCATATGAACAGGAACCAACAGAAATGGAGGAGGAAGTGGCAACTACATTGAAGGCACTGGCAAAAAAGAAGGCCCTAGAAACTGATGGAATACAAATTGACTTGTTTCAATTAACAGATGCATCTCTGGATGCATTCACCAGTCTATACCAGAAAATTTGGAGGATGGCTGTCTGGCCAATGGATTGGAAGAGGTCCATGTTTGTTTCCATTCCTAAGAAAGGTGACCCATCAGAATGTGTGAATTATCAAACAATATCATAAATATTATAGGCAAGCAAAATACTGCTGAAGATCATTAAAAAACAACTTGAACAGTTTATAGCTAGGGAATTGCCAGAAGTTCAAGTAGTGTTTATAAGAGGCCATGGTACAAGAGATATCATTGCTGATGTCAGAGGGATCCTGGCTCAAAAATCAAGAATACCAGAAGAGTGTCCATTTGTGCTTTATGGTGATGCAAAGGCATTTGACTGTGTGGATCACAACAAGTCAAGGCTGACGTTGAGAAGGCTGGGAACCCAGGGCACTTCATTGTGTTCAGGGGGAACCCTGTGGTGTGAGAAAAGCAAGGGGACACTTGTTATGTGCTGTCAAGTTACTTGAGACTCATAGCGACCCTATGTACAACAGCTCTGAAGCCTGCTCTGTCCTGTGTCAACCTTATTGTCTCTGATACATCAATCCTCATTACCCCAGTTGCTGACTCAATCAATCTCATTGACAGTCTTCCTCTTTTGCAGGGTCCCTCCATCCGTCCAAGCATGATGTCCCTCTCCAACATGGTCACTCTTGCAACATGCCCGAAGTATGTCAGATGGAGCTTTAGAATCCTTACCTCCAAGGAGCAGCTTGGCCTCACCCTCTTTAGGATGAAATTGTTCTGCTAGCAGTTCATGGTATATTAAACACTCTTATCTAGCACCACAGATTAAAGGCATCAATTTCTTCCTATCATCTCTAGTCATCATCCAGCTTTCTGAGGAATTGAGTCACTGCAAAGTCTATGACCTGGATCAGGCGCACCTTGGTCTCCAGACTGACATCATTGCTTTTCAGTATTCTGGAGAGGTTCTTTACAAGAGACTTTCACAATGCAATTCATCTTTTGATTTCTTGGCTGCTGGTACCAAGAGTGTTGATTGTGAGCTACCAAACTGAAGCTGTGAACAATCTCAATCTCTTCATCGTCTATCATGATGCTGCCAATCAGGCCAGTGGTGACAATCTTTGTTTTCTTGATGTTGAGCCTCAATCCATATTGAAGACTGTAGTCCTTGACCTTCTGCAGCAACTGTTTCAGATCTTCCTCATTTTCAGTAAGCAGGGTTGTGTCATCAGAATAATGCAGGTTGTTGCTGAGTTGTCTTCCAATCCTGATACTACTACATTTCTCCAGCCTCCCGGATAATCTGTTCTGCATATAGGTTGAATAGGAATGGAGATAGGACATATCCCTGGTGTACACCCTCCTCAATTTTGAATCCTGCAGTGCTTCTTTGCTCTATTCTGAGAACTACCTACTGGTCCACGTTATAGGTTTTACATAAGCACAATCAAATATTCTGGGATTTTCATTCTTCTCAGAGTTAGCCACAGTTAACTGTGAGCCACACAGTCAAATGCCTTTGCATAGTCAATGAAACACAAAGAGACATCCCTCTGGTACTCTGCTTTCAGCCAAGACTCATGTAACATTAGCTATAATATCCCTAGTACCATGGTCTCTTCTAAACTCATCCTGCACATCTGACAGTTCTCTGTTGATGTGCTGTTTCAGTTGTTTTTTGTTAATTTTCAGCAGAATTTTGCTTGCATGTGATATTGATGTTACTGTTCGATAATTTTCACAGTCTGTCGGGTTACCTTTCTTTGGAATGGGAACAAATATAGATCTTTTTCCAATCAATTGGCTAGTTCGTTGTCCTCCAGACTTTTTGGCACAACTTGGTGAGTGCATCCAAGGCAGCTGTTTGTTGAAAGATGTCAATTGGTATGCCATCAATTCCTGGGGCCTTGTTTAAAATTAAGAAGGGAGTGTGTCAGGGTTGTATTCTCTCTCCATTCCCATCAATCTGTATGTTGAGAAGATTATTTGTGAAGCTGGATGCTATGAAAAGGAATATTGCACCAGGATTGGAGATGTATTAATAATTTGTATTATGTAGATGATACATCTTTCTAGCTGAAAGTGAGGAGGACTTAAAGCAACTTGTTGCAAAAGATCAAAGAATACAGCCTTCAATATGGATTGCATCTCAACATGAAGAATACTAAGATTTTTTTTTACCACTGGATAGAGAGGCAACATCATGACAGGTGGAGAAAGGATTGAAACCGTTAACAACTTCATCTTACTTGGATCCACAATTAACACCCTTGGTACCAGCAGTCAGGAAATAAGGTGATATATTGCACTGGCAAAGTCTGTCGTTAGGAACCTCTCCAAATCATTGAGGAGTAATGTTGTCATTTTGAGGACTAAGGTACATTTTGTTCAGGCCATGGTCTTTCTGATCACTTGCTATGCATCTGAGAGCTGGACAGGGAATAAGGGTGACAGAAGAAGAAATGATGTCTTGGACCTATCGTGTTGGCGAAGAGTATTCACTATCCCGTGGGCTGCCAAAAGAACAAATATGTCTTGGACAGGGTGCAGCCAGTGTGCTCTTTGGAGGATAAAAGGATAAGGCTTCGCCTCACATATTTCAGGCATCTTGCTAGGAGGGCCTGTTTCTTGGAGACGGACATGATGCTGGGAAAGGCAGATGGTCGATGAAAGAGAGGAAACCCTCAACCAGGTGGATTGACACAATGACTGCTGCAAAAGGCTCTACTGTGTCAGGGAGAGTGAGGACGGCACAAGACAGGACAGGGTTCAAATCTGGGTTGGACTCGACTTGATGACACTTGACAACAACCTAAACCATTACTGAGAGAACATGTGTGTCCCTTTTGCAGAAGGACCTTCTGTTCAATTTGGAAACTTTGATCGCATGTGTCCAATGACAAAATCCAGTCCAAAGCAGGCCATCAGGCTGCAATAATCAACCGGAGCTCACAGCAAGGATCATCTTCTCTTCTTCTGATTGGATTCTGGTTAACTAGTTCCCAGCCACATGTGGCTAGATTCAAATGGGCATTAGCAACAGGCTGAGCCCCAGGCCTCACATAGGGCTAAGTCGAAAGGCCAGAGCTCCTCATGACTCCTCACTCCCCAAGCCAGCAAGTCTTCCTTGCTTGTCTTTGCATGGTAGAAGGAACATGTCCAAGCGCAGCCTTTGTTTTCATTGTTGTATGTCTCCTGCATCCACTCCAGTAGGTCCAGGTGATCACTATGAGTGGTCACTTCAAGTCCTGGAAGTGGGCTCTGGTGGACACCCCATTTTAAAAAGATAATCTCTTCTCTTCCCCCCCCCTTTTTTCTATTTGCCTTTCTTTCAGATACAAATTTCTTCAATCAAAAGTCCAAGATGGGTCTACAAATCCATTCAAATGCAAATCTCCTTTGAGTACCAGGTGGGACTTAGTATTTCCTTTAGAATAAACAGAAACCTATCACTTTTATAAGCATAAATATATACTCAATTGATTTGGAACTTTGAGGACTTGATTTAAGTAATTCTCTATTTTGCTATGCATATAGTCATTTAACATTATAGTTAGCATGCAACTTTGTTATTAAAAACATCAATGAAATGGATTTATTTGCATTCACCCTCTTATTGGATAATACATTATCACACTTTATTTAACCTTATTTTGACAATGTTATTTTCTTCCAAAATATTGACTATTATAAAATTCACTGCAATGAGAAAAATCTTTTAAGTAGTATTTTATCAATAGTTCACATTATTTGATTCCCATAAAAACTATTATCTGTAGGGCTAAAGTTATTATCTAACTTTAATAAATTTTTTGGTAGACGTGTCCTCAAACAATTTTTGTCATTGTGTAACTTCATCAGTGGTTTTCCTCAAAAAGAAGAGAAATTTTTTCAGCTGGCCAGACTGTTCAAGTCTAGCTTGTTGGCTAATAGTCAGCCTATAATTTTCTTTAGTTCTTGCTAGTTTGGAAAAGAGCTCTGACGGCTTAGTGGTAGAAATTGTGCTGCTGCTCCAAAGGTATGGAGTTTGAATCCACCAGCTGCCCCGAGGAAGAAAGACAGGCAAACTTCCGTGCGATTTACAGCCTCTGAAAGCCTGTGAGAGGCTCCGCTATGAGTCACTTCTGAACTGGCAACACATAACAGCAGTAAGAGTTTGGGAAAGTTAGGTTTGGGGTCTCCCTCCCCCCAGCTTGATAGCCATTTATTGACTATCTATAGAGGAAAATTAAAATCAAGGGGGGTCTTAATGTTTCTTCATTACTTCACAGAACCAGAAATTGGTCCAACTAAGTAGTTGTTGTTAGCTGCCATCACACCAACTAGATCTACAAGGACCCTGTACACAACAGGTGGAAGCCCTGCCAGTCCTGGGCTGTTTGCACAATCATAGTGATAGCTGAGCTCAGAGATGCAGCTGCTGGGCCAATCTATTCCACAGAGTGTCTTCCTTGATGTGCTCATCTCTTTCCTGGTAGGACTTCATCAAGCGTGATGCTCTTCTCCTGAAAACATGTCCTAAGTATGTGAGAAGAAATCTCATCATTCTCACTTTTTAAAAAATTCTTATATAATTTCTTTATAAAAATTATTATACTCGTTTATTTACAAAATTCTAATGCATTGTTTCCCAGAACAAATTCTTCCAATTTCCCTCACCACCCCCATCAAATTGTACCACCTGTGATCAATCCCCCTGCCCTCCACACATCCTCATCCCTCTGCTTCCATCCCCCTACCCCCATCTTGGATTCTTAAACTTATTCTACAGTAAAGGTTTGATGCAATATTTGTCCTTGTTGGCCTGAGTTAGTTCACTCAGCATAATGCTCTCCAGTCCCTCCCAAGTTAGGTAATACTTTACAAAATCACTGCTCCTGCGTGCTGTGTAGTATTCCATTGTGTGAATGGACCATAATTTCTCAATCCATTCGTTTGCAGTTGGCAGCAAGTAGTACATGTTGGAGAGGATGTGACAAGAAAGAAATTCTTATGCGTTGTTGGTGGGACTGTAAAATGGTACAACTATTCTGCAAGGCAATTTGTCTCATCCTCCAAAAGCTGAACATAGAAATTCCATATGGCCCAGCTCTTCCACTACTTGGAATATACGCTGAAAAACGATAGCTGAGGCACAAACGGAGACGTGTACACCAATGTTCACAGCAGCGTTATTCACCGTCACAAGAACATGGGAACATTCTCCCTTTTAAGAACCATTCTGATTGGACTTCTTTAATTCAGGTTAGCAGCGAGGATTTCTGATTTAGCAGCGCATAGTCCATTCTGCATCTTCTCGGCTATTCACGGTGAGCACAAAGAAATTGACTTTGACATCCGACCAAATATTCAAAGAGGGAGATAATTTTACAGTGAATTGTGACCCAAATGTCCATCCCTATTGCTTTTAGATGCTTTTCGTTGGCATCAACTCATAGCAACCCTACTTACAACAGGGCAGAGCAAGGCCCAGGATGCCACTCAGGCTAACTCAAGAGAAATGGCAAGTGCCACTCTGTCCTCCAACATAAACAGGTAGAAAGGAAGGAAGCCACCTTTTACTGTTCTCCAAAAGCTCTTACGATAGTCAAGAAATCTCTAAGTCATTGCTTCTTGAATTTTTGAGAGGCAAAAACCTAGGAATTTGGCCTGGCTTTAATCAAATATTTATGATGCCCTCATTAGTCTCCAGTCCGAGGGTAGTGCAGAGTCTCATTTGAATCTCCGAGCAGTGAGGGCGCTTTGAAAGGAAATGTCATATTATGCGCCCTGTTTATACAGTTCAAATGTGCACGCCTTGGTTTTGAAGACTAGTGTCAGTGCTGCTGTTCTTTGCAAAGCCATGATAATGAGGTGCAACAGGGGCTCCTGCTGGGGCGCCTGGGGAAAGTCGAGGCTGTGGGGGGCCCAGGAGGTCATGTCTTGACACTGGAGGCCTCCATGGGACCACAGGAATAGGAGGCACCCCATCTCTATGTTGCCTGTCAGGTCTGACAGGTGTGTGACAATGAGGTGACATTCGCACCTAGTCAGGCAATGCAGAAGGAAAGTGCATTCCAGGCAGAGAAAGCCACCTCCGTCAAAGTCCAGAGGCCATAAAACACAAGGAGTGCTTTCGTAATTGAAGGTTCAGTTTAACTAGAGATTTGAGGTTAGCAGGGAGTGGAATGAGAGTGGTCTTACAAGATTTGTTAAGGAATGTTGACACTCTTCTTGGAGGCCATGGGAAGGTATGGGGGGTTTTCCTCTTATAAGGAGTGATAAAAGGTGGTTATGTGTTAAGATTAATACAACTGCCTTATGGAGAGATTGGCTAGAGACAAGGTTAAGACAGAAAGACAATTCAAGAAGTTGTTTCAGAATTCCTAGAGATAAATAATGGAAAAATCGACAAAGATGGTGACATGGCGATGGAGAAGAATTCGTAGATATATTTCAATTTCACAATCAACATTCTCACCTCCAATGTGGAGACCCAGATTAAATTATTTTTAAAAATTTTCTACTAGTTTATTTACAAAAATACAAAAACATTGTTTTTAAGAACAAATTCTTTCGATTTCCCTCACCCCACCCCCATCAAATTGTAAAACCCCATGATTAAGCTTCCCTCCCCTACACATCCTCATTCCTCTACTTGGAACCTCTCCCATCCGTCTTGGATCCTTATACTCATTCTACAGTAATGGTTTTATACAATATTTACCCTTGTGGGACTGAGTTAGTTCACTCAGCATAATGCTCTCCAGTTCCTCTCAAGTAATAATTTACAAAATTATCTCCTGAGTGCTGCATAGTATTCCATTGTGTGAATGAACCATAGTTTCTTAATCCATTCATTTGTGGTTTAACATTTGGGCTGTTTCCTTGTTCTTGTAATGGTGAATAATGCTGCTATAAACATTGTTGTACAAATCTGTTTGTTCCTCAGTTCTCATATTCTCAGGGTATATTCCAAGAAGTGGAATAGCTGGGTTATATGGAATTTCCATGCTGAGCTTTTTGAGAAAAGATCCAAACTGCCTTCCTGAATGACTGTACCATTTTACAATCCCACCAACAGTGTATACGAGTTCCTTTCTCGCCACCTCCTCTCCAGCATCTATTACTTGCTGCCCTGTTAAACTTTGCCACTATTACAGGAGTGAGAAGGTACCTCATTGTGGTTTTGATTTGCATCTCTTTTTGCCAGTGATTTGGAGCATTTCTTCATGTGTCTGTTTGCCCTTCGAATATTTTCCTCTGTGAAAATTCTTTCCATGTCTTTTGCCCTTTTCATAATTGGGTTATCAGTCTTTTTCTTGTGGAGGCCCAGGAGTATTCAGTAAACTTTTGTTCTAAGACTCTTGTCTGAGATGGTATTACTAAAATGTTGCTCCCAGTCTGTAGGTTTTCTTTTCACCCTTTTGGAAAAAGTTTTCGATGCACACATGGATTTAATCTTTAGAACGCCCCACGGATCAGTCTTACCCCCTTTAGATTATGCATTTCTGGTTGTATTGGTCCGTGCCTTTAACACACAACTACCCATGTGTCAGAAGAGGCTTGCACCTGACTATGGTCCTAACCACCCTTCAGAAAGGCTTCCAGATCAGACAGACTAGGAAGAAAAGCCTGTGCATTTACTTTCAGAAATCAATCAGTAAAAACCTTGTGAATCACTTTATCTGACTGCAACCGAAGCTGGGTGACACAAGGCTAAGCTGCACTCATTTCCTCCCCCTGTGCATGGGGTCATCACCAGGCAGCGTTAACCAGATATCGGCTAACAATGACAGTGTCAGCATTTCTTATATTTCCGAGGTGAGTAGAAGGATGCCTCAAGGTCCTGAGTTCTTAAGTTACTGTTTCATGGCAGACTTAAACAAACAAAAGCAATCAGTTTGAAAGAGAAAGTGATGCAATTATCTTATGCACCTGCTGGACAAATTAGTAGTGCTTCAGAGGAAAGAGTTGATGGACTAATTTGGGACTCAAAAGAACACACACACACACACACACACACACACACACACACACACAAACATACACATACACAGGCAAAAGCAAAAAGAACCTGAAAGAGCAAAGTACAGAAGGATGAGCATCGGTTTGGTAGCTGGTCGTAGAGGGAATCCTTCCCGGGAAATGTCTATCTTCTCTGAAAGGTATGAATCTCTTACTGGGAATCTCCACCAGTCTGGAGACCTCAGAAAGCCTTGAATTGTGTCAAGAGTTTGGGCTTTGGGATATTCCAAAATTCCAACTCTAAGTGGCTCTGTCCAGCTGTGCCGATGAGAAGCTGTGCTGTAATTCCAGACATCTGATTGGAATCTACCAGCTGCTCCATGAGAGAAGGAAGGGCAGTCTCCTCCTGTGCCATTGCTATCAGTGAAAACTCACTGGATGGCCACCTACGAGTTGGTCCCTACTTGATGACACACAGTAACAACAACCACAAGATGCCTCACGTCATCTGTAAGCTCTGACTCATGGATTAGAGGACAGTCAGGTAGGTACTTTATATATAAATGGAAGGACTTTCCTCTTTCACAGGGCTGCTACCTTTTTAAGAACTTGAAGTTTGTTTGAAGACATACCTAAGCGAAGGTGACTTGGGTAACACACAAGGCAGCGAGAAGAAGGCCTGGGAGGGCACCTCCCCACCTCCAGTCGCTGCTGTTGAGTGCTGTCAGCTTGGAACTGACCCTAAACTGATCTCTGAGTGAGTGAATCACACAGCAGGAGATTGCTCAGCTGGTGGATCAAATCAAATGTCCCTGGGAAATGTAGTGCAGGTTCTTATAACTCGGCCACCAGCACTGGGGTGCTCTAGAAAAGATGAGAAACAGGGATGGATTCTTAGAAAACCTGTATGATTTAAGATTCGCAAGACTAGAATGGTTTTCTTTTAATGCTTCCCAGGATGGATAGGCGCTGTATTTTATTGGCCACGAACGTTCTGTGCTGCCTTCGGCTCGCTTGAGGAAAGCCACACATTCTTTTTTTTTTTTTTTACATTAACTTTTTCTTCTTTTCTTAATTTTACATCGGTTTATCTACCAACTTTGTATACATTGCCCCTCACACCAGATCTCCCCCATCAAGGTGAAGTCGGGGTGGAAGCTCCAGGGGGAGGAGATGGTGGGTATGAGAGTGAGACGGACAGAAAGAACAGAGTCGTAACTGTCCTGGGAGCTGAGTTTGCACCACATGTGGTTCAGTGTCCAGGATCAAGTGTAGGTGCTACGGGAGCTCTGGTGACTTGTGTGTGTTGCGGCGTTGGAACCGACCGCTGTCTGAGCCCCCGGAGGGCTTTCAGAGACAGTCATGCGTAAGGGTGGAGACTGTCAGCCCTCCGCTGGTGGATTGGAAGGAACTGCACTGCAGTGCAAAGGTATGCGATTCAGATCCACCAGCTGCTCTGCGGGAGATGGATGGAAAATCTCCTCCTCGGTGAATTCCTGCTTTGAGAATCTGTTGGAGGGTCCACTATGGGTCGGTTCCAGCTTGATGGTACCCACAACGGCAACAACACGTGAGAATAAAGGAAAGAAAGGGAAGGAGGGAGGGAGGGAAAAAACGAAGGAGGATGGAATGAGGAAGGTAGGAAGAAAGGAAGGAAG
>NW_006399752.1:31483539-31488694 GCF_000299155.1 Elephantulus edwardii | reverse complement strand
AGGAAGGAAGGAAGGAGACAGAAGCAGAATGGAGGAAAGGAAGGACGGAGAGGAGGGAAGGTGATGAACTGAGGAATGAGTTACCAGGATGAACTTGGCTGACGACGAACTGCAAGGGAGACCATGAAGGGCCTCGTAAAGAAACCAGGTCATGTGGATTTTACCCTGAAGTCAAGCTGGGCTTGTTGACTAGATGTGTCCAGGGGAAGGGCGCACTGGCTTTGCAGAGATTTGCGTGTGCTGTTCTAAAGGAAGGGCTGGCCCCTTCAGAATGGTGGTAGACGTTCAGATTCTGTGACCTGTGTTTCTAGGTCTTTGTGAAGTGCAAGCTCAGCATAAACTTGCTTGGGTGTCAACAGAAGGTCTCACACAGCAGCTGTCAGCAGAGGAGGCGGAGGGTGTCCAAGTGTGTGGTGGGAAAATGCCCTCCGGCGGCCCTGGTGGCTCCACACCCTGCCTGTCTCAGTCCCCCACCCGCCCAAGTCTCAGGGAGGGGCCTTGGCAAGAGAAATACTGCAGAAATGGGGAACGGAGAGGGCGTGGAGCTGAGGCCCTGCCAGGGCAGGTGGGGGTCAGGATCTCCCCTCTCTGCTCAGGCTGACTGGTGGGAGGTGGGGTGCCTCGGGTGAGAGGAGTGAGGACATTTTATCAAACATTTTGTCTCCACTCTCCTATTTCATTTCATCTTCCTTTATTATCACCACCATGAGGGAGGGGTGGAGGGTGAAACTAGGGCTTCCTTTTCTCTTAGAGTTTTGTACCCTAGGAAAAAAAAACCAAAACAAAACAGGAGATTTGGGAACCCAGCTCATAGCAGGAGTCCTATTTTGTCTCTTAATCGTGTGTCACAGTGGATAAATTCTTTCCTCTCTTGGCGTTGTTTTGTTGTTTTTCAGTTCTTAAGTGGTAAATTATTTTTCAATAACAACATTGCCGTGCGGTTGTAGTGTTCGCCCTTAAGAGGGCATTTGACAAAAACCCATCCTCTCCTTACTCACTCTGGACTACTCAGGAATATAGTGATTCAAGAAGTTTCCAGAATGAGGACAAAGAAGGCAGAAGGTCCCTGTGAAAGAGATCAGCTAAGGAGACCAGGTCAACTTTTGAGCTCAACTTTCCAAGTTGTCTTTTTGACAGGGAACCAACAGGGAGCGATGCCAAATTTAGGACTAAAGAGAATCAGATGGGCAGGGTTCTCCTGGAGCCCAGGGCTCTGTGCTCGGGGGGCAAGATGCCCCAGCATAGAGAGACCTCTAATGGACCCCAAGCATACCCCACCCCACTGTACACAGAGCTGGGTCCTGTCCTGCACCCTGGGTGGAGCGTCCTGGTTGCACAAAAGGAAGAGGCTGCTGACAGGTGTGGGGTGTGAGGAAGGACAGACGGATGGCCGGTATACTGAGGCTGAGCGTGAGCTGGAGTCACGAACGGGATGGACGTATGACGGGTTTGGGAGCCTCGCCCTGCGTCTGCCTGCACAGATGCTTACAATTGCTATCGCTCTGGTCATCTGTGTTGGGAGAGGCACCCTGACTGGGAGCCTTTCTGTTGGTTTCTGGGTTTCAATGCTTACGTTGCCATCTCTGTGTTAACGTGTGTCATGGTGAATTCTTCATATATGACTGCTCAGTTACATGAATGCTATTCTTGTCACTGGTGTCAGTAAATCCAACTAAACACAGAGATCACTTGGGCAGAACCATGGGGCTTATGGAATAGCCTTCGGCATGGATTATGCCTCAAGACAAAGGAAGCAAAACCCCTCACAACTGGACCAACAAACAACATGGTGGAGGAAACGTCCAAGTTGCCGAGGATTTCATTCTACTTTTGAAAACAAAGATTCTCACCACTGGACCAATTGGCAGCATCAGGATGGATGGTGAAGAGATTGAGATTGCACACAGTTTTGGGTTTGTTTGGCTTCACAATCAATAGTCTTGGCACCAGCAGCCAGGAAATAAAAAGACACATTGCATTGGGAGATTCTGCACTAGAGACCCTTCCAAAATACTGAAGAGCAAAGAGGTTAGTCTAGAGACAAAGGGGTGTCTGTTACAGGCCATGGTCTTCGCTATCACTTGCTATGCATCAGAGAGCTGGGCAATGAATAAGGATGATAGAAGGAGAATTAATGCCTTTGAGCTCTGGTGCTGGAGAAGAGTATTGAATATAGCATAGACTGCTAGGAAAACAAACAAGTTTGTCCTGGAGAGGGTGAAACCAAGCTGCTCCTTGGAGGCAAGGATTCTGAGGCTTCGTCTGACATACTTTGGACATGTTGCAAGGAGCGACCAGTCCTTGGAGAGGGACATCACGCTTGGAAATCATGATTGATAATGTCCTACCAAGAAAGAGGTCAAACAAAAAGAGAACGAATCACAATGAGAGGCTGGTGTAAACCAAAACACTCATTGCATGGAGTCAGCTCCGTTCAGAGAGGATCTTCCCGAGAGTTTCCATGCCTGTGAATCTCATAGGAGGAGGTTTCCTCGATTTCTCCAAAGCAAGGATTCAAAACCACCTGGGAGGCATGGCCTTTGGCTCAGCAGCACCTCTCCGTACGGCTTAAGCACAGGAGAGGTTGTGTGGATGAGGTTTGGTTGGGAAGAGTTTGGATCTGTTGCAGAAAGGGTCTCCATACGAGGAGCCAGCGTCATAACACCTAACAGCCACAAGAACGCCAAGATGAACCTCCAGAATAACACATTCAGCCCTCAGCTGCAATCTCAATGGCTGCTGTTTCAAGTGCACCTGCTTCCCCTTGAGAGAAACCCTATGGGGCAATTCTATCGTGTCTTATGACTATAAGTTGGAATTGATTTTATGTCACTAGGTTTGGGGTAGGAAACTTCAGGTAACTTCCACCACTACTCCTTTGAGAGTTGGAGGGGTTTTTTTGGTCTTTTTTACTAGTTGTGCGGATTTTGTTAAAATACTAGGATCTCAAAGTCAGCAGGGTTCCCCACATTGGACAAGTTTCAGCAGAACTTCCAGACTAAGAAAAATATTGCTGCTGACTTTTGGAAATTAACCACTGAAAAACCTGTGAAATGCAACAGGACATTTTCTGACACGGTGGTGGAAGATGAAGCTCTTGGTCGGAAAACATTTTCTCGGTGGCTTTAACAATGGACCCAAGCACACTAAGAGTGTAATGATGGCCAGGACAAGGCAAGTGTACCTAGAGGTACCTGAGTGGGAGCCAATTAGATGATCACAACTAACAGAGAGATACACGGCGGAGCTAAGAGAGTAAATAGACAAGGAGGTGAAATCAAACAGAAATGCTTGCAGACCCTGGTGTAGAGACCCCCTCCACATAGATAATCCCTATAAAGCACTCCCATAGAGACCCCCAAAGAGACCCTCCATGATATTTGGGAGACAGTCATAGTGGTTCTGTCACCAAAATCTGTTCAATGAAAGGTAATGCCATTCACTGGGAAAAGTATAAAATTTCAAGTCTGAACTCAGAGGCATGATGGCCAGGGCACATGTGTGTTTTTAGAAGATTTCAGTGTGTACAGAAGATACCCTTGAACTTGGTCTTGGAGAAAGGACTATGAGGAAGATCTTGGGTAAATGAATGGATGGATACCTGGGTGAATGAATGCAGAAAAGGGATTGAGGAAACCATTCCTTCAAAACATAATAAACAAACAAATAAAAGCAACTCCCTGAAGCCACCCCACTGTCACAGAGTGGACTGTAACCCATAGCTACATCATGCCATGAGCTGCAGAGTGGAACTGCTACACAGGGTTTTCTGGGCTGTGATCTTTCCAGAGGTGCCTTCATGGCACAGTGGAAAATACTTAACTGCTAATAAAACATTGGTGCTTTGCACACACCAGTTGGCTATACAGGAGAAAGATCTGGCACTACGTTTCCATAAGTTACAGTCTCAAACAAATAGTGATTTAATGGAAGAAGGAAAAAATGCTTACAGCTTAGAAACCTCTATGTCGAGTTCTACTCTGTTCTGTAGAATAGCTCAAGATGCAGTTGATGTGATGGCGCACAGAAACAACAGCGCTGTGCGGATGAAGACGGCCAGGCCTTTCTTCAGCCGTGTTGACAGCCAAGTTTGAAGTGTCAGCCTTGAGGTGAGCAGCTCAGCACAAACTGTGCCAATCAAGGGAGCTCTGCCCCCCTTCTTCCCTCTAGACCTTGAAAATAAGACCACAGTCTTCAGAAAATATTTTTTCTTTATTTTTTCCTTCTAACTTACATATCCTTTCAATTGCATTGTTGAGGTTTAAAAATTCTACACACTGTAACTGTACACATTTAAAAAATGTACATGTGTTAAAGAAAATTCCCTGTTTCAGCATATAGAATAAAAACAATGTTTTGCAAAGTACTATTTTTCATTTTTTCTTTGCATTTCTCTAAGTAATTATTCACCAATCATTGACATAATTACTCATCAATCAGTGATCTATCTCTCAGTGAAATAACCATGTTTATATAGTTTTCCTCTTATTTTCTACTTATTATTTCTGGCCAATAGACAGCACCATATTAGATAAAGATGAGATTGAAATTGTTAACAATTACAGCTTGCTCAAATCTACAATCACCACTCAACACCAGCAGTCAGGAAATCAAAAGACAAATTGCAATGGGAAAATTTGCTGTCACGGACCTCTTCAGAGTGCTGAAGGGCAGCGATGGCAGTCTAGATACAAAGGTGTGCCTAATCCAGGCCATGTCTTCTCAATTATTTGTTAAGCTTCAATGAGTTGGACAATGACTAAGGTTGACAGAAGAAGAATACATGTCTTCGAGTTGTGGTGCTGGAGAAGAGTCCTGAACATACCATGGACTTCCAAGAAAACAAATAGCTCTGTCTTGGAGAGGGTGCAACCAAGTCTCTCCTTGGAGGCTAGGATTTTGAAGCTCTGTCTCACATACTTTGGGCATGTGGCCAGGAGAGATCGGTCCCTGGAGAAGGACATCATGCTTGGAAGGATGGATGGACAGCGCAGGAGAGGGAGATCTCGAATGAGATGGATTTATACAGTAACTGGGCAAATGGTGTTGGTGTGTCAGAATTAGTGAGACTGGCTCAGGACAAGAAAGGGTTCAAAGCTGTTGTACATAGGGTTGCTATACATCGCAGGAAAATCAATGACACGTAACAACAATA
>NW_006399752.1:31457753-31483161 GCF_000299155.1 Elephantulus edwardii | reverse complement strand
CTTTTAGGAAAATTTTCTTTAATTTCACAAAATAAACACTCTCATGGCTGAGCGGAAGGTGGTAAGGAATTGTGCTGCCAAACCAAAGGTATGTGGTTCGAATTCACCAGCTATTCTATGGGAGAAAGACGGGCAAGCCCTTCCCCTGGGATTTCCTACTCCTGAAAACCCAGTGAAGGGTCAACTGTGAATTGTTCCAATTTGACAGTACCTAACAAAAATGAATTTGAGGTAATTTGGATAAAAATTAGTGACATAAATGATGGAATTGCTTTTTTTTCTGAAAAAATTCATCAATCTAGGTAATCTTCAGCTCTAATCATGTTTCTCTTTGCATAAACTAATTAAGTTGGTGACCACTATTCTAAAGATGTTTAAACTTGAATTTCAGGTAAAGCCAGTTACTGACTGACTGTAATGTTCATGGTAAGTTTAAAATATCATTAATAAGTTTTAAATTATGTTTGATTATCTATGGCTTTATATACATTTTCAACTAAGACAGGTTTGCATTGATACAGATAGATAGAGATAGAGATATATGTTGTTGTTGCTATGTGCCATCGAGTCGCTTGCAACTCATAACGACCCTATGTACAAAAGCTCTAAACTCTGCTCTGTCCTGTGCAAATCTCACTGTCTCTGATACACCCATCCCGATTACCCCAGTCACTGAATCAATCCACCTCCCAGAGGGTCTTCCCCTCCTGCGCTGTCCCTCCACCCTCCCAAGAATGATGTCCCTCTCCAAGGACCGGTCCCTTCTTACAACATGACCAAAGTATGTCAGGCAAAGTCTCAGACGAAGTGCTCCTTCAAGGAGCAGCCCGGTTTAACCCTCTCCAGGATGAATCTGTTTGTTTTCTTAGCAGTCCGTGGTACATTCAATACTCTTCTCCAGCACCGCAGCTCAAAGGCATCAATTCTCCTTCTATCCTCCTTGGTCATTGTCCAACTCTCTGATGCATAACAAGTGATTGCAGAGATCATGGCCTGTATCAGATGCACCTTAGTCTCCAGAGACACAATGTTGCTCTTCAGTACTTTAGAAAGGCCTCTAACAGCAGATTTTCCCATCGCAATATGTCTTTTAATTTCCTGGCTGCTAGTGTCAAGAGTGTTGATTGTGGAGCCAAGCAGATTAAAGTTGTGAACAATCTCAATCTCTTCACCATCCATCCTGATGCTGCCAATTGGTCCAGTGGTGAGAATCTTTGTCTTCTTGACATTGAGCCTCAGTCCATACTGAAGGCTCTAGTCCTTGACCCTCCGCAGCAAGTGCATGAAGTCCTCCTCAGTAGGTATAGATAGATAGAGACAGAAATTTTTACTACTTATTTAGCTGAAAGTAAATTTTATCACATTCACTCATGGTAAATAGTCTTGATGGTGTAACACTCTTGAGTTTACTCTGGAAACCTTTGTTGATGGTACTGTACTTCTAATCTCAATCTAATCTGCTGACTTCTAATCTCAAAAAAGGCAGAGTCTACCCTGAGGTTGAAGTTTCCTCCCTTTTTAAAGGCTCTATATTATATCAGAGAAACACTTGTGACACAGCATTTACATGTTATGCTGTTTAACCAAAAGACAAGCAGTTAGAATCTTCTAATTGATTTGTGGGAGGAAGATAGACCATCCTCTCTTGTAGAGATTGATAGCCTTGGTCCCCAGATGAAGGGCTGTCATGAACCAGAATTCACTTGACAGCAATGGGTTGGGTTTTGGTATAAGAACAGGGACCAGAACTGAGGAAGACTTGAAGGTCAAGGACTGCAGCTTTCAGGATGTATTTCAACATCAGGACCAGGAAGATCCTCATCACCATCTGGCCAGTTGTCAGCATAATGATGTTCGGAGAAGAGATCGAGGTTGTTAAAGACTTCATCTTGCTCAGATTCACAACCAACAGTCTCGGTACTGGTGGTCAGGAAATCAAACAAAAATCACTTTAGGGAAATCTGCTGCCAGAGACCACACCAGAGTATGAAATAGCCAAGGTGCACCTGATCCAGGCCCTGGTCTTCCCAACTGCTGTGCATCTGAGAGCTAGATGATGACTAAGGATGACAGAGGAAGAATTAATGCCTTTGAGTTGCGGTGCTGGAAAAGAGTATTGGACAAACTGTGGACTGCCAAGAGAACAAATGCGTCTATCCTGGAGAGGATAAAATCAGGATGCAAGGATTATGAAATTCGATCTCACATGCTTTGGGCCTGTTGCCAGGAGGGACAAGTCCTTTTGGAAAAGTGGAGTGTTAGCAAGAGAGAGGAAGGCTTTGGATGAAATAGATTGACATAGTTACTGTGGCCACGGGGTCAGGTGTGTCAGAGATGGTGAGGATGGCTCGGGATAGGGACTTTGTTAATAGGGTCACTCTGAGTAATGGTTACCCGCGGTGGATGGTGTCTGGCGGAGCTCCCTGATTAAAACAAGTTAGGAAGCAGGATTGGCATCCATTTAAAAAAGTAGCGTGCCTCTGAAAACTCTATGAACTTGGAGAAACCATGAAAGTTATACAATTGTTCAGGTCTTTTGTTCATAGAGTTGCTATGAGTCATCTACGACTCGAGGGCACTTAAGAACACCACTACCAACATAGAGCGAGCTCTGTGGGCCTGGTGGATAGAAAGTAATGCTACCAAGTCAAAGGTGGGTGATTTTAATCTGCGGCCCCCAGGCCTGGTTTTAACTGTTTTTGATCAAACATTGTTCTAAGTGGTATAGCACTGGTCTGTCCATTTGCTGTACAGAGGTAACTGTGGTTGTTGTGATGCTGAACACTGTGACACTGATGCATCAAATGCAATAATAGTTACCTATGGTGGACAGTGTTTGGTGGAGCTCCCCGATTAAAACAAGTTTGGAAGCAGGAGCAGCATCCCCTTCCAAAATAGCTTGACTCCAGAAACTCTGTGAACTTGGAGAAACGATGAAAGTTATACAAGTTTTCAGGTCTTTCATTCATAGGGTCACTTTGAGTCGTCTATGACTCGACAGCACTTAACAATAAACAACAACAACAACTGAATTGTAATCAATTGAATGCCACAAAACAACAACAACAACAGCTTGGGGAAGCATCTAAGGGTATGGGTTTACAAGTCTTTGAAAGCCATAGCGCCCAGGCTCCATTGCCTAACTCTCTTGCTTAGAAGGTCCTTCAAATCATGAGATATTTTAGGCAAACTAATTCCTCTCAGATGAATCTGTTCAACGTCAAATCTTCTACATAGCTGAGTGCTTTGTCTATCCTGACCTTTCCTTTCTAGGGCAACACATTCATCACTCTGTTCACCTGTCCATCCATCCATCCATCCATCCATCCTCCCACTGAAAATTTACTAAGCAAATGTCACACGCTGGGTCCCTGCCAGGTGCAGTGGATACCAGATTCATAAGACATAAACTTCTGTCCAACCTCATAGCCTCACAAGCCTAAAACATTTGGCAGAATGTAACAACCCTTGGTATCTCAAGTGGTAGCTCCAAGTGCATCCTTGAGTGAGTGTGTGACTTCCAAAATATGTGATTCTGCCCATCTCATCCAGAAAAGTACCCTTGAACTTATCTTGAAGGTCAACAGACATGAAAATTTTAAGCACAATTGTCTCTACATCACAGCAATGACAGTGTGGGACTCACAGGTCCTTCAGCCCCCAGTCTGGTCTTGGCCTAGATAAGAACCCTCTCCCTGCACCATCTTTCCTTGGATTACTCTGGCTTTTCATCTCCAGCCCGAGCCCATCGTGCTTTCAGTGGCTGTCTGTGTAAGCGATAACTCTGGCATGACAAGCTCTTTCGGAGGGTAGATGCATTTAAAGATTGTCAGGAACCTGCCAGGCGCCTCTTACTATGGAGTACGTCTAGGCTTTTCACAGGAACAAAGTCGGGTGCCAATACCTTTCGAACGTGCAGCCTGCCCTGACAGAGAGCGTGCTATTATTACTCTGGGAGGTTAACACCCCACTGCGTTTTCAAATTGATTCATTACTTTTTTCATGACTTGTATTTATTTTTCCACACCTGGGAAGAAACACATTGATATTTCAGTACCCGCTATCATTGGCTGCCTGTTGTGGAAGCTCTCACACTCCTTGAAGGTATTTTTTTTAATAGAAAGTTGTTTAAAAGTTTAAAATAAAAAGTGACCTTATATTAATGTATTTAGCATCTGACTTAAAGGGACTTTTTCTGTTTGATTTAGTTTTGTTTTTCTGACCTTTACCCCAGTGAAGAACTTGAATTAAAATAGTTGAAAGGCTTTAGTTTGAAACTAAATGCACGTACACGAAAAGGAAAATAATGGACAGGACTCTATATATTTGAAAGAAATTCACCCCCAAATACATCTCTCCTTGCTGAGTCTTAGCTTTCATCCCCAAGTATCTGCTGAGTCTCCCGACAGAGAAGTTCCACAGATCACGAAAACTCAGCGTGGAAAAAAACAATCTTCTCCCTGCAGCCTCCTCTCCCCTCAAGTCTCCCAAATCCGTTCATAAACAGCATTTCCTATTCTGTTTCTAGGTGAGAGTCTCTGGATTCATTTCCATGTCCCTCTCTCTCCTTAATCACCTGTCTTCACCAGGAAACCTTGTCAATTCTATCCCTCATGATGAGTGAGGAGACCCTGGTTGGTGAGGTTAATGTGCTCATTGCTGACTGAAAGGTTGGAGGTTCAAGCACACCCAAAGCTTCCTTATAAAAAATGATTGATGACCTGCTTGGGAAAAATAAGCTACCGAAATCCCTTCAGAGCTCATTTGTACTCTAATCCACACAGATTCACCGTGAGTCAGGGACCAGGCCTACAGATCTCGAATCAGAATCATCAGAAGCAGATGTTAAAATGTGGACAGTCATACCTCAACCTTGACTTCCAGTAGGATACAGAGGTTGAGACCTTTCGCACACTTCAGAGGCTAGTTTGATACAATCCAAGACATGAGGTGGGGAAATAAAATTTTTATTCTGGTTAGAGCTCAGACTTGTAAACCTGGCTTCTCATTCTTGGTTTCTAGTTTTGGTTTTTTCCCCCCACCACTGGGCCAATAGGCAGCATCATTAAAGATGGTGAAGAGATTGAGATAGTTAACAGTTTTAGTTTGCTGGGCTCCACAGTCAACACTCTTGGTAACAGCAGCCAGGAAATCAGGAGACAAGTTGCATTGGGAAAGTCAGCTGTGAGGGACCTATTAAGAGAACTGAAGAGCAATGACATCAGGCTGGAGACTAAGGTGCGCCTGATCCGGATTATAGTCTTCACAGGTACGTGCTATGCATTGGAGAGTTGGAGTGAATAGGGATGATGTGCTGTGGTGCTGGAGAACAGTATTGAATATGTCATGGACTGCTGGGAGAACAAACAGGTTTGTCCTAGACAGGGTGAAGCCAGAATGCTCCCTGGTGTCAAGGATTCTAAAGTTTCGTCCGACATATTTTGGGCATGGTGCAAGGAGGGACTGGTCCTTGGAGAGGGACATCATGTTTGGCAGAGTGGAGGAGCGGTGCAGGAGAGGAAGATCCTCGATGAGATGGATCGATTCTGTGATTGGAGTGGTGGGAATGAGTGTGTCAGAGATGGCAAGGTTGGCACAGGATAAAATGGCGTTTAGGGCTCTTGTACGTAGGGTTGCTATGAGTTGCAAGAGACTCGATGGAACATAACAACAACAACAACATTGATTCAGGTATGGAGCACAGTGGTCTGGTGCATTTGACCTGAAGTGCTGCTAACTGAAAGATTAGCAGCTGAACCCACCTGATGCCCTTTGGGATAGGCAGATTCTTCCCGTGAAGACTCACAATTCGGAAGCCTGGTGGAGGAAGGCTATGGGTTGGAATAGACTCAATGGCTGTGACATAGGAATTCAAATGCTTCGATTCTCTTCCTCACACCTCCACATTTTTGTTGCAGTCTTTGTAAGATTAGGCAAGGCAGAGGAATTGACTTAGGTTGGCTAACTAAGGACTAATAAGTAATTAAAACAGATCAGTTAGCATGACATTTTAGGCATTCTAAAAATTTTTGTGGATTGATCTTCAGTTTTTCTCTTTTACATGTCATAGAGGCAACTTTTACTCAAAATGACCCCCAACGGCCTCTGTATCAACCCTACAGCAGAACTGCCAAATAGACTTCCCAAGATTGTACATCTTCATGGAAGCTGACTTCTACATATTTCTCCCATGAACTGGCTAGTAGTCAAGCCACATGACTTTTGGTTAGCAATCAATTAACTGATTTACCACTGAGCTACCAGGAGTCTTGCTCTCTACTTATTGATGCAATATTCTGATGTTCTCAAGAAAACAAAACCAAGTTTGGTTGAAAGATACAATGAATTTAGGATAGTAGGCAACTATCTGTACTATTATCCAGAGAACATCTAAGCTGCTGAGTTCAGACTGGGAATTTTAAATAGTTACTAGAGAACCACAGAAAGCGTGAGGGTCTGGAGTGGAGCTTAACTTGTGGTGGTGTCACCACTGGGAACAGTTAGCATGGAGAGAGAGAAAAAGTAGAGAAAACATGAGAATTACCTTCAAGTCTATGAAGAGGGATCATAAAGGAAGACTTGTTAGTTAGAGACAACTCTGGCCAGTGATAGAAATCAAGTGTATTCATTCCCTAGGACTTGTGTGTTTATATCTTTAATTACAGGGTTGATGAAGAAAATGGAATAGACCATGGATGTATGTAAGAGGAATTAATCTGTCTTAGAAGAAGTACTTTCATGCCCTACCCAGATTGACAAGGACAGATAAAAAACACGTGAACAGACCTACCAGAAAAGAAAAAATTAAACAGGTCATAAAAAGACTTCACCATAAGAAAAGTCCTGGACCATATGGCTTCACAGCTCAATTCTACAAAACATTCAGAGAGAATCTATCACCAATGCTACTGAAATTATCTTTAAAAAAGTGGAAAACAGAAAGGAATACTCCCAGAGTCAATCTATGAAGCAAGCATAACCTTAATACCAAAACCAGGCAAAGGTATTACCAAGGAAAAACAAAAACCAAAAACCAACCACAGACCAATATCTCTCATGAATATAGATGCAAAAATCTTTAACAAAATCCTAGCCAATATAATTCAAATCACATAAAAAATAGCATTATCATAAGTGAACTAACTCAGTCCCATAAAGAAAAATATTTTGTAAGACCGTTATTGTAGAAATAAATCCTTAGTAAACACAAACAAGGATCCAAGAGGGGGAGGGTGGGCTTACGGGGGAAGATGGGTGGGAGCATAATCATGGGGCCACACAATTTGACGGGTGGACAGAGGGGTGAGTTAAGGAAGTGGGAAAGATCCGGTGTGAAAAACAGTGTATATGAATTTTGTAGGTAAACCAGCAGAAAATTAAAAAGCTTATATTAAAAAAATTCATCATGAGCAAGTGGAATCCGTAACAGATATGCAAGGATGGTTCAACATAAGAAAAACAATCAACATAATTCACCATATTAACAAATAAATAACAAGAACCATATGGCCTTAGTAATTGATACAGAAAAGGCATTTGACAAAATACCACCCCTCTTCCTGATAAAGACACTCAACAAAATTGGAATAGATGGGAAGTTCCTCAACATAGTGCGAAGTATGCATGCAAAACCAAAAGCCAATATTATTCTCAATGGAGAAAGAGTAAAAGCATTTTTCTTGCAAATACGGACGAAACAGGGATGCCCACTGTCATCACTTCTATTCAATACTGTATCAGAAGTGCTTGCTAGGGCAATACAATGAGAAAGGGAAATGAAAGGCATCCAAATCAGCAAAGAGACGGTTAAACTATCGCTATAAACAGATGATATAATACTGTACACAGAAAGATTCAAAAACAACAACAAAAACCCCGTTGGAGCTAGTAGGCCACTAAATAGAGGGGCAGGATATAAAATGAATACCCAAGAATCAGTGGGATTCCTCTACAGTAACAAAGAGAACTTAGAGAAGGAATCAAAGAAAGCAGCACCATTTACAATAGCCAACCACAAATTGGAAGAGAACCTAACTAGAGACTCAAAACACCTGTACAAAGAAAACTACAGAACATTTCTGTAAGACACAATAAAAAATTAGAAAAATGAGCTCTGTTCATGGATGCTGTTTTTGTTAGGTGGCGTTGAGTCACCTGTGACTCACAGTGACCCTGAACGGGTCTAAAGCCTATCCTGACCTGAACCATTCGCACTGATTCCATTCATTGCTCCAGTGTCTGTATCTCTCCTGCACGGTCCCTCCACCCTTCCATGCATGATACCCTTCTCCAAGGATTGGACCCTCCTGGCCACATGTCCAAAATAGGTGAGAGGGAGCTTCAGA
Source organism: Elephantulus edwardii (assembly GCF_000299155.1). Classification (NCBI taxonomy): domain Eukaryota; kingdom Metazoa; phylum Chordata; class Mammalia; order Macroscelidea; family Macroscelididae; genus Elephantulus; species Elephantulus edwardii. The sequence continues at coordinate 31,474,816 of NW_006399752.1, read as the reverse complement.
AACCTAGCCTCCAAGGAGAAACCTGGTTTCACTCTCTCCGAGACAGACCTATTTGTTTCTTTGGTGATCTATGGTATATGGCTTGCATACAGGAAGGAAGTTACAACACACGTTCTCAGTCACAGCTTTTTGAGTGTGCTCCCAGGCCCTTCAGCTTTCAGCTTTGCTGCTTCAGGCCAATGTTACAATATTAGTTTTGCTCATTGTGGTGTAACAGCCCCCTCCCTTCTCAAGCCTTCTAGCAAGCTTGGGCAAAGCCTGGGCTCTGTGGCTCCTAGGTTTGCTCTGTCTCATGCCACTCTCTGGTTTTCTCCTGGGACTGCAGCTACTCCTGTGTAGGCCCCAGTCTGAATGGCACTGGAACCTCTGACCATGAAGGATATACATCACATTCTTTGATTCTTCCTTGCTGGTAGTGAGATTCCCTATATTCTGATGCTGAATCTGCTCATTTGAAATCTAGCAGAATGGCCAAGCTGACTAATCATTTTGTGGATAGACTGACACATCCTATTTGCATGTTCCCATGGTGAAAGTCAAAGGCAAAGGGCTAGGAGAATAGTTTTGATTAACAGACCCACCAAACCACAACACTTAGCGAGATAGATTGGCATAATGTCTTCAACAATTGTCTTAAACATAGCAACAATTGTGGGATGGTGCAGGACCGAGAGCGACTCATTCTATTGTATAGAGTTGTTATGAGCTAGATTCAATTCAATGACATCCTAGAAGCAACAGGGCTATGGCAGCAAAATCTCACAAAGTGGATGTTGGCTTTAAACATCGTCACCAGCCCCTTCAGCATTTCGGGAAGCTAGAATTGGAATGTTAGCAGGAGGAAATACCTTCTCCCATGGAACCTAGGGGAAGAGCCTTCATTATCTGTTCCAGATTCAGGTGCCTCGAGGCATCCTGAAGGACACAGCACTCCAATCTCTGCCTTGTCTTCACATGGCTGTCTTCCCTGTGTCTATCTGCCTCTCTTCTTTTGAAAAGCATCCTTGTTATATAGGATTACATCCACTCAATTGCAGTGTTGTTGTTGATGATGATTGTTTTCGAGTGACTCTATGCACAAAAACCTTGAAGCCCTTCTACAGCTATCAACATTTATCAAAGTTCATAGGGTTTCTGGATGCATGTTATTTAGGAAGTGTATACCACATAAGACCTTATATTAATTGGGTAAATCTTCAAAGACCTCCTTTGCTTTGTTTCATTTTTCATGTTGATTAGAATCCTCATATTGTAGTATCACTCTTCCCACTATGTCTCTGTGGTTGTTGTTTTCATTTATTTCTCCATAATCTCCCTTCTTACCTTTTGAGTTTGGTGCCTAGACAAATGCTGCCCTGTGACCCTGTGATATTATTGGCTATTCTATTTCAAGCAAGTTCATTCACATAATCTTTTCAATTACTTCCTTTGTGTCTCAAAGTTGGATAATGAATAAGGATGAAAGAAAAAGATTTCACACAAACAGGATGCTTCTTTCAGGGAAGGATGCTGAAACTTTGGGCATCTTGCCAGGAGGGATCAGTCCTTGGAAAAAGATGTCATGCTGGGAAAGGTGACAGGTCAGAGAGAGAGAGAATCTCAGTGGGATGGCTGGACACTCTGTCTTTAACAATGGGCTTGAGACTTTAACAATGGGCTTGAGACTATCAGAGATGGTGACGTAAGGCAAAAGGTAGATCTGCTGTTCATAGGGTTGCTTTGAGTCACAGTCAGCTTGCTGGTGATTAACAACTTGCTTGCTGAAGTGAGGACTTGAAATCCTTGATGCAGAAGGTCAAGGGCTACAACCTACAGTTTGTATTACATACCACTATCAAGAAAACAGAAGTCCTCACCACTGGGTCAACTGATAACTTCATGATAGATGTAGAGAGGACTGAGGCCATCAATGGTTTTATCTTGCTTAGATCAACATTCAGTACCCTTGGGAGTAGCATTCAGGAGATCAGGAGACATGTTGCATTGGGAAAGTCTGTTGCCAGGGCCATCTCCAAAGGACTGAGGAGCAAGCACAATAGTTTGAAGTCTAAGATGTGCCTAATTAAGCCATGGTCTTTTCTATTACTTGCTATGAATCTGCCAGCTGGATAATAAGATGTGCCTGATCCAGGCTGTGTTGCTGTGTTGTTGTTGTTATGTGCCATCGAGTCACCTGCAACTCATTGCAACCCTATGTACAACAGCCCTAAACTCTGCTCTATCCTGTGCCAATCTCATTGTCTCTGACACATGTACCCACATTACCCCAATCACTGAGTCAATCCATCTCATTGAGGACCTTCCTCTTTTGTGCTGTCCCTCCATCCTCCCAAGCATGACTTACCTCTCTAAGGATTGGTTCCTCTTAGCAACATATCAAAAGTAGGTCAGAAGAAGCTTCAGAATCCTTGCCTCTAAGGAGCACCGTGGTCTTACCCTCTCTCGGATGAACCTGTTCTCTTAGAATCCATGGTATATTCAATATTCTTCTCCAATACCACAGCTGAAAGGCATCCATTCTCCTTCTATCATCCCTGGTCATTGTCTAGCTCTCTGATGCATAGTAAGTAATTGCAAAGACTACGACCTGGATCAGGTGCACCTTAGTCTCCAGACTGACATCGTTGCTCTTCAGTACTTTGGAGAGGCCTCTGACAGCAGATTTTCTCCAATGCAATTCATCTTTTAATTTCCTGGCTGCTGGTACCAGGAACGTTGACGGTGGAACCAAGTAAACTGAAGCTGTTCACAATCTCAATTTCTTCACTGTCTCTCATGATGCTGCCAATCAGCTCAGTGGTGAGAATCTTTGTTTTCTTGATGCTGAGCTTTAATTCATATTGAAGGCTACAGTCCTTGACCTTCTGCAGCAAATACTTCAAGTCCTCCAAAGTTTCAGCAAGCAGGGTTGCACCACCTGCATAACGCAGATTGTTGATGAGTCTTCCTCCAATTCTGATGCCACATTTCTCCTCAGAGAGCCCAGCCTCGTAGATTATCTGTTCTGCATATAGGTTGAAAAGGGTACGGAGATAGAACACATCCCTGGCGTATATCCTTCCCAATTTTGAACCATGCAGTGTTTTCTTGCTCTGTTCTGATGACTGCCTCCTGGTCCAAGTATAGGTTTTGCATAAGCACAATCAAGTGTTCCGGTATTCCATTGTCCTCAGAATTAGCCATAGTTTGTCTTTGCAGTTACTGCATCAGAAAGCTGGACAATGACCAGGAAAGATAGAAGGAGAATTAATGCCTTTGAGCTGCCATGGTGGAGAAGAATATTGACTATGCTATGCATTGCCAAATGAATCAATAAATATATCTTGGGGAAAGTGCATCAGAGTCCTTCTTGGAGGGAGGGATGGCGAAGCTTCATGTCTCATACTCTGGGCATGTTGTTAGGAGAGCCTATTACATGGAAAAGGACATCCTGCTCGGAAGAGTGACGGGTCAGTGAAAGAAAGAAGACTGTCAATGAGAGTTGGCCTAGTGAGCACAGCAATGGACTTAAATGTGTCAGAGAGGATGAGGATGTCACAGGATCGGACAAGGGTCAGGTCTGTTGTTCACAAGGTTGCTGCACATCATACTCAACTAGATGACACCTAACAACAGCAACAGGAACTAAGACCTCAGCATAACTTCTTAGGGGACACATTTCAATGCACAGCTCAAATCAACACTGTTTGTAGGCTGATATGAAGGAGTTTAGATACAAAATCTTGCTGCAGATTAAATGGTTTTTCCTAGGAATGACGGACTCTTTATTACTGGCGATACACAAGCGGAGGTGAAATGAGTTTTTGGCCTGATCATTAAAGGAATGGAGCCTGCTTGGCTCGCTATAGTTTTATGCCGTATTATCATCATGATCGCCTGCTTTGCTGACCTCGTGGTAGTGACAGATGTGTGAAGTTCCTACCTCCTCTAACACAGTGTTCCTGAACCTGTGCATTGCAAAAGACTGGGACAACTGGTCTTGGAAACAATTATTAAAACTTCTAGAATGTCTTAGAACCAGATACGTGGGCACAAAATGTAGTACTCCACCCAGAGTTAGCTCTCTCTAGTCAGGCTGATTTTTATTTTTTTCCTGACTGGAAATAGGTTTTACATAATCTCCCCATGTTTCTTCATTCCAAAGACTTACCCCTCACCTGCATTAGCTTGTGTGATTTTGAAGGCATTTGTGATCAGTGTTTGTAACAGCAGGTGCCAAATTCTACTTCAGAGCAAAGTAATGAGACAGGCTGTATGACAGGCATTGCCTTTCTGTGGCGGTGATAGAGACAGGGGACCTAATGTCCATATCCCAGGTTTCATGGTGACAAAGAGAGAGCATAAGACTTAGGGTACTATTTCTCAAGTTAATAGCATTTACAGAGTTACAAATAAATTCATAGTAAACCATAGTAATGACCTTTCCCCCTGATACATCCCTTTATGCTGAGATCTGTTCTTTCTTCCTGATTAACAGGTGTAAGTGGAGGGTGGTCAGGTAGCATAGCCTATCAGAAGTGGAGCTGCTTATCCAACACTGAACCTGTTTTGTGATTGGAATCCAGTAGCAGACCTGAAAGAGAGCACTCAGTAGTCTCTTCCTATCTGATTTACAGTCTCAGAAATACACTGAATGGTCAGCTCTGAGTTGGTTCTAACTTGATAAGAATTAGTTTTTATAAAGGAAATCATCATTGGTAAAGTAGAATACCAGAAATAAAAGAAAATCCTTCAGAAATGGATTTACATAATGGCTACAACACTGGCCTCAAACATAGCAAATTATTATGAGGATTGTTGTTATTGTTAGGTGTCATAGAGTTGTAGACGACACATAGCGACCGTATGAATGAAAGTCTTGAACACAAAACTTTCATCTTTTCGCCAAGTTCATAGAGTTTCCGGAGGCAAGCTCTTCTTTGGAAGTGGATGCCACTCCTGTTTCCAAGCCGGTTTTATTAGGGAGCTCCACAAAACCAGGGCCAAGGGCCACAGGCCCTAGGGTGCAAAAGCCTTTATAAATACTAGGCCAAATCTAATCAGCTCACACCTTATTGTGAACAACAGCCACACCCTAGTCTCAACCCTGAACCAGAAAATATACCTTTTCAGAGTCTGGTCATTTTGATCATCTTCCCAGCCTGGAAGCAGCCCCAGACTGGCAGCCAAAAACCTTTGATGAGGATAGTACGGGACAAAACAGTTTCAATTTTCAGAGCATGAGGTTGCTCTGAGTCAGAAGTAACCTGACGACCTTAAAAACCATAGCAACACCTCAGCAAGAAGTAGGTAAACAACTCCATCACAAAATGGACACAGGACATGAACAGACCATTCACCAAAGAAGACATTCAGATGGCAAATACACACATAAAGAAGTGTGCAAACTCCCTAGCTCTCAGAGAGACTCAAATCAAAAGAACTGTAAGGTATCATCGCACATCAGCCACAAGAGAAAAGTTCAACAAGGCAGCAAATAACAAATGCTGGTAAGTTTATGGAGAAGTTACAACACTTATTCAATGCTGGTGAGAATGTAAAATGGTACAACCACTATGGAAAAAAGTCTGGATTTAATAGAATGTGATGACTTGTTACAAACAAAGAAACAAATCTTCTTAAGTATATAAAAAAAATAAAGTTGGAAATAGAAATACCACTTGACCTAGCAACTATACTACTGGGAATATGCCCTAAAGAAACCAGAACCATGACTCAAACAGATGTAGGCACAGCATGTTTACTGCTATGTTATTCACAATAGCAAAGAGATGGAAGCAAACCAAGTTCCCATCAACAAATGAATGGATGGAAAAACTATGGTACATTCACACAAAGGACTATTATGCAGCATTGAACAACAATGTATGTTATGCTGAGTGAAATATATCAGTCACAAAAGAACAAACCCTGGATGACACTGCTGTAAAAGAATAGGACAGACATGAGTTGGGGTGGGGAGAGATGGTAAAAGAGGAACATAATTAATACTATATTACAAGAGGTAAGAGGAAGAATGCTCTTAAAGGAATATATGATTAAGCGTTAATGTATGACAACAATCTGGAACAAGGGGTACGTGGCAGAATGTGTTGGAGAAGGTGGCAGTGAGGGAGAAAATGTTTATCGACGAAAAAAAATAATAAAAAACTCCAAAACACCATAGTAACTATATATATAAAATATAAAAACTGGTAAAACATACTCAACGTCTAGAATTTTATATAAATTTTGTTTAAGGGATTTATTGTGTGTATCATATATGGTGAAGTATGTGGAATTGAATACACACATATATGCTGTATTATGTGCCATCCAGTTGGAACTGACTCATAGTTAACCCTCCAAAGGGTTTTCAGAGGCTTTGAGTTGAACAGGACGAGATTTCCCTTCTTTCTCCTGCAGATCAGCTGCTGTATCCAAACCCTATGCCTTTGAGTTAGCAGCACAAAGCCTCATCACCAGGCCAGCAAAGCTCCAAACGGGTATTCGTTGTTATGTACCATTGAGGTAGAGCTGATAATATAACTGCCCACCAGTGGTTTTTATAGGTAGCAAGTCTCATGGGAGGAAGGGGATTGTTGATCTTGCTTCTGTGGAACAGCTGGTAGATTCAAATCTACTTGCCTTTGGTGAGTCTGAATGAACAAAGCACTACTGAAAAAGGAAAACAAGGGAGGAGGCATCACACTCTCTTGTCACTGTCAGTCCACCAGCAACTTAACAGCGACACCGTGATGGGAGTAAGCATGACGGAGATGCCACTCCGGGAGAGGATCAGAGAGAGTCAGTCCAGCTCAACTTTATTAGGATAAGCACTGCACTTATATACACAGGAAGACAGGATAGGGTGAGCTTACAGACGTGGGACATGTGGATTGGTCAGGAGAACCTCAGCCTCCTGCGGATCACTCCTGGCTCAACAGACGAGGCAGCCATCTTTCCAGGTAGCAAGCTTTCTCGAGCTGGTACAGCCAAACACAGGAGAGCTTTCTCTACCCTGTATTAAAGGCCGTTGGGAGGCTTGCACCTGTCTGGAGCTCGGGTGACCTGTCCTGGCCAGAGACCTTCCCTTCCTTCCCAACATTCCGTAACACTCCCTGCTCTCAAATCCTAATGCAGCCAGAGTAATGAAGACAGCATAGTTCTGTACAGTGACGGGAACATACAGTAATAGAATTGAATCGAGAACCAGAAATCAACTCATCTACTATAGGGTCAACCAATCTTTGACAAGGAGACAAAATCAGTTAGGTAGGAAAGTGACAACCACTTTAACAAATACTGCTGGCACAGCTGGAAAACCATCTTCAGAACACCAAAGCAAGATCCACACCTCACACTAAACACAAAATCCAACCCCAGGCAGATCAGCGACTTACACCCTAATCTACAGCATGAATAGACTTCCAAGCACAATTAAAAACCTACAAGGAGGAGAGGATTAAATAGATGAACAGTGGAAGACACCCTTCCCCTCAATTCTTCTTGTCTCCCAAAAGAATGAGACCTTCTAAAAATCAAATCCCTATGCCCATCAAAAAACTCCAGCAAGGTAAAAATGAAACCTACATTCTGAGAAAAATCTCTGACAATGATATATCTGATAAAGGAATTGTTGTTGTTGTTGTTGTTGTGTGCCATAGAATTGCCTGCAACCCATAGTTACTCTGTGCAGCAGTTTTCGAAGCCTGCCCTGTCCTGAGCCAGTCTCACCGTTTCTGAAACACCAACCCCCATTGCCTGAGTTATTGTGTCAGTACATCTCATCCAGGGTCTTCCTCTTCTGCACTGTCCCTGCATCCTTCCAAGCATGATGTCATTCTCTAAGGATGGTCTTTCCTGGCCACATGCCCAAAGTATGTGAGACTAAGCTTCAAAATCCTAACTTCCATGGAGGAACTTGGTTTCACCCTCTCCAATACAGACCTATTTGTTTTCTTGGCAGTCCATGGAATGTTCAAAACTCTTCTCCACCACCAAATCTCGAAGGCATTGGTTTTTCTGTCATCTTTAGTCACTGTCCAGCTCTCTGATGCATAGCAAGTAATGGTGAAGACCATGGTCTGGATCAGGCACCCTTTAGTCTCTAGTCTGATATTGTTTCTCAGTACTCTGGAGAGATCACCAACAGTAGCTTTTCCAAGTGCAAGTTATCTTTTGATTTCCTGACTGCTCATGGCAAGGGTATTGAATGTGGAGCTGAGCAAGCTATTAGAGTTAACAACCTCAATCTCTTCTCCATCTATCATAGTGCTGCCAATTGGCCCAGTGGTGAGAAATCTGTTTTCTTGATGTTGCGCTTCAGTCTGTATTGAAGTCCACCGTCCTTGACTTTCTGCAGCAAGTGCTTCAAGCCCTCCTCAGTTTCAGCAAGTAAGGTTGTGTCATCTGCATAACAGGTTAGTGATGAGTCTTCCTCCAGTCCTGATGCCACATTTCTCCTCATAAAGACAAGCTTCTTAATGGTGTGTTCTGCATTAAAATAAAAAAGGTATGGAGACAGGATGCATCCCTGATGCACTCCTTTCTTGATTTTGAACCATGCAGTGTTTCCTGGCTCTATTCTGAGGACTGCTTCCTGGTCCAAGTATAGGTTTGACATAAACACAATCAAGTGCTCTGGAATTTCCATTAGCCTCAAAGTTAGCCACAATTTGTCATGATCCACACAGTCAAATGCCTTTGCATAGTCAATGGAATACAGATAGACATTCTTCTGGTACTTTTTGCTTTCCGCCAAAATCCATCTGACATTGATGATAATGTCTCTAGTGCCATGGCTTCTTCTAAACCCAGCTTGTATTTCTGGTAATCCTTTGTCAATGTACTGTTCCAGTCGTTTCTGGATAATCTTCAGCAGGATTTTGTTTGTGTGTGGTATTGTTGTTGTTGTTATGTGCCATTGAGTCACCTGTGACCCATAGTGACCCTATCTACAGCAGCTCTGAACCCTGCCCTGTCCTGAGCTAGGCTCACTGATTCTGACATACCAACTCCCATTGTCCCAGTTATTGTATCAAGTCATCTCTTCTAGAGTCTTCCTCTCCTGTACTGTCCCTCCACTCTTCTGAGCATGATGTCCCTCTCCAGGCCCCAGTCTCTCCTGATCACATGCCCAGAGTATGTGAGACCGAGCTTCAGAATCCTACTATCCAAGGAGAAACTTGATGTCACCCTCTCCAAGATATATTTGTTTGTTTTCTTTGTGGCCCATATTATGTTCAAGACTCTTCTCTAGCACCATATCTTGAAGGCATCAATTCTTCTTCTGTCATTTTTTGTCATTGTCCAGTTTTCTGGTGCATAGCAGGTAGTTGTGAAGACCATAGCACCCCTAGTCTCTAGACTGATATCATTGCTTTTCAGAAGCTCAGTGGCAAGGACTTTTCCTCTGTACTGTCGCAGGTAAAAATATTTCCCTGAAGCTGGTACATGGGGTTCGGACTTACATCCTCCTAAATGTGACACAGGCAACAGCGTGAGAGACCAGTAGCAGTGTGCGGTAGAAGGCGGTAGAAGACATCATGAAAGTGACTTGTGGACTAAGCTGTCATATCAAGAGGGGACTGGAGAAGGAAGGAATGGACAAGGTAGGTGAGAGTGCGATGAATGCTGATGTCACAGGTACAGGGAAGAAACAAAACACACAAGATTGGGTGGGAGGGCCGTGACTGGATTGGTTATTTCTATAAGAGATGGGTCTTTCATTTGCTTGATGAAATGCTTGTCTGTCAGATATTGTTCTAAGACTAAACATTCAAATTAAGACAGGCTAGAAAGAAGGATCTGCCGTCCACTTCCGAAATATAACAGGCCTTCGAAAACTCTATGTACAGCAAAGCTGTACACTTAGGGTAGACTAATAGATATTAGTGATATTGTCTGATAATTTCCACACTCTGACAGGTGACCTTTTTTTTTAATGGGAATAAATATAGATCTCTTCTAATCAGTTGTCAAGATACCTGTCCTCCAGATTTCTTGGAACAACTTAGTGAGCACATCCAGGGCAGTATCTTTTGTTGAAATACGTCAATTGGCATTTCATCAATTCCTGGGAATTTTTCCCCCGCAAGTACTTCAGACAACATGAACTTCCTCCTTCATTACTATTGCCTCTTGATCATATGTTGTTTCATGAAATTCTTCTGTGTATGCCAATTCTTTTTGGTACAATGACTCTGTATACTCCTTGCATCTTCTTTTAATGCTTCCTGAATCATTCAATATTCTGCCCCTAATATCCTATACATTGCAACTCACAGCTTTAATCTGTTCTTTAGTTTTAAGTTAAAGGACTTACATCTAAAATTTATAGAATCTTTGAGAAAAAAGACTTATATATAAAATGTATAGAATACTTGAACAGTTTAACAAGAAAAATGCAAACACCCCAATCCCAAAATGGGTAGAAGATATGAATAGACACTTCACCAAAGACAAAAATTCAGATGGCTGACAAACACATGAAAGAATGTTCAAAATCCCTAGCTCTCAGAGAGTGTAAATAACCGCAATGAGAAATCATCTTACTCAATCAATAACAGCTAAGTTTCACATGGCAGCAAACAACAAATTTTGGCTAGGATGTGGAGAGATTGGAATTCTTCTTCACTGCTGGTGGATATGTAAAATAGTATGGCCAGAATGGAAGGCAGTCTGGTGCTTTCTCATAAATTTGGAAATAGAAATAACATTTGACCTGGTTATCTCCCTTCTGGGAATATACACTAAAAATAATCAGAGCTGTGATGCAGGCCCATGTTAATTGCAGCATTATTCATCACAATGAAGAGATAGAAGGAACTTACATGCCCGTCACCAATTTAACAGGTAGAAAAACTGGTACATCCATACAATGGAATATTACATTGCTCTGAAAAAAATAAGCTTGTAAAACACTACACAACGTGGGTGAGTCTGGGAGATATTATAATGGGTGAAATATCTCAGTCATAAAAGGACAAATAATTCATAGAATGACTGTTATAAAACTAGGATGGACACTAGGGATGGGAGAACAGGGAATGACTGGATAGATCATGAACACTTCACTGGAAAGCTAGAAAGGAGGCACCACCTGATGAGAAGGGCTGATTAGACATTAGCGGTATGACCATTGACAATCTGAAAAAGAACATGCATTACGAAGTGAATTGGGGAGGGAGGAAAATGTGTAACAATGAAACAATGAATGAATGAGAACCCATCCTTACTGTAACCTTTCACTAAAATCATCATCTAAACAAAACCACTTGACTTTGGGATGGCAGTTCAATTCCTTACCACACAGCCTTCAGAATTACACACACTTACACACACACACACACACACACACACACACACATTCCATTGTTCATCTCTAACTCTGTCATCCTGTGGACGCTTGTGTGTTGCTATGGTGCTAAAAGCTAGGCCAATAGTATTTCAAATTCCCACAAGGCCATCTACGGTGGACAGATTCTGCTGGAGATTCTGTACTAAAACAATTCAGAATCAGGAGTGGTCATTCACTTCTGAAATAATGGCACTCTGAAAAGCTTATGAATGGCAGTGGAACATTAACCAACACAGTTCCAGAAGGTGAGCCTCTCGTCTTGGTGAGCATTTAAACCACAACATTGTGTCTGTGACTACAACCATGGGCTTCCACACAGCTGGGATTGTGAGGCTGGTACAGGGCAGGGAGATGCTTCAGTCCGCTACACAGGGCTGCTGGGTCAGCTCAACTTAACAGTACTTAACAACACATACACCATGAAATAATACAAGTTGAAGTCTCATTTTTACCCTGGACTGAGTTGGTTTCTTTAAAATTTTTTTTATTTTACAATTTTTGTATTTGTACTGTCAAATCGGATCTGACTTGTACAAGAGGAGATTGCCCCTCCTTCTCCAGCGGAGCATCTGATGGATTTGAACTGTGCACCTCTGGGATTGTAGTGTAGCTTCCTGCCACTAGGCCACCAGAGCTCCCTCCTGAACTGCGTATTAACCTTCCTTTCCCAAAGGCAACTATTATCATGCACTTGCTGCATATGTTTTAATGTGTTTTTACATGTAAATCCATATTCAATATTTAATGTTGCTTTGTGCTGTGCTTGAAGTTCTGCATAAAAGTTGTGCACAGTTTTTATGTACTCATTTTTCAAATTGCACTTGACTTTTTTTTTATTGAGCATTGCGTCTTGGATGGGCTAGCAGGCGAAGTCAGTTCTTCTCACTGGCTGTAATATTCAGCTTTATACATTTCTTGTATTTTGCTTTCTACTTCTTTTAGGCAATAAATGTATTTGGAAACATCTTCTAAGTGTGACAGTTTTATCAGGGGAAAAAACTATAGCAATCAGGGATTTGAAACTGAAAAGAACAATAACAATACTTTTTAAATTCATTCTTCTTTACTTGAAATATAGTTCTACCTTCAACATATGCAGTTTCTATGGGCCTTTGCTATGTGGTAATGGCTACCTGAGAGTTTTATTTCAATGAAAATGTAGGTTTAAAATTGATAGATTAATGTTGTTGTTAATATCCCTAAACCCTGCTCTACCCTGTGCCAATCTTATTGTCTCTGACACACCTACTCCCATTACTCCAGTCACTGAAGCAATCTGTCTCATAAAGGGTCTTCCTCTCCTGTGCTGTCCCTCCACCCTCCCAAGCATGATATTCCTCTCCAAGGACTGGTCCCTCCTTGCAGCATGTCCAAAGTACGTCATATGAAGCTTCAGAATCCTTGCCTCCAAGGAGTAGCCTGATTTAATCCTCTCTAGGACGAACCTGTTCGTTTCTTAGCAGTCTATGGTATATTCAACACTCTTCTGCAATTCTTTGGGGCAAGGCTGGGAGGCAGAACACAGCACAGAAAGAAAGAGGAGGTTCAGGAGGGAAAACAAGGCACAGAGTGGGGACTCAGCTTCCTCTCCCCCACCCCCACCCCCAGCAAACAGGTACAGCCATCTCTCCCAGAAGCCCACAGATCAAGGCAGATCTTCCAATTCTTTGGGAAACACAATACTATATACCAGATCTGCACAACTCATTACCCTCCCTTGGGAAAGAATTTCATTGTGATTACAATGTGCTGCAAATGGAAGAGAAAAGGCCCTAGGCCTAGAAGTCAAACCCAGAGCAGAAATTCAAGGGAATGGACTTTTCCTCAAAACCCTCTGAGATAGGAAGACTTCCCTAACAATAGTACCTTGTATTTGGACTTACAGACCCCTAAACTCAAGAGACACTGGCCAGAGCATAAGAAACTGGCAGCAGCTTGAAGCATTTGCAATCAAAGAAGCCCAGAAAGCTTGAGATATAAGCTATCACATCAAGGGCTGGATAGTGGGAGACAGGGGTTGAAAGGAGTGGGTGGGAGTAGAAGGGAATGCTAGTGGAGCAGGGAAATGGTGGGTCAAGACACAAGTGTCAAGGACAGGGACAGCATGGAAACTATAGGTTATTTCTACAATTGGGGCAATACCTTTCATCTTCTCTTTTCCGTAAAATGCTTGTCTGTCAGATTCTGTTCTAAATCTGAGCATTCAGATTAAGACAGACTAAATAGAAGGATTGGCCATCCAATTCCAAAGCAGCAGGCCTTCAAAAATCCTATGTATTATAATAGATTATGAAAGTTACTTCCAAAAAGCAATAACATATATCGGCTCTTGGAAATGGTAGTAGTTGTAAGAATATTACTGGGCCTTGATGACTATGAGCTGATAAAGAATGTACATATCACAATCTCAGGAACTTGTTTTTAACATTTGTTGTTTTGAGTATATTTGATTTATTTTGGAATCCTGTATTTTTTGTATATGTTTTTATGCCAGAAATTCAAGCTTAGTTCAGGAGACTATCTGATTCTCTGTGGGGAAAATGTGGGCAATCTCCTCTGGTGTGATTTTCTGTATTCAAAACCTACCAGAGAGTTAACTATGGGTTGGTTCCGACTTGACAGTACACATCATAACCACCACCACATGAAACAAGGGGTATCTGAGAATACCAGAAAGAGATTTACCTACTTTACACAATGCTCTTGGGTCTCCACAAGAAAAAGACTGATAACCCAATTACAAAATGGGCAAAAGACATGGGAAGAATTTTCATAGAGGAAGATATTTGAATGGCAAACAGACACATGAAGAAATGCTCCAAATCACTGGCAATAAGAGAGATGCAAATCAAAACCACAAGGAGGTACCATCTCACTCCAGTAACAATGGCAAAGTTTAACAGGTCAGAAAGTAAGAAATGTTGGAGAGAATGTGGCGAGATAGGAACTCTTATACCTTGTTAGTGGGATTGTAAAGGAATACAACCATTCTGCAAGGCAGGTTGGCGCTTCCTCAAAAAGCTGAACATAGAAATTCCACATGACCTAGCTATACCACTGCATGAAATATACTCTGAGAAAATGAGAACTGAGGCACAAACAGGTACACCACTGTTCATAGCAGCATTATTCACCATTGTAAGAACATGGAAACAGCCCAAATGTCCAACCACAAACAAATGGATTGGGAAATTATGGATTATGGTACAGTCACACAATGGAATACTGCATAGTGCATAGGAGCAATGGTTTTGTAAAGTATAAACTAACTTGGGAGTGACTGGAGAGCATTGTGCTGAGTGACCTAACTCAGTCCCACAAGGATAAATATTGTATAAAACCATTATTGTAGAATGAGTATAAGGATCCGGGGGAGGGAGAGGATGGAAGTGGAGGGGTTAGGATTGGGGGGTGGGGGGAGCTGTTAATTATAGGGTTGTACAATTTGATGGAAGGGTGAAGGAAATGGGAAGAATCTTTTGTGAAAAACAATGTATGCAAACTTTGTAAATAAGCAAGTATAATAAAAAATAGGGGGGAAAGGAAGCGATTTACCTGTGTTTTGTCAGCTACGCAAAGTCACTGGCTTGTGCAGATCAAAATAACTCTTGGGTAGCATTTCAAAGAATAAAATTCCAGAACACTTAGTCACACTCACATGAAATTGGTATGGGACAAAAAGCAGTTGTTTGAGCAGAAGAAGGAGCTGTTGCGGGATTTAAAAACTGGGACTGTGTGGGCCGAGGTTGTACCCCATGTTCTGTTTACCCTGGAGCATATATGATGAGAAGGTTACTATATGAAGAAGAATGTGGCATCAGTATGGAGGAAGACCATTAACATATATGTGATATGCAGATGATACTTGCTGATTAAAAGTGAAGAGAACTTGAAGCACTTAATAAATTTTAAAGACCGTAGCTTTTAAATATAGATTCCTTCTCAAAATAAAGAAAACAAAAAAAATTTCACAAATGAAGCAATAAACAACACGGTAAGTGGAGAAAAAGTTGAAGCTGTCAAGAGTTTCATTTTATAACGCCCGTAGAAAGAACAGTTAAGAAATCAAATAACGTATTGCAATGGGCAAAGCTACTACCAAGAATTTCTTCAATGTGTGAATGAACAAGGACATCACTTTGTAGACTGAAGTGCCCTTGAATAAGATGTGTGTTGGTAACTCTTCACAAGTGTGCTAAAGCAAGGCAACAAAGAAGGAAGATCTAAGAGGAATTATGGTGTTGGCAAAGAACGTTGAATATACTACGGACTGCCAAAGGACAAATGAATCTTTCTTGAAAGAAGTGCGATTAGAATGGTCCTTAGTAGTAAGGATCGTGGAATTACACTTTGTTTCATGTATTTTGGGCAAACTGTCGTGACGAGCCAGTGATTGAAAAATATATAGCCTGATAATAAAGGAGAAACTCAGTAAAAGAGAGGAGAACCCTCCCAGAACTAGATGGACTGACACCTCTAGGACAGGATCTGATGCACGTTAGGTCACTCTATGAGTCGGAGTGTATGTGAGGACACCAAAACCAAGCAACAACATTTACAATATATCATGTTTTGAGAAGAGGTCCATATACTTCACAGTGCTCATCAAGGAGGCCATTAAATCCTATCTAAAAAAGTCATTTTCTAATATGGGTGTCCAGAATCACACAGTGTGACAATTTAAGTCTTGGGTATTTGTTTTCAGGTATTATCAAGCCGATTGGGACTCATAGCGACTCTATGAACAACAGATCAGACAAGTTTAGTTTATTCTAAACATGTTTTACTAGTTATCCTTCTATCTTCATAAGGTCTTATGCAATATTTGTTCTTATGAGACTGAGTTAGTTTGCATAATGCTCTTCACTCTCTCCCAAGTTAGAGTATTTTTTTTAAATTGTTGCTCCTTAGTGCTGCATAGTATTCCACTGTGTGAATGTACAACACTTTCTCAGGTAATGGTGGATGTGGAGAGAAAAGAGTTGTAACACATTGTTGGTGGGATTGTAAAATGGTATGACCATTCTGCAAGGCAGTTTGGTGCTTCCTCAAAAAGCTGAAGATAGAAATTCCATATGACCCAGCTATTCCACCACTTGGAATATGTGTTGTTATGTGCCATCGAGTCATTTCCGACTCATAGCGACCCTATGCACAACAGCTCTAAACCCTGCTCTATCCTGCGCCAACCGCACCGCCTCTGACACACCCATCCCGATTACCCCAGTCACCGAATCAATCCATCTCATAGAGGGTCTACTGTGAAAAACTGAGAACTGAGGCACAGAGACATGTACACCAATGTTCATAGCAGCGTTATTCACCATTGCAAGAACATCTCAGACGACCAATCACAAACAAATGGACTGAGAAATTATGGTACATTCACACAAGGGAATATTACACAGCATGCAGGAGCAATGATTTTGTCCATTATTACCTAACTTGGGAGGGACTAAAGAGCATTATGCTGAGTGAAATAACTCAGTCCCACAAGGATAAATATTGCATAACACTGTTATTGTAGAATGAGTAGAAGGATCCAAGGGAGGGGAGAGGGTGGAAGCAGAGGGGTGTGGATGTACAGGGGGAGGGGTGATTAATCATGATTGTACAACTGATGAGTGGAGGTGCTGAGGAAAATTGGGAAAATCTGTTCTGGACAACAATGTATTCAAATTTTCTAAATAAACTAGTATAATAATAAACAAATAAAAAAAAA
>NW_006399752.1:31431742-31456518 GCF_000299155.1 Elephantulus edwardii | reverse complement strand
TTTAGGAAGCTGGCTGATAGCTTTTTCTTTTAAACTGTCTTCATTTTAAAGTTCTACAGAAATACGTCTACTCTGGTTGATCCTCCCGGGATTTAAAATCACCCCATTTCCATCAAGTTGATGCTAACATGTAGTGACTATGTGGGCCAAAATAGAGTTGACCGTCGGGGTTTTGAGACTGTAGCTCTTTATGGAACTAGATTGTTTCATCTTTTCCTCACTGACCATGTGGTGGTTAGGAACCACTGAACTCCTGGTGTTAACTCATTAGTCATGATGCCACCAGGTCTCCTCTTAACATAGCACAGCATTCAGAGCAAATGTTATTCTGAGGGTAGTGCTTAAGAAGCAGTTGTTGTTACGTGCTATTGAGTCACCTGCAACTCATAGTGACCCTGTGTACGACAGCTCTGAAGTCTGCCCTGTCCTGGGTCAGTCTCACTGATTCCAACACACAAACCCCCATTGTCTCAGTTACTGTGTTACTGCGTCAGAGATCTCATCCAGGGTCTTCCTTCCTGTGCTGTCCCCTCCCTCCTTCTGAGCATGATGTCCTTCTCTAAGGACCAGTCTCTCCCGCTCATCTGATCAAAGTATGTGAGATGGAGTTTCAGCATCCTAGCCTCCAAGGAGAAACTTGGTTTCACCATCTCCAAGACAAACCTATTTGTTTTCTTGGCAGTCCATGGTACAGTCAAGACTCTTCTCCACCATCGCAACTCAAAGACATCAATTCTTCTTCTATCCTCTGTAGTCATTGTCTAGCTAGCTCTTCGATGCATAGCAAGTAATTGCAAAGACTATGACCTGGATCAGGCACACCATAGTCTCTAGAATGATATAGTTGCTTTTTAGTACTATGGAGAGGTACCTGACAGCAGATTTTCCCCAGTGCAATTCCCCATTTGATTTCCGGACTGCTGGTGCCAAGAGTGTTGATTGTGGAGCTGAGCAAGCTGTTATTATTAATGTCAGTCCCTTCTTCATCTATCATGGTACTGCCAATTGGCTCAGTGATGAGAATCTTTGTCTTCTTGATGTTGAGCTTCAATCCATATTGAAGAACCTTGACCTTCTGCAGTAAGCGCTTCACATTGCTCCTCAGTTTTACCAAGCAAGGCTATTTCATCCGCATAACGTTGATGAATCTTCCTCCAATCTTGATGCTACACTTATCCTCATAAA
Source organism: Elephantulus edwardii (assembly GCF_000299155.1). NCBI lineage: Eukaryota > Metazoa > Chordata > Mammalia > Macroscelidea > Macroscelididae > Elephantulus > Elephantulus edwardii. The sequence goes on along the minus strand of NW_006399752.1, from coordinate 31,455,333 downwards.
GCCCAGCTTCCTGAATGATCTGCATATAGATTGAAAAGATTGGAGAAAGAATGCATCACGGACACACTCCTTTCCTGATTTTGAACCATGAGAAATGTTTTCCTGCTCTGTTCCAACAACTGCTTCCTGGTTCAAATACAGGTTTTGCATAAGCACAACAAAATATTCTGGGATTACATTCTTCTTAAGGTTAGCTCCAATTTGTTGTGATCCACACAAATGTCTGTGCATACTCAATGAAACACAGACAGAAACAGAGTCTAATTATTCTAAAAACCTCTTAACTTGCTGATATCAAAAACCATGACACTGGCAAAACCTTGGGCCAGAAATCAGAGGATCTTGACTTTGCACGACTGTAGAGGTGACTCGAGTCTGCTTCTTGGACAGAACCATGCCTGATACATTAGGTTTTGTTGCAATGGACAGGGGGGGTCCTGAGTCCATGTTGGAGTCAGCAGATGACTAACAGAGACAGGACTATCTTAGGATGAGATTTGCCAAAAGAAATTGTCTTCTGACTCATTAGAAGGGCTTCGTAGATGGTCCTGCTCTCCGTGGGAGCTTTGTGGTTAAGTAAATAATGCCATCATCCTAGCATGACGAGAGTGCTGTTTGCTTTCCCATCCTTCTGCACTTTTGATTTATTGTGCTCTGTTCGCTGATAATTGAGCTGTATTTGCAAAAACTGTTCTGACCTGTTATCCTGCATGTTCAGCCTAGAGACATTTGTCGAATTTCAGAGAAAGGAAGATCAGGGCTGATATGTCCTTTATTTTTAATATTAATAAGACTGAATGTAAAAATAATCTACTTTCAACCTAGAGAAGGACTTAAAATAGGAGTTTCTTTTAGGACCTCTAGTGAGGAAAAAAATGTTTTCTCGTTATTCAAAGGACTTCTGGAGGCTTGTTATTTCATAATTGGATGGCCAGTCTCACTTCTTAGCCCATTTTGGTCTGGAAGGTCTGCTGAAACCAGTCTACCATGGATGACTGTGGGGTGTTTAGAATATTGGTGGTAAAGCTTTCTACATCACAGCAACACATAAGCCATCAAAACAAACTGACCAGCAAGTGGTAGCCAGGAGGATGAACGCTGTTAGGAAGGGTGGTCTTTGGAAAAAATGCATCATGCTGGAAAAGGTCCACAGTAAGATGGATTGACACAAAGACTGCAGCAAGGAGATAAGCATAACACAAATAATGGTCCCGGTGGTGGAGAGGAAGAGGCTCTGATCTGTTGTTCGTAGGGTTAGTATGAGTAACAGCCAGCTTGATACCTCGACTAAACCTAACAACAATGGTGAAAACATCTAACCCACCCTTCTCTTAGTTTCTTTCTCTTCTTCCTCCTTTGTTTCTGCTTTATGTTACTATTTTATTATTCATTTTAATGAAATTTAAAGACTTAGGGTTAAAAATTAGAGACTTAGGGTTTCCAGTCATTCATTGTTGCACTTTTCTCCCTCCCCCTTCCCCGATTCACTCTTCTCCTGGGTGGTGGTGGTGGTGGTGGGTCCAACTCATCTCATTACTGACTATCACTAGCCCCTTGTCCTAGGAAGCTTGTGTTGGCTGCAGGCCTCCTGTCTTTCTCCTGCCCGATATGGATGGGTTCTGGGAACCTTGTCCATAACAGGGACACGGGAAAGGCCAAGAGGATCCGTAGCTCAAGAACGTAAACAGATCAAAGGGGCTTCCATTGACAAAGGAAAGAAAAAAAGAAGGCGGCATTGAAAGGCTTTGTCACCACAATGAGCAAAGACAACATTCTTGTTCATGAGGCAATTTGCATCCTGAGTTGTGATGTCTGTGATGGCTGTGGTGAGGGACAGGAAGCCAGAAACCTCAGGCCCATGAGAAAATGGAGAAAATGCTATCAAGGCACAGAAGGAGCTGGCACGTGCTGCCCAGAACAGCATTCCTGAGTCATGCCATGGGTGAAGGAACCTGCTCACATATATTGGCACATGTGATGGGTGTGGAGCCTGAGGCGACAGACGATGAGGCTGTTAGATGCCGGTCCAGCATCTCTGTTCCCCTCCTTCCATTAACCCTCACTTCCTAAGACTGGCCTGCCTCTCTCACCAACTGCATCTCATGGTTCGTCGCGTCTACCCCTCACAGCAGAACAGTGAGCACATGCCTGGCTTTCAGACTTAAGCTAGAAACTGAGATCCCTGAGCTGAACAAAACCACGTGGACCAGGAGGAGGAGAGCAGGGGGGGGAAAAAAAGAAAGGAAAACAAAGAAACCAAAATTTTAACAAAAGGAGCAAGGACAAATAGAGGCTATCATCTGAGGAACCACCACTATCGATCAGGATTGTTGTTTTGTGTTCTTGAGTTTATTCTAACTAAAAAAAAACCCAGTGAACATAGAAGTTCCATATGACCCAGCTATTTCATTTGTTGGAATAAACCCTGAGAATATGAGAACTGAGGCACAAATTGACATTTGTACACCAATGTTCATAGCAGCGTTATTCACCATTGCAAGAACATGGAAGCAGCCCAAATGTCCAACCACAAACGAATGGATTGAGAAATTATGGTACATTCACACAATGGAATACTATGCAGCATGCAGGAGCAGTAACTTTGTAAATTATTACCTAACTTGGGAGGGACTGGAGAGGATTATGCTGAGTGAACTCAGTCCCACAAGGATAAACATTGTGGAAGACTGTTATTATAGAATGAGTATAAGGATCCAGGAGGGGTGGGAGAGGCTGGAGGCAGAGGGATGTGAATGTGCAGGGAGAGAGGGGATTAATCATTGGGTTGTACAATTTAATGTGTGGGCAGGTGAGGGAAATTGAAAGAATTTGTTTGAATTTGTATTAGAATTTTGTAAATTAATAAAAAGAAAAAAAAAATCCAATGTCAACCCATAAGGACCCTACAGGACAAAGTGTAACAACTTATACAACAAAGGGGAGTGTTTCTCAGACTGTGATTCTTTATAGAAACAGACCACCACCTTTTTCTGAGTGACTAATGGGGTGGAGTTGAACTATTGAACTTGTCACCAGCAGCCAAACATTTGAACCGATAGGTAACCGAAGGTCCTTTCTTCCTCATAATGACCTCATATGACAGAGTAGTCACCGTGTCAATGCATCTCATTCAGAGTCTTCCTCTACTGTGTTCTCGCTCCACCCTTCCAAGCTGGTGTCCTTCTCCAAGGTCCCTCAAGGCCACATGCTCAAAATAGGTGAGACAGACCTTCAAAATCTTTGCCTCCAAGGAGCATCTTGGTTTCACCCTCTCCTGGAGACATCTGTTTGTTCTCTTAGCAGGCTAAGGTATGCTCTGCACTCTTCTTCAGCACCACAATTCCAAGTCATTGATTCTTCTTCAGTCACCCTTAGTCACTGTCCAGACCTCAGACACATAACAAGAATTTGTGAAGACCATGACCTGGACCAGGTGCATCTTAATCTATAGACTGGAGAGGCCTCTGACAGCAGACTTTCCTAAAGCCGCTCATCTTTTGATTTCCTGAATGCTGGTGATAACCTCTATCTTTTCTCCATCTATTATGATGCTGCCAATTAGCTTGGTGGTGAGGAGCTCTGCTTTCTTGATGGTGAGATACAATCCGTACTGAAGACTGCAGCGTTTTATCTTCTGCAGCAAATGCTTCAAGTCTTCCTCAGTTTTGGTGAGCAAGGTTGCACTTAGCCCATCACAACTCTCATACACAAGATAACAAAGCTCTATCTAACCCTGCACTACCCTTTCAGTCTCTACTGTTCTTATGCTTACTGGTGTAGCCACTCTCCTCACTGATTTTCTTGAGGGGCTTCTTGTTTTCCCAATACCTTTTACTTGACCAATTGTAGGTTGACCTCTCTTGACAAGAGGTCAAAGAACATGAGTTCAGTCTCAGCATCCCGGCTTCGGGAGCACTCTGGCTTCACCTCTTCTAGGACAGAGTTGTTCTTTTTTTTGCCATCCATGGTATAGTCAATAATCCTTGCCAACACGAGAGCTCAAAGGCATTGCTTCTTCTTTGGTCTTCTTAGTCTTTGTCCAACTTTCACACGCGTAGTAAGCAGTTGAAGATCCCACGGCTTAGATCTTTGGAAACACTATGGGCAGTTCTCTGGGTCTGAATCAATTCACAACAGTGAGATTATTTCTCAGAGGTCATCAGATTGGTGCCTCTCCATGAATGGGCTGCTGAGGGGAGCAGGTAGGGAGTTTATGGAAATAGCTTTTCCTACTGCACCCTTGAAGCTAATCCTGATTCAACATGAGACTTTACTTCTTCTTTTGCTGTTTTGTAAACAATTTTCCACTCTCAAGTGTATCTGCATTTGGTACAACTGTGAACAGGTTCTTGGTGAAAGTCAAGTTCGTGCACATTTGCCTGTTAAACACACCACCTTTAGGGCCCCATGCTGGAACAAGGGGTGGAGGGCAGTTCCATCTCCAAATGCATATGCACCAACTTTGCTGCGGAGCCGAGATTTTCCAAAGCTCTGGTTTTTATTTATGGATTTCGGCAGCAGACTTTGACTGGAGGATTATTTTTCTCTCTGCTGACTCCAGCTGATTGATTCAATGTGCCTGCTCACTTTCAGATACGGCCAGGGAAACGGTGGCATAAGTTTGTGTCTGTATTTAAAATTGGGAATATAAAATGGGTTTAAACTTGAATATTTCATCGAGACGTTGAGTTTTACAAGTAATTTATTTTGGAAGTACAGGCTTCTGCCTGGCCAGTGTAGATTTTGAGAAACTTGATGTTCAGACTTCCCTTGAATATTAATATCTTTGGGCTGTGTGCATACTTTGAGATTCTCTATGACCTTATCGCTGCTAGATACTTAAATAGCTGTGAACGGGATAAAGTGAATGCCTTTCTCAACATTTATATCAGGATATTGGCTTTCTCTACAGTGACTCTAACTAATATAATCTCAGACAAGAAAAGCAGCAACATTTACAATGTCAGACAGCTCTGTTAATCACAAGGAGACGTTAGATGCAAGACTTAATCATTTTTAGGACTGTGAAAGTTAAATGTGCGGGGGAGATGAGAGAGTTTTGCCCCCCTCTCTGTTTTTTCAGCTTAGAAAATAAACAGTTTCTTGATTTTTTGAAAAACAAAGCTTTAGAAGTCAGGTTCCCAACGACGGGGTCACCAAGTCTTTGAAAAATAAATGGTTGGGTTATTTCTTTGATTATGTTTTGTTTAAATATACTTTTAATTAGCAAAACATTTGTTGTTACCCACCAGAGAGTGGACTACTGCCTTGTGGAGATGAGGGGGGCATTAGAAGAAAGACTGCCTAACCCTACACTCTTCCTGTGGTCTTTTAGGATCCCAATATTGTCCCGTCCATAGGGTTTGTGTTGAATATTGCTTACAGACCATCACCAGGCATTTCTTTCTAGTCTTCCTTTGTCTGGAAGCTCGGCTGGAACCTGTGAAGCATCACAGGAGCGTATAAAGCTCCCAGGTAGATAGGTGGTGGCTAGGAATCATGTACCTTAGCTGGGAATCGAACTTGGGTCGCCTGGATGGAAGGTGAGGCTTCCATCAGTGAGCCACCATTGCTTTGCGGCCATATCAGTTGTTTCTCTTTAGTGCGCCCTGATGTGGAAAGCAATGCTTATGATTCAAAAAGCAAAGGTCGTTGCTGCCACCTTGGACTCGACTCCTAGCTGACCCTCCAGCAGGTTCTGTAAATCACTGTCAGTAAGATGGCCTGTCTTTTTCCTGCTGGGCAGCTGGTGGATTCGAACCAGGCTCCTTTGGGTTAGCCGCACAGCCTCATGACCACTAAACCATCAGAGTGCCTGAAGTTGTGAGGAAATAAAAAAGAATGAGATGGGAGAATTAGCAGAAATTAGTTCATGACGGAGTCTTTGTAGAGCCACTTCCTTTGCTTGTAAGTAAGTCTCCCTGGCATCCTGGAATGTTGTATAGTAATTCTGAGCTGAAAGACACCTTTTTTCCTCTGAGATTAAAGGAGTTCGGAGGCAGTGGTTTGTGAAAGTAAGAAAATGGTGTGTAGAACTTTCTGATGAAACAGGGGACACAGGGAACTGGAGCTCAAGGTCTTGAGTGTGCTTCACCAGGGATGTGACTGGTCACTTCCGGAAATTTCATTAAACTTCCTTTTTTCCTTATTTTGCCAGTTCTATGAGTCATAGTTGACCTGATGGCACCTATCAACAACAGCAGAAACAAGGAATAATGTGGACAGAGTAGATCCCCCCACACACACAGTTTCTTAAGTCCCAAACCACGCTATTCTCAGTTGCCTCATGTGAATGTGAAAGTTGAACAATGAATAAGGAAAATAAAAGAAGACTGTAACAGATTCTACCAAGGACTGACAAAATGCAAAAAAATGTTTTTTCGATACATAATTCTATGAGAGAAAAGCTCTTTACCATCTCAACTTTATCAAAAACCAAAGTGGAAAATTCCTGGGATTATGTTCAGATTATATAAATAGTGTGTGTTTATCATGGAGTGTGTCTGTGTTCACGTATGTGTGTTCACACGTGTGTGTTAATATGGGTAAGAGAGAGCAGGATTATTTCTGCCTGGACTGATCATTTTGTTTGACACCTTCAGCCACTGTACACCCCCCATGATAAATGAACTATACATGACACTATTAAAGATCGACTCAGCAGTGCAGATTTCCCCCACGTTGAAAGGATGCATCACTATTTCCCTTTTCTGACGTATTTGTATCCACATGGGCCGCCCGGTAAAGGGGAACAGGATTTAAAGTCTGCAAACTTGAGTTCAAGGCCAACTTCTATTGATTTAATAGCTGTGACCCCAAGGAAGTTACTTGGTCTCTTTAAACCCTACTGTTGTCTGTCAAATACCATTAGTAATTAGATCCTCATGGGCTATTGGTATAAATTGAAACAACAGTGCCTGCAAAGGGATTATTGATCATTCTTGGAAGTTCCTGGCTTTTATCATTTCTAGACTTTAGTAACGTGTCCAGCCTAGAGAGAACCATCTAGAAAATACTCGGTGTTTATTAACTCTTCATGACCTGTGGGGCGTGTACCAGGCACTAATATGTGCAGCCTCAGGGGCTTCTTGGAAAACTGTTATTCCAGTTGTAGTATATACTGATGGGACTTGTACAATTTCCTGAATCTGAAAATCAGCCCTCATTCCACAACCCTACCGTTAGAGTCCACTTGAGACATATGTTGTCTCTCACAATGGCATCAACATCCATATCTTAGAAAGTTGGCTTTCAAGATTAGTGTGGCTCTGTTACTCAAAACATATGACATCAACTGAAAACCCAAGGGGGAAAATAGTCTCTGGCCATGCAGTTCTTAACTCACACTGATCTGGGCTGAAGTCCCTCACAGGGCACTGATGCTGCCTCGTCTTTCTCTCCCTTCTCCTTCCCTTCCTTGTTTCCTTTCCCTGAAGTCACAATCTCCATCTGTTCAGCTAGATCACAGCCACCTCAGTGGACCAACAATACAGGCCTTACCTTGACTTGAGGTTAAACTTGGTACATTCCTGGTGAGAGGCCTTCATGGAATGGAGATCCTCACAGGGCCCGGAATGCCTGACAGTGGAGGTGAGATTTCAAAGCCTTTTCACTGCGTCACGTTCTGGATTAGCCAGGGAGGCAGCGTGGAGGCGCAGTGGCTGGGCGGAGGGTGGTGGGGTAAACGTTGCTAAGCTCAGTTGAGCCTCAGAAGGCTGTCTGCCAAAACCTTCTCAGCAGAGAAAGCATTTCCTGTCCTCCTCCTGGCCTCCTTGCCCCCCCTCGCCTTTCTAAGCTCACTAGGGCCCCAAGGTTGAAGCCTTCATCACATCAGCATCTGAGAGATTATGTGTTTTGAGCAAAATACCTGAAGCAGAAATTTTGAGAACTTTAATGAGCATGGGCTCCCTGGGCTCGTGCTGTTTGCTTTGTCCCAGACCAGCTCCTCAAGGCAGGGAATCTCTGTGGCAATTTCCAGCGTGTGGGCGGTAGGTGACTCCTTTTGTTGTTTCCTGGGTTCCCCATGTCTCCACTGGCCACAGCGAGCCCACGGGCTCCACAGCGCTGGGAAGCTGCCGCCCTGTCTGGCTGCTCTCTGGGAAGTGTTCAGGGGAGATTTGAGGCCTGACAAAAGGCAGGATCCTGTCACAGGTGGGGCCCACGCTGCCTGGCACCCCAGCGATGGCCTGCAATCCTCCACAGGAATAGTTTACAAAAGCAGACAAAAGAAGCTGTTTCTCTCAAAGGAAAAGGGACCTGAGCATTGCCCACAGGAGTGCTGAGGCCAAGAGTCTCCCAGCAAACAAGCTCCTGATCAATGGAGAAAAGCTTGAAGCTGCCAGGTGGTGTGGAGCTTCACAAGAAGGCAAGATAAAATCCACGGGGCCAAGCTTCCAGGAGATTCCAGAGCAAGTCTCTATGTCCCATCCTTTGTTCCCCCCCCCCTTTTTAAATTTTGTACTAGTTTATTTACAGAATTTGAATACATTGCTTTTAAGAACAAATTCTTTCAACAAATCCTTTCAATTTCCCTCAAATTCCCTTCTCCCATCAAATTGTGCAACCCCATGATTAATCCCCCCGTCCCCCTGCACAGCCTCATCAATGGTCCATCTTATACCAGTTTATTTCAGAATTTTCACTGTCCCCACAATGACTCCTTTGACACCTACTGATTGCTGAGAAGTGACCATCAATGTCCTGCCCATCTTAGCAAGTGTCCACGATGTAGCCTGACTCTTGGCTGACCACAGATCCTAGTGCACCCACCTGGACTCTTTGACCTGCCCTGTGGTCAGCTCTGTTCAGGATTTTGCCCCTGAAATTCCTACCTGGTTACTTTCATAGCTGGCTCCTCTGTTGGGCTTGGACACAGGCAGCTCAGGGACTTGGCGAGTTCCAGGCTCTTATCTGTAATGGGAGGTTGATCTTATCTCCTTCTCCTTGTTCTGGGACATCTCACAGAGATCATCAACAGGGATGGTGTGAGTTAGTCCTCAGACCTGGGCTCCTTCTTCCTGGGGCTTCCCACTGACTTGTTCTTTGTTTGAGATTCTCTTTCCTCTTTGTATACACAGTTCCCTACCACTTTTTTACATTATTTAGGAACCACCTCAAATGTTACTTCCTCAGGGAACCTCTGCTGCCTCCCTTACTCTGATTTTAGAATCAGGACTCCTCCTATTGTCCTAATGTGTTTCTTGAATCTTCACTGGTCATTTCAATATGGTTGTAGAGAAGTTACAGAATCTGCTGATTTAAGTCTTTCCTTACTGTCCGTCCTCTTCACCGAATAAGCAGATGTCCACTCATCAACATGTCCCTGACATAAAGATCACTGTCGGCAACAGAGAACGAGCTCGATAGACGTCCGCTGTGTGTATCTTAAAGAGAGGACTTTGCCACCACAGAAACTAGTGCCAGATGCCTCTGACTCATGACATCAATGCACGCAAGGCTAGCACTGGGCTCCATGGGGTTCTCAGTGGCTAATTTCCAGAAGTCAGTTACCAAGAGGCTTTTCTTCGGAGGGCCCTGTGGTGAGACTTGAACTTCCAACCTTCCTCTAACAGCTGAGTCTGTTAACTGCTTACACGGCTCAGCTAGTTATTGTGGCCACGAAGATCCATGTGGAAGCGAGTCACAAAGTTTGTAGCAGAGGTGCAGCACGCACGTGGCTGAAGACCGGTGAGACCCCTTCCAGGGCTGCCTCATTGGTGGCGTGGGCATTTCCCCCTAAATGCATCCGTTTCTGTTTTCCTTTAGTCTGATCACATTCTCCTGTTTCTTTGCTGCAGCAAAGATAGGAAGCAGGACAAGGCCTGAGTTTCCGATCCTACTGCACGAGAAATATCTTTGTCTTTAAGCTGTAGATTCCTACTTGCCATGTGAGATGTTCACACATGTCGGAACTGGGACTTATTTGAAAAGGAGTGCAAAGGTCACCATTCTAAGTCACACTCACATTGGGACATATTCTTTCTTCCTTTCTCGATTCCACACTCTCTCTGTCTCTCTCTCTCTCAGGATGAAGGAATTAAGATTATTAATAAGAGTAGCAATAGCAATTAACACATATGTTCTAATACTTGAAAAGCTTTTATGTAAAATGACTCACTTGATCCTCGCAACAGTCTTACAAAATATTCTTTTTTCTCTTTTTGCTTACTATTTATTTTTAAATTTTTTATAAGTGTTATTGTTATTGTTATGTGCCGTCAAATTGCCTGCAACTCACCACAACCCTCAATACAACAGCTCTGAAGCCTGCCCTATCCTGAGCCAGTCTCCCCAACTCCAACACACCGTCATCCCACTTACTGTGTCAGTCCATCTCATCTGCACTCTTCCTCTCTTGCATTGTCCCTCCACTCTTTGGAGCATAATGTCCCTTTCCTAGGACTGGTCCCACCTGGCCATGAGCTCAAAGTATGTTAGACAGAACTTCAAAATCCTAGTCTCCAAGGAGAAAGTTGGTTTCACCCTCTCCAAGACAGACCTGTTTGTTTTCTTCTTAGTCCATGGTATGTTCATTACTCTTCTCCAGCAGCACAACTCAAAGGCATCAATTCTTCTTCTGTCATCCCTAGTCATCGCCCAGCTTTCCGATGCATAACAAGTGATTACAAAGACCATGCCGGAAGCACGTCCATCTTAGAAGTATAGATACAGAGAATTTTTGTAGAAGTATAAGTACACAGAGTTTTCTAATTCAACAGTTATTTTTATTACTAAACTTCAATGAAATACAATGTATTAATTGTGTTGTACAGTCATCAGTGATATCTTTTACCATATTTTCCATCCCTGGGAACAGAAACTCAGTGAGAAATTTCTCATCTCGCATCCTCCTACCATTCTTACACTCTGATCTCCTTATGTTTTTTCCTCCAGTCTAAGTGTTTCATCTGAGTAAGTTCATCTTTGTTCAATTGATTCCGTCACAGGCAATCCCGTGATAGAGTAGAACGGAACCAAAATGCTGCTTGCTGGGCTGTACCACATCTATTGTATACTGAGCAAATGATCTGAGAAGTTGAGCTCTGTGAAGAAGAGCTTGGGCTCAAAATTGGAGGAATACTTATTAATAACCTGTGATGATGGGCCTAAAGTGCATTATCGCTTCAGGTAAAGAGAACGTAAAGCATTTACTAAAGCAGATGAAAAAAAGACAGCCTTCAATATGGATTCCACTTCAACACAAAGAAAACAAAAACCCTCACAGCTAGACCAATAGACCCCATCATGACACATGGAGACAAGTTTGAAATTGCCAAAGACTCCATTTCATTTCAATTCACAAACAATGTTAATGGAAGTAGCAGTCAAGATGTTAAGGGGGGTCAGTTGTTCTGGGTAAAAGATGCTACAGTAGACCTTTTGCTCTTCACATGCACCTGATCCAAGCCATGATATATCCAATCATCTCACATGCATGTGAAAGCTGGACAAAGAATAAGGAAGACTGGAGGAAAAGATGCCATTAAATTATGTTGGCCCATATAATCCAGCAATCCCACTACTTGGAATATATCCTGAGAGAATGAGAACTGAGGCACAAATGGAGACTTGTACACCAATGTTCACAGAAGCATTATTCACCATCGCAAGAACATGGAAACAGCCCAGATGTCCAACCACAATCGAATGGATTGAGAAACTATGGAACATTCACACAATGGAATACTATGCAGCAGCACACAAAAGCAATGATTTTGTAAATCACTACCTAACTTAGGAGGGACTGGAGAAAATTATGTTGAGTGAACTAACTGAGTCCCATAAGGACAAATACTGTAAAGACCATTACTGTAGAATGAGTATGAGGATGGGGAGGTTGGAAGCAGAGGGGTGAGGATGGGGGTGGGGTGGGGGGGTGGTTAACCATAGAGTCACACAATTTGATGAGAGGGTGAAGGAAACTGGAACGATTTCGTGTGAAAAACAATGGATATGAACTTTGTAAATAAACCAGTGTTAAAAAAAATAAATGGTGTTGGTGAAGAATCCTCACTTTCCCATGGACCGCCTGAAGAATGAATCTACCGTGTGACATGAAGCATCAAAATGTTCTTAAGAGTAGAAGACTGGCATCGTCTAGTGTACTTGGGGTATGTTAGCAGGAGACGCCAACTCCTCAACAAGTGCCCCATGCTAGGTGAGATAGAGGGTCAACCCCCAAAAGGAGAAAGGCCTGGAGGAGCTGGATGAGGGTGCTGGCCCAATGACCCCTGTGCATAGCAGCATCTGTGAGGGTGCGACAAGACAGGTGGGACTTCACTCTGGCAGACACAGAGTCTCCATGGATTGTGACTGCCTAGGTGTCATCTAAAAATGGCAACAGTGATACTTATGCTACACCTTTCTCCTGTTGATGGGTTTAGACCACCGATCTTTTGGTTAGGAGTAAAGGGCTTCATCTCTGGATTACCGGGGCTTTTTAAAAAAAATTAATGTTTATTTGTTGTTCCTTTTTTAAATTAATGTTGTAACTACATAGAGAGAGCTCTGTTAGCCTCGTGGATACAAAGTTATGCTACCAAGTCAAAAGTGGGTGATTTTAATCTGTGACCCTCAGGCCGGGTTTTAATTGTTTTTGGTCAAACATTCTTATTAAGTGGTGTAGCACTGGTTTGACAATTTACTGTACAGAAGTAACTCGTGGTTGCTGTGATGCTGAACACTGTGACACTGATGTGTCAAATGTGTTAATGGTTACCCATGTGGACAGGATTTGGTGGAGCTCCCCGATTAAATCAGGCTTGGAAACAGGAGTGGCATCCACCTACAAAATAGCTTGCCTCCAGAAGCCCTATGAACTTGGAGGAATGAAAAGTTTTTCAAGTGTTCAGGGTCTTTCATTCACAGGGTCGTTATGGTCTACGACTCCGCGACAATTAACAAGGATGATGTTAGTAGGTCCCTTCTAGTTAGAATCGACTTACAGCTAACCCTCAAGCAGCTTTGGGGGGGCATGAAGTAGCACAAAAGGAGATTTCCCATCTTTTTCCCACCTGTCTTTGAGTTGGCAGCCTGACTCCTCACCACTAAGCCACCAGCAAGCACACAACTTTAGTCTTTTTGTGATTAACTTCTTTCAGTCTGCCGTTCTCAAGGTTTATCCACTGTGTGGAATATGCCACTGATGCCTTACACTGTGTCATGATTCTCTCTCTCTTTCCCTCCTAGGACTTCATAGTGACTTTGTCCCTGATGTTACTCTGTTAACTGGTTAGACTATTACCAGCCAATCCCAGCGGCTGGGGCATTGGTACAATCTGGGTGGAGAAGTTGTTCTTGGATCTTGGACGGTGGGCCTGGCCCCTCCACTGCTCATCTCCGTATCTTGGAATCCCTTCTGAGTGGAGCCACGAGCCTTCTAGCCGCAGCACCTGAGCCTCATCCTTTACGGCATCTGAGCCTGACTTTCCATGGAAACCAAAGCGAGTAGTCCACCCTTGCTGTCTTATTTAGAGCTATTTTTTCCCTGTATTTTTTTTCCTCCTACAAATTGCGACCTCTGCTGAAAAGACCCCCAGGCGCATAGACAATAACATCATTCATTAAAATATTTAAATCAGCTGCAGCAGCAGTAATGACCAAGATGAAACCTTGAAACACAAATTGCCTGTAACAGAGGCTCCCATTTTGCCAAAGGGGCTTGGAACTCTACTATTTGGAGCAACAACCGGGCTAAACTCTTGTCAACAGAAAGTGTCTTAGATTAACATGAGTCTTCACGTTTGTAACCTGGGTCGCATCCTTCCTTGTCTCCCAAAGATGATCATTCTCGGGTCTGGTATGACCCCAGCTCTTAGTGCCAGAAATATCATTCTCGTATTAAAAGAAAATAAAACCTATTGCTTGTAATAACAATTTCCGCTCAATTATCTGACAATTAATTGTATTTTTAATGCAAAAAGGAACAAACATTAAAAAAAAAAAAAAACACCCACCCTGCCATACCTTAGGAAAGCAAGTAATTACCAGTCTGGGCTTAGAACAAAGATATCAGCAAATACTGTTTGAGAAATAAATCCAGTCTGAAATATAGCAAATACGTGAAAGAATTTTGGAAACTGAATAATGAACAGTATCTAAAACCACTCACAGTGAAATCCTCATCAGGTTATCCAAGCTGAAGTGCTTGAGAGGAACAGACTGCCTGTCTCTCCGGTGGATTACATGGTGGATTTGAACTACTGACCTTTCGGGGAGCAGCCTGCCGTGGAAAGCAGTGTTTGTCAACTGCGTTCTGACTCATGGTCTCCCGCCCTCAGTTTCCTGAGCCTGGAAATCTTAATGGGAGGTGAGTGCTTCTTCGCTTCTCCTTCTTCAGAGCTGGTTCAAAGCCAATGATGACTTTGAACTGCTAGAGGCCTGCAGCCGATGGGTGACCAGCTCAGCACGCTGTGAACTCCACCCCCACAGCTCCTTAAAGAGGTATTTTTATTTATTTTTTTTTAAACTGTGTTTCATAAGGCTAGAAATTGACATGGGCCCCTGCAGGGAACAAATGGTTAACACACTAGACTGTTAGTGGACAAGTGGGAGGTTCAAGTCTTCATCGAGGTACCCCTGAAGAAAGACCTGGAGCTCTGTTTCTGAGAAGGCAGCCATTCGAAATACGATGGGGCTCAGTTACTCCCACCTGAGGCAGAGACGGTCAGAGTCAGGACCTATTTAACAACTTTAACTGCTGAATTAGGAGTAGCAGTGCTGGGAGTCAAGAGCGGCATCTGGGCACCTGCCTACTTGAGTCTCACTGGATAGCAGCTTGTAGCCTTGGGCTTTGCATCTCCAAGTCTCAACTCCATCTTCAGAACAAGACTAGTCCTACCACCTGCTTTCTTGGTCAGTCGGAGAAAGTGCTCTTACTCTGCATTCCATTTCCCTCAACCAGCGGTCCCCAACTTCTCAGTAAGGTTAACTAGTGAGATACCCCACACTGGAGATTAACAAAGGGACAAGGAAAGAATCTGTGGAGGGAGCCAGTGGGGGGGATTGCCCTCAAGGACTGTGTCCTGTGGCCCAGAATGCTGGGGAAGCCTGCACCATGACGCCATTTCTCACCAAACGGTGCTCTCAGCCCTGGACTCTGAGAGCCCTTATTCTTGTCTTTGTGGTGATGGCTTCCAGCTGAATTCCTCCTCGTTCCGCTTTCGTTTCCCAAGTCTATGATGAATCACGTCATCAGTTCCTGGTGCTGAACTTTCTCCAGAAGAAGCACATAGTTTGCATTTCCTAGCTGTATGCTTTCTTCATTCTCTGCCTCCCTCCTGCCTCCCTTTCCTCCTGCCCTCTATCCCTCCTCCTCCTCTCTCTCTCTCTTTCCCTCTTTTCCTTCTCTCATTTAAACATTCATTTTGAACCTTAATACATCTGGAAATATTTTCTTTATGTGTTAACCCCAAAGCAAATATTATTTCCCAAATGGGAATACCTTGGTTGTCTCCACCATAATAGTGTACCCTTCCTTTTTACAAAAATGTCTTTTTCAGTATAAGTCTGTTGTTATTGTTATGTGCCATCAAGTCGTTTGCGACTCATAGCGACCCTATGTACAAGAGCTCTAAATGCTGTTCTATCCTGTGCCAACCTAGCCATCTCAAATACACTTATTCCCACCGCTCCAGTCACAGAATTGTTCCATCTCATCGAAGGTCTTCCTCTCCTTCGCCGCCCCTCCACTCTGACAAACATGATGTCCCTCTCCAAGGACCAGTCCCTCCTTGCAACATGCCCAAAGTATGTCAGACGAAGCTTCAGAATCCTTGACTCCAAGGAGCATTCCAGCTTCACCTTCTCCAGGACGAACATGTTTGTTTTCTTGGCAGTCCATGGTATATTCAACACTCTGCTCCAGCACCACAGCTCAAAGGCATCAATTTTCTATCAACCTTATTCACTGTCCAACTCTCTGATGCACAGCAAGTAATTGCGAAGACTGTACCATGGACTGTCAAGAAAACAAATAGAGTCATCCTAGAGAGGGTTAAACCAGGCTGCTCCTTGGAGGCAAGGATTTTGGGGCTTCGCCTGACATAGTTTGGACATGTTGTAAGGAGAGACAGGTCTTTGGAGAGGGACATCATGCTGGGCAGAGTGGAGGGACAGCGCAGGAGGGGAAGACCCTCTATGAGGTGGATTGAGTCAGTGACTGGGGTAATTGGGATGGGTGTGTCAGAGGCAATGAGATTGGCACAGGATAGAGCAGGGTTTAGGGCTGTTGTTTAGGCTGTGTAGGGTCACTATGAGTCGCAAACGACTCGACGGCACATAACAACAACAACATAGCCGTATCAGGTGCACCTTAGTTTCCCGTCTGGCGTCGTTGCTCTTCAATACTCTTGAGAGGTCCCTCAGAGCCAACTTTCCCAATGCAATTCGTCTCTTGATTTCCTGGCTGCTGTAGCCAAGAGTGTTGATTGTGAAGCCATGTAAACTAAAACTGTTAACTATCTCAATCGCTTCACCATCCATCCTGATGCTGCCAATTGGCCCTGTGGTGAGAATCTTTGTTTTCTTGATGTTGAGCTTCAATCCGCAGTCCTTGACCTTCTGCCGCAAGCACTTCAGGTCCTCCTCAGTTTCAGCAAGCAGAGTTGTGCCATCTGCATATCGCAGGTTGTTGACGATTCTCCCACTAATCCTGATGCCACATTCCTCCTCATACAGCTCAGCGTCTCGGACGATATGTTTTGCATAAAGAAATCTGCATTGTTAAAATCTTCATCTATCACAATGTTGCCAATGCATCATGTGGGTTGTTTTCCTCTTTTTAAAAATTTTATATTATTTGCTCACAAAGTTTGTATACCTTTTATTTCACGCTATTTTTCATTCATATTGTGCCATGTATTTTGTTTTATAAAATCAATCACCATTGGACCTTGCCCATCATTACCATGTCTTTCCAGGTCTCTGCTGGATCCTTCCCATTTCCTTCACCCCCTCCCTCCACTCACCAAACTGTGCAGCCCTGTCGTTTTACCCCTACCCATCCTCACCCCTCTGCTCCCACACCTTCCCCCACTGAGTCCCCATACATTACTAGTTGTCCTTCTATTTTTACAATTATGGTCTCATGCATTTATTGTCCTTATAGACTGAGTTAGTTGACTCAGCATAATATTCTCCAGTATTTCCCAAGTTATGCAATTTTCTTTTCAAAACTGTTGCTCCTGAATGTTTCATAGTATTTTATTGTGTGAATGTACCACACATTCTCAATCCATTAAGTTATAGTTGGACATTTGGGCTGTTTCCATGTTCTTGTGATGGTGAATGACACTGCCTTGAACATTGTGTACAGATCTCCACTTGTGTCTCAGTTCCTATTCCCTTGGGATCTATTCTTTGTAGTAGAATAGCTGGGTCTTATGGAGTTTTTAGGTTCAAATTTTTGAGGAAATGCCAAACTGGCTCCCAGAGTGGTTGTAGCATTTTATAATCCCACTAACAGTGTAGGAGAATTCCCACTTCTCCACATTCCCCTCCAACATTTATTGCTTGCAGCCCTGGGGTAAGACGGTATCTCCCTTTGGTTTTTATTTTCTTCTCTCTTACTGCTGGTGATTTTAAGATTTTCTTCAGTATCTGTTGACCATCCAAATCTTTCCATGTCTTTTGCCTATTTTGTAATTGAGTTATCAGTCTTTTTCTTCTGGAGGCCCAAGAGTATTCTGTAAGTTTTTGTTATAAGACTCTTGTCTGAAATAGTATTGCCAAATGTTTGTTCCCAGTCATTAGGTTTTCTTTTCATCTTGTTGAAAAAAAGTTTTTGATAAGCACAGAGAGTCAATCTTTAGAAGGTCCCATGCATAGATTTTATCCTCTCCAGAGTTTGCATTTCTGGCGATATTTGGCAGTCTCTTTATACCATAGGCTAAGCTTTCTAAGCTTGATCCCAGTTTCTCTCTTATGACCTTTATGGTTTGGGGCTTTACTTCCAGGCCTCTCATCCACCTAAAGTTGATTTTTGTGTATGGTGTGAGACGTGGATCCTGTTCCAGCTTTTCTTCAATGGTCCTATTTTCTTGAAGTTGAGGGATTTTCTGTAGGCTGGAGGGGTAGATCTTTTCTTTTGGATCAAGGTCTCTTTGCTTTCAGTATGTAATGTTGTGGCATTTGCCTATCACAGATTGTTGATCAGTCTTCCTGCAATCTCAATGCCACATTCTTTTTCATGTATTTTAGCTCCTTAGTTACTAGTTCATGCACTGTTTGTGATATAATTAGTCATTACTATAATTTTCCTTCAGTTTTCACTTGAGGAATGTCAACGGTGTTCTTCTGTTTCGGTGTCCCAATTCCAGCCCGTAGGGTGTTGAGCTACTGCTCAAAGGGGCATTCATCTTCTGCGGTGTGAGTCCACCAGCCACCCTGTGAGAGAGAGATGGTGGTCTCCCTGCCTGTCCTTGAACATTTGCAGACTCAGACCAGAGTGTCACCAGGAGTGAGAACAAGTTCAGTAACCGTACGTGAGCCTCGGGTCTCGCACGTCACTACAATGCATAGTCCTCATGAGTCATTCTTCAAAACCTGTCCACTCTTATTTGCTCCTCGTTACTATTTTCTTCAACAATTCCTTTCTACAATCTAGAGATATTTTCACAGTCTCTCTTGGCATACATGTTAGTCTTTTATTTCTTTTCTGTATTCCTGGCTGTTTTTTTTTTTTCTTTCTTCATGTCTTATGTCCTTGGTGACATCTCACTATTAATCTAGTCTTCAGTTGTTAGTGTTCAATGTTTTCAATGTATTCTTGAGAAGTTCTAAGTTCAAGTTGGGTATACTCAAGCTCATACTTTTGTTCTCATGGAATTGTTTTCATTTTCTTCAGCTTCAACTTGAACTTGCTATCAGCAGTTGATCCACTGAATTACAGGTGGCCTTTGGCCTTGTTCTGACCGATAATATCAACTTTCTTTATGGTCTTTTTCCCGATGTAGTCTGTTTGACTCTTGTGTATTCCATCTGACACAGCCAATCCATGATTGTCATTCATGTTGTAAAAGTATTTACAGTGAATGCGGGTGAGGGAAATGGAAAGAATTCGTTCGAATTTGTGTTGAGTTCTATAAATAAACTAGTAGAGAAAAAAAAAACCCAAAAAAGTGTTTATGGTGAATAAATTATTATGCTAGAAAATTCTATTATAAAATCTTTAGTACTTTATTAGTGAAGCTGTATTTTCCAACTACAGATCTTTCCTCTTTGTTTCTGTCCTCATTCATTCACCAGTAATTATCACAGCATCTTGATCACATGCCTATTCAACTTCAGATTACAGAAGTTGGTAAAAAAAATCTTCAGTTTCTTCACTTTTGTCATTGTTGGTTGGTGTGTAAATTTGAATAATTTCATTAATTTGCCTTCTTTAAAGGTATATGAATATTATCCTATCACTGATATGTTTCTGAAAAGATATTGAAATATTCTTTTCTTCAATTTTACTTGAGTGTAAGTTTACAAATCATATTACTTTTTTATTTAATTACATATGAGCATTTTGTTTTATAACATTATTCTAATTGATTAATGCAATTATAATGCCTATTCAAACCATTACTATGTATTTCCTTTCCCTTCAATCAATTTAATGATTAATCCAACATCTTTCCTTTTCAATTTGTCATTTCCTGCAAAATAGACCATATGATTATGCGATTCAAGATGTTTAATAGTAGTTCATTCAGTTCATCAACACGTACATTACTCTTTAAACATCCCATTTAATTTCTGACAACTTTTACTTTTCGTTGGTTGAAATTTCATACATTCCACATATAAGTTATTGGTGGGCTTTTGCAGTTGTTTCTCGTATAAAGCCGTATACCATAAGCAAATGAAGGTCCTCAAAACTACTCCAATCACATCATCAGACTGATTCTATTTTGAGGAGTCATCTCATCCACAGTCGTGTGTTGCTGGGTTTTCTTAAAACTTAAAGCCATTGAAAAAGAAACTCTAGGGGTTAAATTATACTCTAACGCATCAGGGTTGTCGTGGGACAGAGATGGATTTGCCTGCTTTTGTGTGTACGTGCGCACATGTATTTGTTGTGTATGTATATGCTCACTTGTCTGGAGATATGTGCTTTTCACGGTCTGAATAAAACCCCATTTTAGTTCTGCTCTTTTGGGGCCCAGGAGTCCTTGTCTTCACTGGGAAGGCTGATGGTGACCATGAATGGTAGATGAAATCTCAGTGTCAGAGCACATTACCTGATAGGACTTCCTTATTCAAAATATACATACATAAATAAAAAGAATTTTTTTCACTACCTCATTTTAGAAAGCACTGTATAATTTATAAACTATTTGCCTAAATAAATGTTTATCTGATCGCTGGGCAAGGAGCCTGCAGCATCTCCATGGAAAACAAATAATTGTCTAACCTTTGATGAATTATTATTTACTGGACTCAAACAAGCCAACAAATGTACCTGTATCTTCCCTTCCTTCACCTCTTCTTCCTTAAGGCAAAATGAAAAGAAACGTCCCACTGTTCACCCCATTGAGATCCTCCCAAGCAAGAATTCAGACTGGGGCATCTTTGATATCCACTGACAAACCCTGGGGAGGAAATGGACTCAGGTCCAAGTTTTGAAGACTTTCAGAAAGCCCGAGACTGTACTTTTAGTCCATGTCATCAGGATATCTCACAAGTGTTGGCCTGTGACCCTTCCCTCTTTCAAGGAAGAGATTTCTGTTTCGTTGTAAACTGCCATGCCCATGCCCAATTCAAAGTAATGGACCCAGATATTGTGACATCCCCACAACCCAGTGCAAATTTGACCATTGTAATAAAGAGGGTTTGCTTTTGGCTGATAGTCCATGCTCTAATTATTGAGTGGTACTTACAGCTATTTGTTCTCATTCTGAGTTGTATTACCACAGCAAACCTAGTCCAGCCGAGCCTGAAAGCTCAGTTGAAGCTGAATAGGTAGCTTCTTCAGTATCCTAGCAACATTCAAGTGTTTACTGACAGTAAGATGGTGGCTTCAGACAAAGTGCATTGACCAGGAATTTAACCAAGGTCTCCACACAGAGAGCCAGAATTCTACCATTAAACCTTCAACGTTATCTTTACATTATATCGTTGTTCTGTTGTTGTTAAATACTACCAGTAAGTTAATACAAGCTCAGTGCTAGCCAAGCAGTACAAGTTTTAGTAGAGCTCCAAAATTAAGATAGACTAGGAAACAGGATTGGCAATCCACTTCTCAACAATAAAGGAACATAAATAATTATAGCATCTGAGGTAGAACCCAGACTGGAACTCAGTAAAAACGAGGGGGGAAAAGTTGCAAGCACCCTTTAATAGTTGAAACATGGAATACGTGAAGTATGGATGTTGGACTACTAGGAGGTGTGAAAAATTAATGGAATGCATCAACATTGACATTCTAGACATTAGTGAGAAGAAATGGACTGGCTTTGGCCACTTTGAATCACACAATCACATAGTATTGTATACTGGGAATGAAAAACAAAGAAAATAGTGTTGAATTCATAGTTTAAAAGATAGTTTCAAGTTCTATCTTGAAGTATAATGTTGTGAGTGTTAAGAGACTATCTATATACACATAAGGAAGACCTGTTGATATGACTATTATTCAAATATACACACCAACAGCTAACACCAAAGAGGAGGAAATTGAAGATTTTTACCAAATTTTGCAATTCTAACTTGACCAAACGTGAATCAAGATTTATTAATAATAATCTGTGACTGTAATACAAAAGGTAGAAACCATGAAGAAGGAATGACTGTTATAAAACACAGACTTGGGACGACAGAAAAGAGATTGGAAAGAGAATTATAAAATCTTACAAGTTCAATGATTTATTTATCATAGATACCTTTAAAAATGAAAACAAATGTAAATGATGACTATACATGGATCTCATCTGATGGGCTGCACAGAAATCAGATTCACTGCATTTGTGGGAGGAATCATTGGAGAAGGTCAATATCAGGAACCTGAATCGGGTCAAGTGCTGACTGTGGAACAGACCATCCATTACTCATGTGAAAGCTCTAATTGAGGCTGGGGGAAACTAAAACAAGTCCACAAGAATCTAAATATGATCTTGAGACTGTCTAACCTGAATTAAAAAATCATCTTAAAAATAGATTTGAAGCATTGAACACCAAAGATCAAAAACCAAATAAGTTGTGGGATGACATCAACGGTATCACCCATGAAGAGAGCAAAAGGTCATTATTATAAAGATGTAGGAGAAAGAAAGGAGAAAATGGATGTTAGAAGAGACCCTAAAAATTAGACTAGCGCATCAAGATGCCAAAAATAAAGAGGAGCTGAAGTAAAAGAGCTAAACAGAAGATGTCAATGGACAGCTTGAGAAGACAAAGCAAAGCATTATAATATGCAAAGAATTGGCATCAGAATAAAAAGGAAAGAACTCACTCGGCATTCCTCAAGCTGAAATAACTGAAAAGCAAATTCCAGTTGTAAGTTGTGATACTGAAGGATTCTATGGACAAATCTTGAATGATCCAGGAAACTTAGAAAGAAATTTGAGAGAATACACATAACCACCGTACCAGAAAGAACTGACTGGCTCAGACATATTCAGGAAGTACCAAATGACCAATAGCCATTGGTAATGAAGGAAGAAGTTTAAGCTACATTGAAGACACTGGCAAAAATAAGGTCTCAAGAATTGGTGGGCTGTCACCACTTCTATTGAATATTGTATTGGAAATGCTTGCTAGGACAATATAAAAAGAGAAGGAAATAAAAGGCATCCAGACTGGCAAAGAGATGGTTAAATCATCACCAGATGCACATAGAGTAAACCCCACAGACTCAACAATAACAAAAAAACCTTGTTAGAGCTAGAGGTCGATTTAGTAGAGTGGCAGGATATAAGATATACATATAATCACTGAGATTCCTTTACAGTAACAAAGAGAACTCAGAGAAGGAAACTAAGAAAGCAATACTATTTACAATGGTACAACCACAAGTTAATATAATTGTAAGTGAATATAACTAGAGACACAAAAGAGCTGGACAAAGAAAACTACAGAATATTTCTGTGAGACACAAGAAAAAGCATAAATGGAAAAAATGTACTCTGTTCATGGATCAGAAGACTCAATATTGTGAAAATGACAATCCTAATAAAAGCAATCTATACATACAATGCAATCCCAATAAAGAAACCAAATTAATTTTTCAAGGAGATTGAAAGGAAAATTATTAAGTTTATTTGGAGAGGCAAGAGAACCTGAATAAGCAAAACACTTTTGAGAAACAAAAATGAAGTGGGAGGCATAGCACTCCTTGATCTCAAAACCTACTACACAGCGGTAGTAACCAAACAGCATAGTACTGGTACAATGACAGGCACAAAGACCAATGGTTCAAAATTGAGAACCCAGAAATAAACTTAGCTGTCTATGGTCAACAAATATTCAACAAAGAAATAAAACCTATCAAGTGGGGAAATGACAACCTTTTCCACAAATGGTGCTGGCAAAACTAAACTGCTACCTACAGAAAGCTGAAACAGGATCCACATCTCATACATACATACATATGCGCGCGCGTGCGC
>NW_006399752.1:31411503-31431642 GCF_000299155.1 Elephantulus edwardii | reverse complement strand
CACACACACACACACACACACACACACACACCAACTCAAGGTGGATCAGAGACCTGGAGAAAATGCCAAAACCATAAAGGTAATCAGAGACAAACTGGGATCAAGCTCAGAAGGCCTAGTCTATGGTATAAATTGACTGCCAATTACAGCCAGAAATTATCTGAAAAGGATAAAACTGATGAATGAGATCTTCTAAAGATTAAATCCCTGTGCGCATCAAAAAATTTCCCCAACAGAGTGAAAAGAAAACCTACTGACTGGGAACAAACGTTTGGCAATGCCATTTCAGACAAGAGTCTCATATCAAAAGTTTACTGAATGCCTCCAGAAGAAAAAGACTCATAATCCAATTACAAAATTGGCAAAACACCTGGAAAGCATTTTCCAGAAGAAGATATTCGAATGGCTAACAGACACACAAAGAAATGCTCACAATCACTGGAAATAAGAGATGCAAATCAAAACCACAATGAGATACTATCTCACTCCAGTAGCAGTGGCCAAGTTTAACAGGGAAGCAAGCAGTATTATTCACCAATCCAAGAACATGTCAATGGCCCATATGTCCAACCACAATCGAATGGATTAAGAAATTATGGTACATTCACATGACAGAATACTATGCAGCACACAGGAGCAATAATTTTGTAAATTAGTACATAACTTGGGAGGGACTGGAGAACATTATGCTGAGTGAACTACCTCAGTCACATACGGACAAATACTGTACAAAACCATTATTGTAGAATGGGTATGAGAATCCAAGGGTTGGGAGGGTGGAAGCAGAGGGGTCTAGATGGGGAGGTAGAGGTTAACCATAGGGCCACACAATTTGATGGGGGTGGTGAAGGAAATGGGAAGGATCTGGTATGTGAAAAAATGTGTTTGAACTTAGTAAATAAACCAGTATTTTTTTTAAAGTGAGAAAAAAAATTGTTGGGCTACCAATCAACTATTTCAGCTAAAAGATGTAGCCTTAGATGTGCTCACCAGTCTGACTAGAAGAGATCTGTGTTTGTCTCCATTCCCAAGAAAGATGATCCAACAGAATGTGGAAATTATTGAACGACATAATTAATATAGTATGAAAGCAAAATAATTCTGAAGATCTTTCCAAAACTACAAGAACAGTAAAATGATAGATAACAGCCAGTAATTCAATCTGGATTTAGAAGAGTCTGAGACACCAGGATGAGAGAGGGATCCTGCCTGAAAGTAAAGAATAGCAGAAGAATGTCTATTTGTACTTTCCTGACTATAAAAAGGCATTCTACTATCTATCACAACAAACTATGTCTAACATAGAAGAATGGAAATCTCAGAACACTGAATTTCCTTTGTAACTGAACTGTTTTTGTTACAACTTTTGTGGTATGAATTGTACTTTTGTGAAACCTATACCTAGAACAAGAGGCTGTTATGTAAACAAAGCAAGGTAACATTACATGGTTTAATACTGAGAAAAGTGTGCATCAGGGTTATATTCTTTCTTCATGCCTATTCAAACTGTATGCTGAGCAAATTATTTGAGATGCTGGATTCCATGAAGCAGAATGTGGTATTGGGATTGGAGGAAAACTCATCGACAACCTGTGTTATGCAGATGACTCAATTTTGCTTGCTGAAACTGAGGAGGACTTGAAGCACTTGCTGCAGGATACCAATAACAATAGAGCCTTCGCTATGGATTGCATTTCAACTTCATGAAAAAAAAATCTCATCATTAGGCCAATAAATGGAGAAAAGATGAAATGTCAATGACTTCATCTTACGTGGATCAATATCTCTGGAACCAACAGTCAGATCAGGAGACGTACTGCACTGGAAAGTCTATAGATCCTCTCCAAATTATTGAGGAACAATGATGTCAGCTTTAAATGTAAGGTGTTCCTGATTCAGACCGTGATCTTTTCAATCACTTACTGTGGTGCTGAGAGCTGTATGATGAATAAGGATGACAGAAAAAGAATTGAGGCCTTTGAACTGTGGTGTTGGAGAAGAGTACTTCACACCATACCCATGGACTGCCAAAAGAACAAATATGTCTTGGAGAAATTGTAGCCAAAATGCTCCTTGGAGGCAAATCAGATAACACTTTGTCTTCCCCACTTTGGGCATGTTATGAGGAGAAGCTATGCCTTGAAGAGGGACATCATGCTTGGAGATGGAGGGTGAACAAAAGAGAGGAAGACCCTAAACCTGGAACAGAGCAAGGCAACACTACGTGGTTTAACATCAGCCAAGACGTGCATCAGGGATGTACCCTTTCTCTATACCTATTCAACCTGTATACTTGCCAAATAATTTGAGAAGCTGGACTATATGAAGAAGAATGTGTCTACCAGCTTGGAGGGAAACTCATTAACAGCCTGCAGTATTTAGTTGACACAACTTTGCTTGCCGACAGTGAAGAAGACTTGAAATATTTGCTGCAAAAGATCACAAACTACAGTTTGAGGCATGGATCGTATCTCAACAGCAAGCAAACAAACATCCTCACCACTGGACCAATGGGAAACATCAAATCAATGGAGAAGAGATTGAAATTGTAAATCATTTCCTTTTACTTAGATACACAATCAACATCAAGCATAATAATAATAATAAAAAAAAACAGAAAACAAAAGAAAGATTGCATTGGGAAAATATGCTATAATGGACTTCTCCAAAGTGCTAAAGAGCAAAGACGTTAGTGCCTGATCCAACCAATGCTCTTTTCAATTTTCATCCATCTGAAAGTTGGACGGTCGATAAGGACGACAGAATAAGAATCGATGCTTTTGAGCTGTCATGTTAGAGAAAATAACTGAATATCCTGTGGGCTGTTGAAAAAAACAAACAAGTCTGTTTTGGAGGAAGTGCAACCAGGGTTTTTGGAAGCTAAGACTGTGAGACTTAATTTCACATACTTGGGGTATGTTATCAGGAAGGGACGAGTCCTTGGGAAAGGACATCTTGCTGGGAAATGTGGATGGTCAGAGATAGAGAAAGACTCTTAACAAGACGGATTCTCAATGTGACTATAGCAATGGACTTGAGGATATTAGAGGCCATGAGGATGGTTCATAAGTAGGATGAGGTTCCGAACTGGTGTTAATAGGGTTGTTGTGGGTTGTAGTTGACTCAGTGGCACCTAATAACAGCACAGTTTTTGCACAGCATTGTTCAATCACTTACATACATTTTTACTAATAAATACTGGCATTGCTCTAACTATCCCTTATACCTACTGACTGTTCAATTATTACATATAAAGAGCTAATATATTTTGTCACAGCTAGGAAAGAATTACATTCTGCAAACATTTCATTTTCCATCATTTACTTTGGTAAGCTCTACATTCCAAAAAAGCATTTTATTTTAAAGCAAACCCATCAATTAAAGGATTTTCTGGGGGTTCATTTGGGGTTATTATAGAAAGCTTTCAATGTCTGTGTCCCCATCTCTGTCCAGATACAGTCTCCCGAGTTAAGACTGATTCAGAATCAAATGACCAAAGATATAGAAAGCGCTAACATGTTCTTCCCTCCTTTCTGAGTGAGGGAATCATCATCTGAACCCATGGTTTTTGCTTTCCACACAAGATGTGATTAGGAAATATGGTCAGGGAAATAATTTGGAGTCAGCAAATATTCTTTTTGGTCTTGGTGTGATGTATAAAGGAGTACTGGTGCCTAACAGCTAAATGCTTCAAGGAAACTTCCATGATCAGAAGCCAAGAGCTATTCCATGGGATGCTTTTCCGAAGAGGATAGCCTTAAAAACTTTATAGAGTCAGTCTATTCTATTCTACAAGGTTGCTATTTATGTGGACTGGATGGCATTTGAACAGTGTCGTAGTACCACCAGAAAATGGACCTGATGGGGCTGACTTGAAAGCACTAATGTTTATTGGTCTCACAGTTCTGGAAGTTAGAGCTCAACGCGTTGCCAGAAATGCCTGTTCTAGGACAAAGTCTTTACTTATCTTTCGCAGATTTTGGCCTCTTGGTGGTCTCTGGCATTTCTTGGATTACAGGTGATCTCCACAGTGTCGTCATCTGTGTGACTGCTTTATGTGGCATCAGTCATATAGGATTAGAACACACCTGACATAACTGATAATATCTAAAAAAAAAACAAAAACCCCCAACAACAACAGCCATTGTTTCCAAACGAGTATACAAATTCAGGTATATGGCTTAGGGTCTCAATATATCTTTTCCTCCAATTATTTCGGTATTTTCATGAAAGTATAAAAAAAAAACACACCATCTTAATAACTTCATGGATAATTTGGCCATGCTGGGTACAGTCTTCAAATTGTGACTGTTGTAGTAATCCTTTCCCAGATTATTGCACCTCAAATAAGATGGCTATGTAACAGGGATGCATTCATTTATCTACATCGATTCAAACAGTATGCTGAACAAGTAATTAGTGAAGCTGGAGTCTATGAAGAGGAATGTGGCATCAGGATCAGAGGAGGACTCATCAACAACCTGATATGCAAATGACACAATCTTGCTTGCTGAAAGGGAAGAGGACTTGGAAAGCTTGTTATAGAAGATAGAAGATTATAGCCTTCAATATGGAGTGCTTGCCAACATCAAGAAGTTGTTAGTAATTTTATCTTGCTTGGATCAACAATTAACACTTTTCATACAAGCAATCAGGAGATTTGGAGATATTTTGCATTGGAGAAGTCTGCTGTCGGGGACTTGAAGAAACTACTGAATTGCATTCATGTTAGTTTGAAGACTAAGGTGTTCTTGATTCATGCTGTGGTCTTTCCAATAATCTGCTATGCATCTAAGAGCTGACAATGACTAAGGATGTCAGAAGAGGAATTGATGCCTGTGAGTTATGGTGTTGGAAAAGAGTACTGGATATCCAATGGACTGCCAGAAAAAAAAAAAGAATGAGCAGATAGGTCTTGGATTTTAAAGTGCAACCAGAATGTTCTTTGAAGTCAAAGATGGTGAAGCTTTGTCTGCCATACTTTGGGTATATTGCTAGGAGAGGCTATTTCACAGAAAGAGACACCATGCTTGAAAAAGTGGAGGGTCAGAGAAAGAAAGGAAGACCCCCAGTGAGATGGATTGACACAGTGACTGCAGCAATGGGCTCAGGTGTGTCAGAAATGGTGAATATGGTACAAGAAAGGGAAGAGTTCATGTCTGTTGTACATAGGGTCACTATGAATTATGCTCAACTCAAGAACAACTAACAACAACAACACAAATTTACTGTCTCTGAACCTCTTGGCTTATTTTACAAGTTTGACACACAATTAAATTCTTAGCAGAGGGACAATGGATAGAGAAAGATGTGCAGACAGGAATCCCTTGTTTAAACAATTAATAACCAACCCATAAAAGGTAAGTGGATTAACTGAGTCGGGCATTTTATTTCTCCTCAAATAGTTTCTTTGTGTTATATATGTAATTTCTAGCCACACGTAGACTATTGTCGGGAAGTGGTAGGTAGTTAGGGCAGGACTTTTGTCTAATGATGAGAAAATGGGACAAGGGAGAACAGGATTGTGAATGCCTCTCTGAAAGGGCCAGAGGGTGTGAGAAGAGCAAAGCCCCTTACCTCCTCAGAGCAGAAAGCAGATAAAGAGCCTATAGCTTAGCTCCATAATACCTCTAGAGCCACAGTAGCAGCAAGAGGTTCATTTATTCATTGCTGACTGACAGACGGTACCAACCATAGGGCTTATTAGGGAAAGAAGTTGGAGAGAGAGAGAGGCAAAGAATATCACACAAAACAAGTCTAGTTTTTAGTTTAAGTTCCAAGTCACAAGCCCTCAATTAGTCCAGGCTCTTGTTTCAGTTTAGTGGTCAAATCCAAATCATTCAGCAAGGTTTGCCTCAGAACATTTGTAAGTCATCTTCTACTTTAAGCATCTGGCAAGAACAGTACAAACCTTTAACTGTGGCCAGCACAAATACAACAAGCCTCAGATCACACCTTGCCACAGTTTCTCCATAGTAATGCCACAGTCTCTCCACCACCATCACCAGAGTCTTGCCAACAGGGTCTGCTCCAGTCTTGCTATCCATGTGGGAAGCACTTTTTCTCTTATCTTAGTCTCACAGCGGTTGATAATTTGCAAGGCCATGCTGATTTGAAAGACCATGTATCTGCAGTTAAAGCGGTAGCTGGAGACTAGAAGTGGCTAATTATAATGACAAAGGGGGAAAAAAAGAAAGAGTGAGCAGCCACTTTTAGGCTAATACCACATCTCTCCTAAGATGATGATGATGGAGGAACTTGGCACTACCCTACACTAGAAACATATCTAGGTCTGGCACTGGCTTGTTGTGTGAACTTGATTAAACAATATGGTCCTCTTGATTTTCATTGGTAGGACTGATTGCCCCCAACTAGAGATTCCATACTTGACATTATAATCAGCAGAACAGTTAATTATACAACAGTAGAATTTGCCTGAATGCCACAGATGCAGCAAATGGTTAACAGAGTTCAACTGTTAACTGAAAGGTTGGAAGTTTGAGTCCACTTGTGAGTACCTAGCAAGAACAAACTGGGGATCTGCTCTTATGGGATTCATAACAAGAATACAGGGATGGGTCAACATAAGAAAAACAATGTAATGTGTCACATTAACCAAATAAAGAGCCAACAAACACATGATCCTGTTAGCTAATGTAGAAAAAATTTCTTTGGCAAAATCTAACATTTTTTCCTTGATAAAAACATTCCATGAAATAGGAATAAAGGAGAAATCTCCTCAACATAGTAAAAATATACATGCAAAACCAAGAGCCAACATCATTCTTAATGGTTGTTGTTTTTAATTGCCATCAACTCATAGGTGACTCATAGCAACCCTATGAACAAAAAACCTGAACACTTGAACTATTTTCATCGTTTGTCCAAGTTCATAGGGTTTCCGGAGGCAAGCTATTTTGGAAATGGATGCCACTCCTTTGTTTTAATCTGGGAGTTCCACCAAACACTGTCCATCATAGGTAACCATTATCATATTTGACACATCAGTGTCACAGTGTTCAGTTTCACAACAACCACAAGTTTTCTCTGTACAGCAAGTGGACAGACCAGGGCTATATACCACTTAAAAGAATGTTTGACCAAAATCAATTAAAACCAGGCCTGAGGGCTGCAGATTAAAATCACCCACCTTTGACTTGGTAAGTATCGCTTTCTGTCCACTAGGCTAACAGAGCTCTATGTTGTTGTTGTTAATTGACATCAAGTTGTAGGTGACTCATAGTGGTGAGAACCATGGAAGATGGCCCTTCCACAAGTCAAATGACTTTTTTTAAAAAGCTCTGGCTTTTACCCCAGTCTCTCATTGCCTTCAATGTGAGACTCCCAGCCTGCTCTCCCCACCAATGACAGACACATAGATCAATGGAATAAAGTTGAGAAACCCAGAAATCAGGCCATCTACCTATGGTCAACTGATTTTTGTCAAGAAGATGAAATTAGTTAAGTGGGAAAAGGACAGCCTTTTTAACAAATGGTGTTGGCAAAACTGGAAAACTATCTGCAGAAAACTCAAGCAAAACCTACACCCCACACCATACACAACAACCAACTCAAAATATTCTTAATGGAAAAAGACTAAAAATATTGCCCTTTCTTATCAGAGACGAGGCAAGGTTGCCCAATATCACTACTCCTATTCAACATTATATTGGGAGTTCAATAAAGCAAAAGAAGAGAATAAGAGACACAAAATTGGCAAAGAGATAGTAAAACTATCACTATATGCACACGACATGATAGTGTACATCAAAAATATCAAAGACTCAACAAAGAAAATATCCTGTTAGACCTAGTAGAATTGAATAGAATGGCAGGAGACAAGATCATTACACAAAATCAGTGGGGTTTATCTACAGCAACACAGAAAAGAAAACTAATGTAGCAATATAATATACAGTAGCCAATCACAGTTGTCATTCCCAAGATAAAATATTTAGGAATAAATTTAACTGAAGACACAAAAGACCTCTATAAGGAAAACTATAAAACATTAGTATACTAAACAATAAAATATTTAAATAAATCGAAAAATATTCCTGGTTTATAGACAAGACTCAACATAAAATGTTGTGAAAATGGCAATGCTACTAAAGCAATCTAAAACCTACCATTCTACAGTCTATCAATGCAATACCAACACAGAGACTAAGTTCATTCTTCAAGGAAGAAAGAGAAAATATAATTTCCAGCTTCATTTGGAAAGGAAAGAGACTCTGAATAAGCAAAGCTTTTCTAAAGAACAAAAATGAAATTGGAAGCATTTGACTTCCTGACATCAAAATCTGCTTCATAGCTGCAGTGATCAAAACAGCATAATTCTATGTTAACAACAAACAGTCCAATGGAATAGAACAGAGAATGCAGAAACCAACCCATCAACTTATGGTCAAGTAATAAGTTAATGTGGTCAATTTGATAAGGTAACAAAACCCATTAAAATGGGAAATGATGACCTTTAAAAAATGGTGCTGTCAAAAGTGGACATCTGCCTGCAGATAAACTGAAAAAGGATCCACATCTCATACCACACAGAAAAACCAACTCAAAGTGGATCACAGACTTAAAGGTAAAACCTTGAACCATAAAAATATAAGAGACAAAGCATGAACAAAATTAGAAGCCCTGGCCTACAGCATAAATAAGCTCGCAAACACAGCCACAAATGCACAACCTGGAGAATATAAGATTTATAAATGAGACCTTGTTAAAATAAAATCTCTGTGAGCATCAAAAACTTTTTCAAGTAGAGTAAAAAGAAAGCCCACAGATCTGGGATTTAAAAAAAAAAACCCATGTAGAAAAGCTGTAAAGTTCTCATAACCAAAGTTTACAGAATACTACATGGTTTCCACAAGAAAAAGATGGATACTGCACCACAAAATGGGCAAAAGACTGGAAAAGACTCTTCACAAAAGAGAACATTTCAGATAGCCAAGAAACATGGGGGGAAATGTTCAAAAATCACTACAATCAGAAAGATGCATATCAAAATCAGAGAGAAGCACATCAAAACAACAGTAAGATACTACCTCCGACCTGCAGCAAGTAGCAAAGCTCAACAAAGCAGCAAGCAATAAGTGTGGGTGAGGATGTGAAGAGATTAGAATGTTTATGCACTGCTGGTGGGATTGTAAAACAGTGTAACTGCTATGGAAAGTGGTTTGGCATTTCCTCCAAGTGCACTAACTCCATCCCATAAGGACAAACACTGTGTAAGACCATTATTGTAGAATGTGTATGAGGACCCAAGCGGGGAAGAGGGAATCACGGGGGTGAGGATGGGTAGTAATGGGCAGGTTAATCATGGGGCCACGTAATTTGATGGGTAGAGGGATGGGTGGGTAAAGGAAATGGGAAAGATCCCGTGTGAAAAACAATGTATATCAACTTTGTATGTAAACCAGTATAAAATAAAAACAACAACAATAACAAAAACATAAAAGATACTATTCTAGACGTTAGAACATTTAACAAGAGAGTCAAAGTCTTTATCTCTATGAAAAGTGTATTATGGTGAGGGAATAAACATCAATAAACAATCGAACAAGGGGATGGGGGGAAGCTGAATATAGAAATCGCATATGACCCAGGTATTCCACTGCTAGGAATATATCCCAAGGAAATCAGAACTGAGACATAAATGGACATTTATACTCCTATGTTTATAGTAATGTTATTCTCAATAGCAAGAAAATGGAAGCAACCCAAAAAGCCCATCAACAAAAGAAGAGATTGAGATTATGGTACATTCATACAATGGAATAGTATGAAGCACCAAAAAACAATGCTTTTGTAAAATAGTATATAACTTGGGAAATACTTGAAAGCATTTTGTTGAGTGATATATCTCAGTTACATAAGGACAAATATTGCATAAGTCCCCTATTGAGAAAATAAATTAGGAAGATGAAGGGAAAGGCAGGATGGGAAACAGAAAGAGGAGAAGGGGTGAAAAATATCACTGGAATCGTGAGGTTCTTGGGTGGAGGAGAGGTGAAGTAATGGGAAAGATTGACAATGGGCGCAGAGCAATGGTAATTATAAAAAGTAGAATATATGTGAACGAGTGTATAAAACACAAAGTATATGTACAAAACACAATGTATATGAACGGTTAACCAATTAACAAGGAAAACTCTACACAACAAATCTACTCTGTCTTTTAACAGTTGCTATACATTGCAGTTTACTTGAGGACAACCCGGACGATACGGCTGCAGACTCTGAAGGCAAGGATTTTGTCCTGCTGCAGTTAGCTGTCTCGTTTTGTTCTGACATGTAGTGACCCTGCGTGTAACATAAAGAACAGCTGCTTGGCTCTGTACCGTCTCACAAGTGTTGCTGTGTTGGAGCCCATTGCTGCAGCTACGGTCTCCGTTAATCTTCTTGAAGTTCTCTCTCTTGATCTATCATCCTCTACTTTGCCAAGCTTGCTAACCTTCTCTAGCATTTGGTCTCTCTTGACAATATCTCCCAAGTTCATGGTACAAAAATCTCACCATCCTTGCTTCTAAGGAGCACGCTGACTGTACTCCTTCTAAGACAGACTCATTCGTTCTTTGGTCAGTCCATGGTATATTCAAAAGCAAGGACATATTCTCGGTGGAGAGTTTATAACTTGAATATATATTTTAGGGGGACACAATTCAATTCATGATAGCCAAGAAATGTGTTATGACAAAAACATTTTCTTACTGACATTTATGTCAATTTACTTGCTGCCCTGCCTCTATTCAATGGCAACTGGACAAAGACTAAACCAATTAGCCTACAACAAAGTGAATGAAATCCAATTGACTCCAACTTGCCTGTACCTGAGGAAAAGAGGGACTTCTTGCAGGGCCCTGACTGAATCTAAGAGTTATTGGAAAGCTGGGTTGTTTCACCAGGAGACTTAGTTGCTCTTTGGTAGAATCCTCACCTCCCACACAAGAGACCTAGATTCAATTTTCAGCCCACACATTTTGTGTGCAACCTCCACCCATAGGCCAGTGGAGGCTGATAGGTTGACTTTGATGTTGAACAGGTTTGCACAGAGCTCCCAGATTACAACAAAGTAGGAAGAAAGTCCCACCTATCTACTTGTAAACAATGAAAAACCAGTGTATCCCCAGGATCAGGGACAAGACACATGAGGCTAGTGTAAGAGCTGGCTGCATTTGTTCCATCGTGCGTGGTGACCATGAGTCCGGGGGCTGACCACAGTGGCCCCACTGTTTGCTCCGTGTGTTTGAAGGGGAGTGGTGACTCTTTATCTCAGAGGTTACATCTCATCCTCTGCTTTGTGCTTTCTCTGACACTGTTGTCAAACCCACCTGAGTCACGGGGAAGATTTGATACACTCCACAGGATTCAAAGACACAGGCTGTCATGAAAATGACATGAAATCCTCATGGTGACCTAATTTCTCCCTTGGGAATGCTGTGCAAACACAAATTTGCCAGCACCCTTCTCCATATGTGAGGCAAACAATGTGTCTTCCCATCTGGAAATTATCCCTTTCTGATTGAGAGGTTCGAGTCCCTTTTGCTTGTAATAATATTATTGTTTATAATTTATGATCTTAATTTTTATAAATAGTGCTCAGTCACCATGGCAACAGAATCTTCACAAATCATTAAATTAAATCATGAGTAGTCATGATGCTTTGCACTTATGTTCATTTTCTTGTTTAAAAACATACTCATGGTCTTTAAAAATACTCATTAATCCTATTCCTCTAGCACTGTTTCTCAAAGGTGCTTAACAAGGTAAATGCCTCTCACCTTTTTGATACTTCTGCATTGGAGTCAGGTGTTAGACGGTTCTGGAATGTCAGAGATGATGACGGTCTTCAGGGCGTAGCTTTCCTTCTTATGATTACTAGGAGTGCATGAAATCAATGCCTAAACTTAATCCCAGAAGCAGTGAAATAAATAACAACTCTAGACACTGGAACCCAGAGGTATGTCTACTTAGTAAAATTGTGAAAATGGTTGTGTTATTCAAGTTGTATAAATCTTCTAATCTTCCTTTTCCAAATCATTCCTCATTTATTAACATACATTCACTGCCCCCTAAGTTCCCAAGATAATCTTTTCTTAGTGGCTGTTGTTC
This sequence comes from Elephantulus edwardii, assembly GCF_000299155.1. NCBI lineage: Eukaryota > Metazoa > Chordata > Mammalia > Macroscelidea > Macroscelididae > Elephantulus > Elephantulus edwardii. Next base: position 31,419,525 of record NW_006399752.1, on the reverse strand, counting down.
AATGACCCCACTTAAATCTTATAAAGTCCAACGTTCAATGCAGAAATTCTTTATAGGTTAAATTATCAGTTTTAAGAAGATTTCAGGGAATATTTTTGGTTTAAAGTTTAAAGAGTATGTAAGGGCAATAGTTTCAGGTCTTCAGTGAGCCTCAATTGCTCAAGAAGTCTAGAGTCTATGATAATTTGAAATTCTGTTCCATGTCTTGATCAGAATCTTCCATAGAATTTTTTTATCAACATGTGAACTTCCTCTGTAACTTGTCATTACTATGACTTGTGTTTTAATTTTATCTTCCTTGATTATTGATAACAGCTTTCTAATTCAGGGTCATCTTTTCTATCTCTATCAGAAGGGCCATTACCCAGAGAGAAACACAACATTTCAATACTGATAATTGTAGGACTGTTTCTTGAGACTAGGGATCTAGAAGGGACTGAAAATCAAATTAAAATTCAGTGCCTTTCTAGATGCAGAATGTTAAAAGTCTGTAACTGGTAAGTAGAGAGATGAATCAGAATAATACCAATAGGATAAGTGATAACAGGAACTTTTTAACCAAACTGAACCCTGCAGGGAGATTTGTTCTTGCCTGGCCGGGCAGTCAGTGGTGGTTCTCTGCCACCATGAGATGATGCCATGAGATGGCATTTGGTTGGTTTTGGAAGGTAGGTAATACCAAACGGAGACATCTGAGCAGCGGCCCAGGAACATGTCTCTGGAGAATATATTCAGGGAGGTCAAACTAGGCCCCGAGCCCTAGGAACACACCTGTGTGAGATGATGCAGATTCCTGAAGTGCTTTTGCCTGTGGATTTTGGCCTTGGGAAGACAGACATTGTTCAGGTTTTGTCACACAGATGCTAGTGGTCACAGGGACAGTTTCATCTGCGATAGCAAATACCACAGAAAAGGAAAAATCTGTTGCTAATGAGTTATTTCCAATTCATGACAACTCCATGAATGAAAAGCAGGACTGGCCCATAGATTTTCTTGTCTTATGACTTCTGTGGAATTAGGGTGCCTGTCCTTTCTTCTGCAGGGTCGCTGAAGAGGTTCTAAATACCAAGAAATAGGGTTAATGGTTAATCAAATAGAATGCATGCACTAGGGACCTTAGCAAGAGTTGACAGAATGGAAATCCATTGGAGGTCTTCATCTTCAGGCTGATGGCTAATGGGCTGCACTTGTTCTAGAAGGAATCCTTATTGAAGAAGAAAGATTGGTAGCTAGAGACGTCCAATGTCTTGGCTTAGGGTGGCCATTTCACCTTAGGATCACTATAAAGTGTATTTCTTGACCTGAGGGAAAGGAAATTAAGCCTAATTACATGCAGCTGCTCTTCTTAAGTTCCTCCCAGGATTCATTTCCATCCTTCATGTATCTATGTGTCCTACTATGGTGGCCTGGTTGTTGCCGTGACACTGGAAGTTTTGCAGTGGTAATTCAGATACCAGAAGGAGTGCCCATGGTTTCAGTGAAGTTTCTAGACTAAAACAATTAGGAGAAAGGGCTAGAGATTTACTGAAAATTGTTGCTGTTGTTGTATTTATGTGCCATCGAGTCACCTGCGACTCATAGCGATCCTATGTACAAGAACCCTAAACCCTGTTCTATCCTGTGCCAATCTCACCATCTCTGGCACACCTACCCCCATTACTCCAGTCAATGAATTAATCCATCTCTTCGAGAGTCTTCCTCTCCTACTCTGTCCCTCCACCCTCCCATGCATGACATCTTTCTCCAAGGACTGGTCTCTCCTTGCAACGTATCCAAAGTATGTCAGACAGAGCTTCAGAACCCCTGCTCTCAAAGGAGCAGCCTAAATTAATCAGTGAAAATCCAATGGATCTCAACAGAAAGTTGGCCCACCCAGTGCTGGGAGACGAACCTTCCATGTCTGGAAGACACTCAGTACACACAGTGGCCCCAGTAATGAACTAAGTATCATGAAGATGGAGCAATATTGAGTAGGGTCACATTTTGTTCTGTTTTACTCAGGACCACTTCATGCTGACTCGATGCCAACTGACCCCAGCAACAAGGTCTTGATGTTTGGTCTTGTGAAGTGAGTGTAGGCAGCATCAGTATGGGCTATACTAACTCCACAAAGGGGAATTGTTCCCTTGACGGCATCCACAGTACAAAATCAACTCCTATAAGATCAAACTTGGTCTCCCAAGATCCTGCACCTCCTTCTACTAATTCCAGTCTTACTGCCCTACTGGGTCAGAAATCTGTTGCAATGACAACATAAGCTCATAGAACCATACTCACAGTTTAAAGATTCATTTAAAAAGTTAGCAGGTTACAATTCAGTTTGACTGCAACAAGATACAGTTCTTCTAGTCCAGACAGCTTCTCAGGTGTGCCCTCAGTCCCTTTGACCTTCAGCCTCACTCATTGCTGGTCAGCGTGATAAAGTTTCCTTAGTACCTACAATTATAATGTTTCCTCTCGATTGTCCACCAAGCTTGGTTGAAGGACTCTGGCTCTGGCTCTGTGGAGCAGCAGTGCCAAGGCAGGTCTGCCGCCTGCCAGTCTCTGCATCCCTGCTGAGACTGCTGCTTCTCTCCTGAAGTTTCAACCTGACTGGCCCAAGGATTTCTGACCCCGTAGAATACATGCTGCATTTGCTGCTTCCTCCTCTTCGCTGGTAGTAAGATTCCCCAACTTCTGCTGTTGAGCCTGCTCAGTTTTAATCCAGTAGAACGGCAAAACTAGTCAATCCTCTTGTAGATCAACTAGCCCACCCTCTTTACATTTTCCCGCCCAGGCTTGTGGCAAAGTTAGAGTAGAGAGGAAAGTCATTTTGCCCATCAACCCTTGGCACCACAGGGAAGGACCTCTAACACACTCTATCTCTCAGCCTAACAATAATCCTTCAGGGTACATAACACTCTTCATGTTACACAGTGATGCTTGTCAAAGTCCCAAGGGGTTAACCCCCCACCTACACCAGCCAAGGCCGTGTGAGTGCCTTGGTTACACACACTGGCATCTACAGTGTCTAATCCAGCATCTGGGACTAAATAGATACCAGTTTAGCATCTTTTTACTTAAGTGAGAAAATGTTAGCTTTTTCAAAAAATGGTGTTGGCAAAATGGGAAAACTATCTGTAGAAGACTGAAGCAAGATCCACACCTCACTCCATACACAAAAACAAACTCAAAGTGGATCAAGGACCTAGGACTAAAACCAAGGGCTATACATTAGAGAAAAGCTTGGAAGAACTCTAAAAGTCCTAATCCACGACATAAACAGTCTTCCAAGCATCCTGAAAAGTCTACAACCAGGAGAAGATAATAGATGAATGGGACCTTCTACAAATAAAATCCCTATGCACATCCAAAACCTTTTCCAAAGGATAAAAAGGGAAGCCACAGACTGTGAAAAAATATTTGGTAATGGTATGTCAGACAAGGGACTTATATCTAGAATTTATAGAACACTCAAGTGCCACAACAAGATAAAGGTAAACCCAATTGAAAAATGGACACAGGATATGGACAGACACATGAAGAAAGAAGACGTTTAGATGGTGAACAGCGACATGAAGAAATGTTCAAAATCTCTAGCTCTAAGAGAGATGCAAATCAAAACAACTGTGAGATATCATCTCACCCCAGTCAGAACAGCAAAATTTAACAGAACATCAAACAACAAATGCTGGCAAGGTTGTGGAGAAACTGGAACCCTTATTCACTGTGGTGGGAATGTAAAATGGTGCAACCACTGTGGAAGGTGGTGTGGCGCTTTCTCAAAAAGTTGCAAACAGAGATACCATTTGACCCAGCAATTCCACTACTGGGAATATACGCCAAAGAAACTGCCGCCCAAGCAGATATATGCTCACCCATGTTTATCGCGACTTTGTTCACAATAGCAAAGAGTTGGAAACAACCAATTGCCCATCAATAAACGAATGGATAGAGAAGCTGTGGTATATTCACACAATGGAATACTATGCAGGATTTCAGGAAATACTATACAAAATGGGTGACCCTGGAGGACATTATGCCGAGTGAAATATCTCAGTCACAAAAGGACAAATACTGCACAGTGTCACTGTTGTGAAGTAGGACTGACATCAGGGTTGGGGGTAATATAAGAAAAGAAGGGATAAATAATGTATACGGCATTGAAACAGATGAGGGAGCGAACTATTTGAAAGAAATACATGATTAGGCATTATTTTCATGACAAGAGTCCAGAGAAAGCTGCATGGGGCAGTAGAATGGGGAGGAGTTGTATAATAATGAGGTTTTGTGGGGTGTTTTTTTTTCTTTACTTTTCAAAGAGAAAAACCACCTGGGGGGAGGGGTGGGCAGGGAGGAAAATGTGCAATAAATGGAAATCCAAAATCTCTATAAACTTTAATTAAAATTTCAATTAAAAAAAGTAGGAGAACTTGGATGAAAACCCCAAACCTTTTACTTCAAGACTTTCATTTTCTTTATCATTTATATTATAGGCAGCTGGAGACCTTAGCCAACAACTGACTGTTAAAGCCCCAGCTGCCTCATCTGTAAACTAGAAGCAATAAACTTCATTCCCCAAACTCCTCTGTTCAGGCTAACAGTGCTGCTTTAAGTACATCGGCTCTGCACACGCTGTAAATTGCCACATAAACTCAAGGCAATGAAGCAATAGCTAAAGCTGCCCACTAAGTCTTTGCCCACACAGTGGTGCCCATGCTTTAAGCACTGCACTCCATTGCTAATGCATCCATTGACTCAGAAAATTCACACACAGAACTTGGGAAGCTTCATCCGGAGCCATTCAATCACTTAATAAGTCTCCATTGCTCTGAAAAAAACCCCCAAAGCCTCTCCAAGCACACAGAAAGCCTAGCCAAATACCTAAACAACAAGATTTTTGTCTAAAAACACAACGCAAGCCTAATTAACTAGTTAGACAACAAACTAAACAATTATCCAGTAGAACACACTGAAAGGTTACTCAGATGCATTGTTCCCCACTGGAAAGAGATTGAGATGGCTTCATCAGGAAGACAGGAGCTGTGTTTGTGGATGCCGTTAGGGATCTCTCCTGACTGCCTGATAATTGCATGCATCTCCTCTTAATGACAGACCTTCTAGGTGATGGGCAGTCCCTTCTGTCTCCCTCTGCTTGCTCCCTGGGCTCCCAACCCTTAATGATGCAAATTTTCTTCTCAATTCCTCCAAGAACAGACCCCCCAGTGCTGTAGGCTCTGCAACGTTGAAGAACAGCACTTGGCTTGTCTAAAGGATCGCTCCACACACAGAAGATACCCCTGGCTCCCATTCTCCTCTGTATGGCATCTCTGTCTTTGCAGCTCTGAATTCCTAAAGTTGCAATCGTGGATAAAGACTGAAAAACTTCAATTCCGCTTCTCTAAGACCCAAGTGAAAACCTTGGGAGGAAACTAGATTAACTTATTAATTGGGAAAAATAGAATTGAAAGCAGGAACACAGATGCATGTACATCAATGGTTAGTGAAGCCCTAGTCATAGTAACTAAAAGATGAGTCAACCAAAATATCTTTCAACATCAAACTATGATGTGAACATTCAATGGGACTTTTCTCAGCTATAAAGAAAACTGAAGTCCTACTGGGTGTCACAACATAGATGACCCTTGAAAACAGGATGCTGAATGAAGTCATTCATTGGCAATATTGTATGGGTCCATTTCCATGAAATGTCTAAAGAGCTCTGGGGATGTAATATCAGGCTGTTAACCTAAAGGTCAGTGATTCGAATCCACCAGCCACTGTGAAAGAAAAATGAGGTTGTCTCTTGCCATAAAGATGGACAGCTGGGAAACCCAGTGGAGGCTTGTTATGAGTTTGAATGAATTTGGCTTTGTGGCAGTGGGTTTGATTTTAGCTACATGAATTATCCGGATTGGGCAAGTTGAATGGTGGCTACTGGGCAGGAGGGACAGGGGACTTATTGCTTCAGTTGTTGTTGTGTTGTTGATTGCCATCGAGTGAAGCATGACTCATAGTGACCCTGTGAACAAAAGGCCTGAAGCCTTTCTATAACGATAGTTATTTATCAAAGTTTGTAGAATTTCCAGAGGCATGTTGTTGAGGAAGTGGATGCCTCTCCTGCTTCCAACACTGCTTCAGGGACGCTTTTTATTTTATGAAGCATGATGTTTCTCTAGAAATAGTTCCCTCTTGGTGACATGACTAGAGTAGATGAGACGGTCTCCAGTCTCATTTCTAAGTAGCATTCCATCCATCCATCCATCCATCCATCCATCCATCCTTCCATCCATCCATCCTCCTTTCAAGACAGATTGGTTGGTTCTTTTACCATTCCAAGGTATATGAAATACTCTTTCCAAATGCTATCACTGAAAGGCATCATTTACTTTTCAATCTTTCTAATTCATGTTTCCACCCTTGCAAGCACGTGAGACATTTTGAAAAGACCATGACTTGGTTCAGACACACTTTAGTCTGCAAAGTCACATAATTACTCTTTAACATTTTAAAGAGGTCTTTTGCAACAGTTATTCCCAATACAGCATGATGATTGATTTATTTTTTTATAGTGGTACTTTCATGGGCATTGACTGTAGACCTAAATAAAAGAAAATCCTTTATTTCCAATCATTTTTCGGTTTATCCTATTGTTGGTAACCGGTTTAATTGTGAGCATTTTTGCTTCTTTACAATGAGGTATAATCCATATTGATAACTATAGTCTTTGGTGGTTAGTAAATACTTCAAGTCCTTCTCACTGCCAGCGAACAAAGTCCATCTTGAGCCAACTTTACCATCTCCGACCTACCTGATCCCGTTCCTACTCACTGTGTCATCGTTCATGTTAAAGATCTTCTCTTGATCTGGTCTTCTCCTTTTCCAAACGTGATATCCTTGTCCGGGGACTGACCCCTCCTGACAAAAGGCCCCAAGTGTCCGAGGTGAAGTTTCACCATTCTTATTTCCAAGGAGCACCCTGATTTCACTTTCTCCAGAACACAACTATTTATTCTCACGGTATGTTGAATACTCTTCTCTAGCACCTCAACTTAAAGAGATTGAGTCTTCTTTCGGCATCTTTGGTCATTAGGTAGCTTTTAGATGCATAGCAAGGAATTGAGAAGACAACAGCTTGTATCAGACACACCTTAGTGTGTCCATTATTTCTCTTTAGCAATCTGAGAAGTCTTTTACAGCAGATTTTCCCAATGCAACTTGTCTTTTGATTTCCTGACCCCAGGACCCAAAGGTGTTTATTGTGGATCCAAGTGAGATAAAACCATTAACAGTTTAAATCCTTTCACCATCTAACATGATGCTGCCTATTGGCCCAATCATGAAGAGTTTTGTAGAGGTTTGTCTAAATCTAGATCTACCATTGGATAACTAATAGTACGTTCACTGTGATGATTTGAACAAACCTTCACGTCACTACTCAGAGGTTGAAGGCCATTTGAAAAGAAGAAGACCCTCAATTAAATGAACTGGCATAGTGGTTACAAGAATGGGCTCAAACACAAGTGTGACTTTGAGGATGAAATAAGATTAGGTAGCTTTTTACCCCATTGTTCATGAGATTTCTCTGAGTGGGAACCAGACAATGACGCCCACCTCTAACAACTGCTCAGACAGCCTGCTCTAGCAAGTTCTAGACGACAACCCAAGAATGTGCGCTCTCACGCTCTCCTATGTGGGGACGTATCACAAGACATCTGAGGCTTTACAGACTTCCCACTGTGGGTACGGCTGCTACAAGTCATCCATACTGGACAGAAAACTCAAAGGTAGAAACAGACGTGGGCCCTGGAGTTGGGGCTAGAAGTGTTTGATGACACCTGAAAGCTAAGGCGAGCTCAACAAGGTTGCATGTCTATAGTAGAGAAATGAAGAGCCTGGTTACAGACGGGTCAGTGAGACAGAGTATGAGTGCTGCTTCGGTGGAGATAAGAAATCAGAGTTTCCCTGATCCTACCATGTGCTCTATCTAGCAGCTGAACCGTTCTTAGACTCCATTTCTTGATATTTTTCTTTTTCTCTTTC
>NW_006399752.1:31395474-31411342 GCF_000299155.1 Elephantulus edwardii | reverse complement strand
CCCTCCCCTCTCTCCCTTTTCTTTCCCTTCCCCTCCCTTCCCTTTCTTTTCTTTTATAGGGGAAATCATGAACACAGGCCCCACTACCACAAATGACACAACTGAGTTTCCCACATCTGGGGTAATAGAACAGGTGAACATATCTAGAGTGCAATAGGTAAACCTCGCCCTGGGAGATCCACCTTCATGATCATTGTGTCTCCGCTGCCAGGTAACGTTTCTTCATCTTTAAAGTGGAGAACAAGCATTTGCACCAAGAGCGATTTGTAGTGAGGACCGAGGACCAGCATTTCCCAAACGGAAGACTGACTGAGACGTTGGATAACTAGATGCTAATAAACACCCTTGATGTTGCTTTGGATGATATTAGCTGTCAGCACATCCACACCATGCTTATAGCGACACCACACGCGAGGGAACAAAATGTTGTTGAGTTCTGCACCATGCCATGTGTGGTTCTGGATGGCTTTATCATCATCAATTGGCTATGTGGTGGGTGGTTTTTCAGAAGTATATATACCCAATCTTTTCTAGTTCCTCTTAATCCACTGGGACCTGTTCAGAATCTTAGCACCAAGCAAGCTACCAATGACAGGTAGCTGGAGGCAGCATTACAGTACATTGGCCAGAACTCTAACCAAGTCTCTCCATGGAAGTCAAGAATCCTACCACAGAACCTGTCGTCGTCGTCGTCATCATTAACATCACTCATAGAGTGAATGTCAAACCCAATAACCAGTGGGAAAACGTCAGGGTCTGTATCCATAGCCTGAGCCAGGGTCAAACAGTCTTAGGAATAGGAGAGGCAAAGGGGTCAGGCCAGGCGGCAACTGCCAGAGACAGAGGCCCAGATTTCTTGACCTTATCTAGTTTTCTCAAAGACTCAGACTTCTGAGTCCCACAACTCAACTAACACTTTCCAGAGTCATTGTGGAAAGTCAAGGACCAATGTCTTCCTTGTGAAAATATCATGGTTAAAGCACCCTTGGGCTCAGAACACTCAGAAACCCTCTCACTCTGGCCTCTCACAGTGGCCACTGGGGTATGTCTGTTTTGAAGATGTATATTTTGTTTGGCCAACATGTTACTTTTGTTTTTTCTTTTTTTAGTTCTCAGTAAACATTTAAAATTTTGAATCACTACATTAAAGTGAAAGGTTCTGGCGGCCCAGTGGTAATAAGCTGCACTACAATCTGAAAGGCACAAGGTTCAAATCCACCATTGGCTCCACAGAAAATGTATGGGCAATCTCCTCTGGTGCAATTTACTGCTTTTGAAAATTCTTTGGGAGGTCAGCTCTGGGTCGTTTCTGACTTGATAGCACACAACAACAATGATGACAGCGTTAAATCAGGAAAGCTGTGAATCAGGGCTGTATCCTTTCTCTATACCTATTCAGTCTGTATGCTGAGCAACTGATTTGAGGAACCAGACTCTCTGAAGAAGCATGTGGGATCAGGATCCAAGCAAGACTCATCAACAGCCTGCATTATGACACAGCCTTGCGTGCTGAGTACAAGAAGAGGACTTGGAATTCGTGCTCCAGAAGATCAAAGACCACAGCCTTCAGTATGGCCTGCATATCAGCGTCAAGACAACAAACGTTCTCACCACTGTACTGAGAAGCAACTTCTTGATAAATGCAGAGGATCCTGAAGTTGTCAACTATTTTCTCTTACTTGGATCTGCACTCAACAAGCTTTGCACGAGCAGTCATGAGATCAGGAGATTTAATGCTTTAGGAAAGTCTGCTGGCAGGGATCTTTCAAAATTACTAAGGAGTAATGATGTCAGTTTGAAGGCTAAGATGCATCTGATTCAGGCCATGGTCTTCTCAGTCACTTGCTATGCATCTAAGAGAGGGACAGTGAATATGGATGAAAAAGAAGAATTGATATCTTTGAGCTGTAGTTTTGTGGAAGGTAATGAATATCCCGCAAATTTCCAAAAGAACAAGGAGATGCGCCTTGGAGCAAGTGCACCCAGGATGCTTCTTGGAGGCACAAATGACAAAGCTTCATCTCCCACACTTTGAGTATGTTGCTAGGAGAGGCTATTCTTTGGAGAGGGACATCATGCTTGGAGAGAGGAGGGGTCAGTGAAAAAGTGGAAGATCCTCCAACGAGATGGTTTGATCTAGTGACTGCAGCAATGCGTACAACTGTGTCACAGATGATGACTATAACACAGGATAGAGTTCAGGTCTGTTGTTCATAAGGTCACTATGAGCTGTCCTCAACTCAATGACACCTAACAACAGCAACAATAACACAGTACATCAGAAATTGCAAGTATGACTGAGAAACGTGAAGATCTGAGAGGAGTGGAGGAAACAGTGCACCGTGGCTTCAGTACGCCTTCAACATGGGGTCGACCCACCACTGAGCATCATTTTAAGAGCCAGGCCTGCCCTCCAGATGCCTCATGTTCTGTGGTGACTCTGAATCACTTGTGTTTTCTTACAGCAACTTCTCTCCTTGATTTGCATAAGCCAAGTCAAAATTTTAGAATCTTTTGTACCCTTGTCGAAAGGAAGGATTTCAGTGTTTCAACGTCCCAGGAGAACGGTTCAGATTCATGAAAGTTCCCAAGAGTGTGAGAACAGAGCTGTGCTCCACACGGTAACCGGAGGCTGAGCTTTCTGTCAAGTAAGTCCTGGGGGCTTTCTGCCAAGGAGGGGGCTCTTGTGGTGCAGTGGGTAGGAAGTAGCGCTGCTGTTCCAAAGGCTGCAAGTCTCCAGTGGTTCAAAGCCATCAGTGGCGCCTCAGAAGAGAGATGAGACGTCTTCTCCCAAGCTGTTTACTGCCTCGGAGTCCAACGGAGGCTCACTATGAGTCAGAACTGACCAGGCAGCGGGGATTGCCTCCTGCAGCAACTCTGGGGGGGCTGAGATGCTCTGCCTTTCACTTAGTAGCCAAGCGTGGTAAACGTGTGCACCATGTAGGGATTTCATGTTCCACCTCGAAAAACAATTTTCCTTTAAATGAAGGTGGTGGCCATGAATTATTGATCATTGACAAAAACAAATACAAAACCACTTCCATTGAATCAATTCCACCCCACACAACCAACCTTCAGATCACTAAGGCTTTAAATCTTTGAAGGAGGAGTCTGCCCATTCACCTCTTTGGAGCAGATGGTGGATTTGAACTGCTAGGCTTTTGGGTAGAAGCCTGAGGCAACATACACTACGCTACCAGGGCTCCATTAACAGGATGTCCCACATTTGTACAGCTGTACACATGAGCTCCCCAGGACAAGGACGAATAATCTCCTCCCCTGTGATTTAATCTCTGAAAAATCACAAGAGGGTCAGCTAGGGGTCGGTGCTGACTCAACAACACACCACCGCAGCATACGTGAACTCATTCGCATGAAAGAAAGTGATTGAGGACGTTTTCTTGACGTTCCCCCCATAGTGCTCTCCGGAGCCTTGAGCCTGTCAGGACTGGAATCTGGACTCATTATCCTATTCATCTTCCAGTGAGGCCCTGGGCTTCTCCACAGCTGGAGCATCTGTACGCCACCCTCCCTCTCCAGGTGTGCTGCTACCTGAACGCTTCTGAGATGGACTTGGTAAAAAAATTTGGTTCAAAAGAATCAAAACTCTGTCAAGCCTCCAGGGAAAATATCTTTTGACAATCCCCCTTCTCAATTTTCCCTTGATGAGCTTGTGTGGAGGTAAAAAGACAGAGATGAAGAATTGGTCTTGTCTATTAAAGTTTTTAAAAGGCAATAAAATAGAAGACAGGGAAGGTATTTGCCCTGGTAGCAAAATCAACCCCTTGCAGAATTATATTTACCTGAGGACAATGTTTTCTCAAATATTATACTGTAGTGATTATCTGGCAAAATCTCAGAACATTTTTTTTTTTACCACAAGTTGTCTTTAGTCAATAAATACCAGAACTGAAATGTCCCGGGGGTGAGATTTATGATCTTAGCACAACAAACATTTCCATAAATCAGGCCAAGGCTCTCAGGTAGACCAGTAGTGGTATGCAGATCATAACACAGGCGGAGAGAGCTAGGGTGCTGGTTGACCTGTGCGAGCTAGAGCCAGGAGCTTTTAAAGGTGCCAGTGGTTCATGTCTACAGGAAGGAATTCTTTAAACTTCCATAGCTGCAACTCCCTGTTTGTGATCTAGTTTTTATGGGAGGTGGTCCTTTTCCACTGCTTCCCAACATTGCCAAAGGGGTGTTGTGTTGTGAGCAGCTGGGAGGCAAGTGCATCAGGATCCCCTGAAAAGACTACACCTCTGGCCCCACTCCAGTACTTGGAAGCACACATCTGCAGCAGCTTTGCCCAGTACCTTGCTGCTTTTGAGCATAAGGAGATGATCTGTAGCTCCTTTGAAAAGCGCTCATTGGAGGAAGAAGCTAGTTCATGCTAAAATAGCTTCCTGCAGTTGCAAGCCCTGGAGTTGAGCCCTGGAGCCTTGTGGCCATCTTGACATGGAGTCCACTCCGTTAACTTACTTCTCTTGGTCCAAGATCCAGCCCCAGCTTGGCATCAATTCCTCCACTCTTTGTCTCCATCACTGGGGTCTCCCGGGTTTGATCTCCAACTCTGACCTTTCCCATCCTTGATCCCAGGCTCCTCGTCCTCTGAGATGCCCTCTCTTTTCTTTTTCTCCTCCTTGTCTCCCATCTCCTCTTTTTCCTTCTCTCCCTCCTCCCTTCCCTCACTCCTCCACTTCCTCCTTCTGCCCCCTCCCTCTCTCCTCCCTCTTTACTCCCTAGCTTCCTTTCCACTTGCTCCTCTCCTCCCCTTCTTTCTCCTCACCTGCCTCTCTCCCCTAAAATGAACATTTTCAATTTCTCATTTAATCTATTACTTATTTGATTAATTAATCAATTTGGTGGATTTAATTTCTCATTTAAAGATATTTATATTTTCAATGGGCCCCCACATGATTCTTCTTCACAGGGAAGTAGGAGAACTGTTGGCAGGAGCCTGCATTCTGTGGAGCCGGAGTGAAACCCACTGGAGGCCCACCGGGCGGAAGTATGGGGGTGCAGAAGAGGGCAGCCATGGACAAAGGCCCAGGCTCAAGGGGGGGTGGCTGGAAGTTTCCTCCTCCTCAGGATGTCTGCTCTCCCTGCAGGGCTCAGACTTCCAGCTGTCTCATCATCACTTGACAAGCACATATTTCACAAGATGTGGAGAATTTTCCAGAACTGTCAGCGAGAGCAGCCTTCCTGTTTCCTATCCCTGGGGGACTGCCACAGAGATTACCCTGCTTGGGTACTCTCCTGACACTTGTCTAAGCCTCACTGACAATAAAACCCCCATTCCCCAAAGTTACAGGCACGGAAGGGGGAATGGAGAGGGCCAGCATTTATCTATGAAATCTGACTGCCTCTCAAGAAGATTTTCCTCTGTGACATCATCTACCATTCTTTGGAACAATTGCTTAAATCTTGCTTTCGCTCAAAGTGCAGGGTTCTCAGGTCAAACGTCACCTGGTGATTTTGTTGATCCTGGGTACGTTTCTTTCCGTCTCTGGAATTTCAGATTTCTTTTCTGTGAAAAGCAGGTAGAATGCTCTCCTGGATAGGGGTTGAAATGTGTAGGTGCTCTGGGCACAAGATGTTGGTACCTTCTCACCTTCCCTCTGCCAGTGGACGTCATTCTCAAGGCGTTACAGGCACTCCTCAGTGACCATGTGGTCACCCCTGTGATCAGATCACACAGGTACGATATTAGCATCATCTTCCCAGCACTGATGGCACCTCACATTGGGACAGAACTCTGTCGGATATCATTTCTCCTTTCTTCCAAGCTGGATAACACACTTGGCGTTATTTTTCATAGAAGAAGATCTAGAAACTTAGAGAATGAAGTCTTCTGTGATCAGTGATCCATCTGGATCGAAATCCAATCTATGCCTCAGTGTAGTACCAACAACTATAGGACAACTATAGCAACACGCTGTAAACACTGATGGACCTGGGGACTTAGGGCAATCATCCTATTTTCTTTCTTGATGGGATCATTACCTTTATTTTCCAGAAGGAGGAATTGAGGCTGGGTGGAGGAAGAATGTTTTCGCAGGCGCCCTGCTGATTGGCGGCTCTTGGGTAGCAGGGTCGGTCACTCCTCTGTCACTCTGCACTCTAGTGGAGTAGGGTCAGACGAGGGGAAATAAAGCCAGACAGTGGTCATGAATGGTTAGCGCGGGACCTGGGCACAGGAAACGTCAGCAGGAGGCAGTCGTTGCATCTCTTGGTGTGCTGGTGCTCTGAGCTCCCTGGACATCTCCCCTTATCTTTGATGTCAACTAGCGGGGACTTCTGCTCTACCTTGTGTTTCTGTGTCCTGCCTGCCCTTCCAGAGGTGCGTATCAATTCTTAGAATGATTATTCTGGTTCCCATTCAGGGCTTTGGTCTCTGGCTCTGGCCTCCATCCCCTGGTTAAGAAAGATTAGGGGGTAGAATGTTTGGTGGGAGACTGGCCTTCAGATGACTGTTCACTGTGGTAATGACTGAGAACTCCTGTGCCCTTTGTTTGCACTCCTGGCTCTCCAGCTCTGTTCTAGAGCTATGACGGGTGAGCTTTTCATGGGCCTGAGCCTCCTCATCTTGCCTCTGAAGGCCTGGTCCAAGCCTTGCCCATGCTTGCCTGGATGCAAGCTTTCAGCTTTTGAGATAGGTCCTTATTTTAGGAAGCTAGACTAGGTACATAGGGTCACTATGAGTCTCAAGCGACTCGACGGCACATAACAACAACAACAAGACTAGGTATCAAAAATATACTGTTGTTTTTAGATGCAACTGAGTCAAGGATGACCCATATCAACCCTATGACCAGCAGACACGAACCTTGTCCTATCCTGTGCTGTCCTTACCCTCTCAACATATTTGAGCCCAAGGTTCCAGTCACTGTGTCAGCCCACTGGGTTGAGGAAACCCGCCACCTTTCCAAGCATGATGTCCTTCTCCAAGGAATAGCCTCTTCTAGCAACATGCCCAAAGGATGTGAGATGAGCTTTGACAATAATGTCTCCAAGGAGCACTCGGACTGCATCTCCTTCGACACATATTTGTTTATTCTTTTGGCAGTCCGTGGGATAGCCAGTCCTCTTCTCCAACACTTCAGTTCAAAGACACCAATTCTTATTACTCCTTATTCAATTGTCCTCCCATTAACAGCAAAGCAAGTGATTGAAAAACCATAGCCTGAATACCACCTCAGTCCTCAAACTGACGTTAATGTTCCTCAATAAGTCCGAGAGGTCCTTGAATGGAAACCTTCTCAGCGCAATAATGTCCCCTGATCTCCTGACTGCTGGTCTCAAGGGTGTTGATTGTGGATCTAAGAAAGGTGAAGTTGTTGACAGTTCCCATCTTTTTCCCATCTTCAATATATCTGGAGTACAGTTTGATGGAGGTGGTGAGGGAAATTGGAAGAATCTGTTCTGGAAAACAATATATTCAAATTTTATAAATAAACTAGAATAGTAATAGTAGTAGTAGTAATAAGAAGAATAAGAATAAGAAAATAAGAATAAGAATAAGAATAGAAAGCCAGTGGCCAAATTCAGCCTGTAGAGTGTCTGTCTTCAAGCTAAGAGTACTGTTTGCATGACTCCACGTCTATTGTTGTTAGGTGCTTCTGAGTTGACTGTGATTCCCTGCAACACTATGACCAACATATCTGAACCTTACACTCTCTGCACCGTCCTCACAATCCCCTCATGCTTCAGCCCATTATAGTCACTGTGTCAATCTAACCCATTGAGTATCTTCTCTGGTGGCCTCCTGGCACTGCAATCCCAAAGGCATGAAGCGTGAATTCAGCAGTGACTCTGTAGAAGTAAGAATAATCTCCTGTGCAACTTACTGTCTCTGAAAACCCAATGGAATAAGAGTTCCAGTTTCTCCACCACTTTGCCTGCATTTGTTGTTTGCTGCTCTGTTGAATTTTGCTATTTTTAGGGGTGAGATGATATTTCATTGTTGTTTTAATCTGCATCTCTCTTAGAGCAAGTCCCTACTTTGATCATTTCTTCAAGTGTTTGTTCATCATCTGAATGTCTGCTTTGGTGAAGTGTCTGTTCATATCCTGTGACTGGATTGTTTACCTTTATCTTGTCGTGGTGCTCAAGTGTTCTATAAATTCTAGATTCAAGTCCCTTATCAGACATATCATTGCCAAATATTCTTTTCCAGTCTGTGGCTTTCCTTTTCAGCCTGTTGGAGAAGTTTTTTGATGTGCAGAGGGATTAGATTCTTAGAAGGTCTCATTCGTCTATTTTATTCTCATACAACAAGCAAAGAATTTTCTTTTCAAAGAGAAAAGCGAACTGGGGGTGCGAGGAAAATGTGCAAAAATGAACGAATGGAAATCCAAGTTCTATGTGAACTTTCATTAAAATCTCAAAAATAAAAAAAGAGTCTGGACCAACTCAATACTGAACAAAGCAAACAACACCCAATGGAAGATCAGCTATGGCTCAGTTCCAGCTTAACATAACACAACAACAACAATATCAACTTTTGGACAAGTTATGTGCTGGGGAAGGTAGAAGGTCTATGTCTGAGAGGTTGTGAAATAATAGCACATGCACACCAAAGAGCAAGAAAGAATACATGACAGAAGGTAGAAAACCCTACAGTATTTGTTACCTCCCTCGAGGAGAAGGATTGGTACAATGGCTGGAATAAAGGGCTTAAGAACAGCAGTGTTTGTCAGAATGACTCAAGACAGGGTAGCATTTCATCTTGCATGAGGTCACTGTGAGTACCTTCCTACAACATTTAGTATCTGAAAAGAATTTGCAGTTACAATTTGCTGACTTTTGGATCTACATCATTCTTGACTTTGAACTGCATTCCTTCTCCCATAAAACTGCAGAGTCTACCTCACCCCAGCCGTTGTCCTCATGACTATACCAGCTCAGGAATCTTCACAAAACCTTGTGTGTCCTGAAGGAACTCTGGATTCAACCCCCTGTGGCATCGTTTGTGAAGCTGTGATGAGTCCTGGGGCTCTGTTTCCTTGTCTGCACAGTAGAGATCATAGCACAAACTTGTCATCTAAATTCACAAGCAGCTTTGAAAGAGAGAAAAACCAACAAAAACCCAACTAAACAACCAAACAAATGATAACAATACTACCTGATGTTCATATCCTAACTTTTATAGACTTTGGAAACCATACTGGGAAGTTCTACTGTGCTGTACGTAGACGCTAGGTCAAGGCTGACAGACAAGATGCATAAAACAACAAGGATTATGGAGTTAGGTTGTGGAGGACCTCTGACCACCACGTTTTCACTGATCAATACTTAATCTTGCTTTAGATTTGTACGTGCTTAAAAACACTTGAGTGAATGTGTGTGTGTGTACAAATATACATACAGAGAATATAACAATCTTTGTTTCTTGATGTTGAGCTTCAATCCATATCGAAGGCTGCAGTCCTTGACCTTCTGCAGCAAGCACTCCAGATCCTCTTCAATTTTAGCAAAGCAGGGTTGTATCATCTGCAAAACGCAGATTGTTGATGAATCTTCCACCAATCCTGATGCCACATTTCTCCTCATTTAGTCCAGACTCCCCGATAACCTGTTCTGCATATAGATTGAAAAGGTGTGGAGACAGGACATATCCCTGGCATACACCTTTCCCAATTTTGAACTATTCAGTGTTTCTTTGCTCTGTTCTGACAATTGCCTCCTGGTCCAAGTATAGGTGTCACATAAGCACGATCAAGTGTTCTGGGAATCCCATTGTTCTCAGTCAGCCACAGTTTGTTGTGGTCCACACAGTCAAATGCCTTTGCATAGTTAATGAAACTCAGATAGATATTCCTCTGGTATTCCCTGCTTTTGGCTAAAATTCAGCTAACATTAGCTATAATATCCCTAGTACCATGACCTCTTCTAAACCCAGTCTGCAATTCTGGCAGTTCTCTGTTGGTGTGCTGTTCCACTTGGTTTTGGATAATTTCCAGCAGAATCTTGCTTAGATCTGATATTAATGACATTGTTTGATAATTTCCACACTGTAGGGGCACCTTCTGTTGGAATGGGAATAAATATAGATCTCTTCCAGTTAGTTGGCCAGGTGGCTGTCCTCCAGATTTCTTGGCACAATTTGGTGAGAACATCCAGGGCAGTATCTGTTTGTTAAAATATATCAATCTGTATACCATCAATTCCTGGGGCCTTGTTTTTTTGCAAATTCTTTCAGAGCTGCTTAAATTTCTTCCTTCATCACCATAGGTTCTTGCCCATATGTTGTTTCATTAAATTCTTCAATGTCTATCAATTCTTTTTGGTGCAATGACTCTGTATACTCTTTCCATTTTCTTTTAATGCTTCCTGGATCATTTCATATTCTTCCAAAAACATCCTTAAGTATTGCAACTCAAGGTTTGAATTTGTTCTTCAGTTCCTTGAGCTTAAGAAATGCTGAGCGAGTTTGGCTGCTTTGATTTTCTGACTCCAACTCCTTGCACAGTTCATGGTAATACTTTCCTTTGTCTTCACATGCTGTACTTTGAAATCTTCTATTCAGCTCCTTAATATCTTAATTTCTTCCCTTTGCTTCGACTTCTTGGTATTCTAGTGCAATATTCAGAGTCTCTTCTGAAATCCATCTTGGTCTTTTTTTCCCCATTTTCTCTATCTATCTATGAATCTATCTATTTATCTATCTATATCTATTTATTCATCTATCTTTATCTATCTATCTATCTATCATCTGTCTATCTATCTATCTATCTATCTATCTATCTATCTATCATCATCATCATCATCTATCATCTGTATTTGGCTTATAATCTTGAACTCATAGCCAACTGGTCTGTAACTCATTCTTGTAAGAAGCTTATCTAAGAAATGCTTTTTTTTCTCTAAGGAACATCACTGCATTTCTGAGCTTAGAGACATGAGACAGGACTTTAGTAGGATGAATGGAGAGTATATAAAATGCAAAATAAGCAACAAAATCACAAAAGCGTGAAGAACATGACTCTCACAAGGCTGTGAAGTGGGCATTTCTCTGCAGTATGATTGCTCAGGAAGAAGTAGAGGGCTGGCTCGTTCAACCCCGGCCGGCGCTATGTCCACTGGAGGACTCAGGTTTTCGGATGTTCTGCACTCATCTGCCAATTTTCTAAAAGGTGCTCCAAGCATTGATTTGAAAGTTACAAATATATTTCTGCTTGTTGGTGAAGTTTCCAATGTGGAATCTAGGGAACTACTTATCCCTTAGAAAATCACCACTGCAAGGTCAATGAAAGAATTTTTCTTTTAATTTTCAGAGAAGATGTGGACAGGGACGGAAGTGCAACAATGAATGAATGGAAATCCAAAGTCTCTGTAAACTTTCATTGAAATTAATAATAATAAAAAAAATTTTTTAAAAGGTGGTGCCTGTACATGGAGAAAGCACTGAAGGCAGGGAGGGGTAGGCTAGAAGGATGAGTGGAAAGAAAATTCCAAGATAAGGAACAGGAGAAGTGTGGTTATGTAGTGGGTATTTTAATTAGTATCATTAACCGAACTTTGGAATTGAAAAGCAATGGTGTCTCTCTGGAGACTAAGGTGTGTCTGATACAGGTCATGGTCTTTGCTATTACTTGTTATACATCAGAGACTTGGACAATGACTAGGGAGGATAGAAGGAAAATTGATGCCTTTGATCTGTGGTGCTGGAGAAGAGTATTGAATGTTCCATGGACTGCCAAGAAAACAAACAGATTCATCCTAGAGAGGATTAAACCAGGCTGCTCCTTGGAGGCAAGGATTCTGGGGCTTCGTCTGACATACTTTGGTCATGTTGTAAGGAGGGATTGGATCGGCCCTTGGAGAGGGACATCATTCTTTGGAGGGTGGAGGGACAGCGCAAGAGGTGAAGGCCCTCTATGAGGTGGATTGATTCAGTGACTGGAGTAATCGGGATGGGAGTGTCAGAGACAGTGCGATTGGCACAGGACAGAGCAGGGTTTAGGGCTGTTGTACATAGGGTCGCTATGAGTCGCAAACGATTCAACAGCACATAACAACAGCAACAACATTAACCGAAATGTTTAGGAATGCTTTATGGAAAACTAATTTCAGTGTAAAACTTTAACTCACTGCACACACATAAAAATAAAAATCTGGAATTCAAAAATAATGAGGACCAATCACAATGTTCATGAATAATTAATATCAGCCC
This sequence comes from Elephantulus edwardii, assembly GCF_000299155.1. Taxonomy (NCBI): domain Eukaryota; kingdom Metazoa; phylum Chordata; class Mammalia; order Macroscelidea; family Macroscelididae; genus Elephantulus; species Elephantulus edwardii. The sequence goes on along the minus strand of NW_006399752.1, from coordinate 31,399,167 downwards.
TCGGAGTTCTCAAAACTCAATGCCTTGAACTTGGCACAGACTCCTGGTTGACCTTCCAATGGGTTTTCAGAGGATCTCACAGGAGGGAATTGCTCCTCTCTCTTCTGTATTATCACTAGGGGAACTGACAGAGGCATTGCCTTTTTGTTATTAGTGCAACTTGCTACCCACTCAGCCACCAGGGCTTAATCACCAGGCCGAGTCCCTGGGTGATTCAAAAGGTCACAGCTTCAGAAACTAACCAGAAGGGTGAGATGTAAGGGTTGGATTTAGCCGGAGTGTCTTTAGAAGAAAAGTCTTGTGATTTACTTCTCAAAACTCAGTTACTGAAACCTGGTGGAGCATAATTGTTCTCTGGAAGCCATGGCGTCTCTTGTACTCACTCAGAATCGATAGTTTGTATGTATGTGTGCATGTGTGTGTGTGTGTGTGGGGGGGGGTGTTACGGAGATGTGATCTCTGCAAAAGACCTCTTTATATACGTTTTTTTTCCTTTGTTGTGTACTGTATCTGACTGGCACAGGGGGAATCAGATCCAACTGGCACAGGAGGAGATTTCCCCCCCTTCTCCACAAGAGCATCAGATGGATTAGAACCCCGTGCCTTCAGGATTGCAGTACAGCTTCTTGCCACTAGGCCACCAGAGCTCTCTCTTTAAAGACCTCTTTAAAGCATTAAAGGGCAAAGAGGTTACCTTGAGGATGAAAGTGTTTCTGACTTAAGTCATCATATTTTCAATTACCTCATATGTGTGAAAAATCTGGGTGATAAATAAGGAAGATCAAAGAAGAATTAGTGCCTTTGAATTATGGTTTTTGAAGAAGAATATTGGAACTACTATAGGCCTGCAGAAAAAGGAACAAATCTATCATGGAAGAAAGAAGCAGAATGCTGCTTACAAAGGAGGATGGCCAGACTTAGTCTCACTTCCTTTGGACACCTTGTCAGGAGGGACTTAGTCCCTGGAGAAGGACATCACGCTTCATAAAGTGGAGGGTCAACAGAAACAAGGAAGCCTTCAGATAGACGGAGTGGCCCAGTGCTGGAGCAACAGGCCCGAGCTCAGCAATGACCATGAGGTGGGGCAGGGCAGGCCACTGTTTGGTTCTCAGCACACAGGGTCAGTCTGAGGGGTGACCAACATCTCACATTAACAAATAACTCTGAGGTTTAAAAATGCATTTTAAATGGAAAATACGCATTTGAACTCTGAGAACATTTAATGTCCTTTTGGTCTTTGGGTTGGAGTCGACACCCCAGTCTCTGTTTTAAAGAACTCCCACGGTGGCCTTCTTTACCCCCTCAGACCTACCACGGCCCCCACACAGTCTTTGCCCACACAGCTGTGCCTATTGTAATGCTCTTCTGTGCACTTGCTCTTGGATTTGGTCCTTCAAGGGTCTGAAAATGTGTCCTTCAAGGTTCCCACTCAAGTCCACGCCATGGGACACAGGATGACATGAAGCCAAACCCGTGCTGACTGCCTTAGGTTGGTCAGGTCCAAGATCAGTGTGGGGACAGTTGGAGCACAGGACGTTTGGACAGAGGCCTCTGCGCCTGAAGCTCCTCTTCTCCAGACCTGTGAGTGCATTAACTGTTTCAATCTGTGAGCCTGTCTTAAATCTTCTCCTCCCTCAGATTCCCTTTTCTTCTTTTTCTTTCTGACACCCTGACATGAAACAGTGCCTGCTGTGCAGTAAAAATATTTTGGCTGTCTCCCTTTTAAAAACTTCTAAAAATACACAGTGCCTTTCACATGCTCACGGGGTGGGCTTTGATGATTATCTTCCAGGTGGCGGAGACTTCGAATCCAGAAGGCAGCCCTCTCTGGGTCAACATCAGGATTTGAAATCAGTCTTCTAGATCAGGGCAAGCAAAGGAAACATTTACACAGAGGGGGGTAAAAAAGCATACTTTTTATTGGCTATTACAAATAGTGTTAGACTCTTGTTTATTTATAGTTATTGAAAGAAAGCATGGGACTTAAATTAATACGTAATGCAATTTATTCGTTCCTCTCTCCTTCATCTTGTATTTTAAGACGTGTGCTCAAGGAAATAAGGAATTTTGAAAATTTTCCCTTTTCTTTCTTCTGTGAATTGGAAATAAACGTTTGTTTAACTCACAGAAAAGGTGGCCCACAATTGGATGGGAAGTCACAGAGACAAGTGGGCAAGCCGTGGATGATCTCTGACCTTCAATCTCTTTATCAAATAGTTGAGATGCTTTCTTTAAATGACCTGTAAAATCCCTTCCAGTTCTAAAATTCTGTACTCTGTAATCTGGAAGTCTGAATATTTGGGCTGTCCTGTGGATTTGCAAAGATATAAAGGGAAGAAGATGGTCACCAGAGGAGGAGAGAGGTTAATTAGAAAAGAAAATAATATCATGAAAACAAAAAGAGTTAGAAGGAACAATGTGCAAAATTGTATTATATAAAATCATGTTAAGAATCAGAACAAGCCCTTAAACATGAGCTTAATTGAGTAAATCTTCAAGACCATGACAGCAAAATGATAGAACAATCAAGAAAAGTTAAGAATATAAACCCATTCACGTGCCCAGAGAGGACACAAGGGAGAAAGAATGGCCAGAATGGAGCCCAGAGATTCCAGAGGGGTACTTGAGAATGTATTCTACAGGCTTTGCAAGAATGGACTTTTGTTTCCTAGCAGACAAATTTGCAAAAAAATAGATGCATTTTGCCTCCACAATCAACACTCTTGGCACCAGCAGCCAGGAAATTAAGACGTATTGTGATGGGAAAGTCTGCAGTTAGAGACCTCTCTAAGGTACTCAAGAGCAACGGTGTGTCTCTGGAGACTAAAGTGCGTCTGGTACAGGCCACGTTCTTAGCAATCACTTGTTATGTGTCAGAGAGCTGGACAATAACCAGGGATGATAGAAGGAGAATTGATGCCTTTGAGCTTTGGTGCTGGAGAAGAGTGCTGAGGGTGCCATGGACTGCTAAGAAAACAAACAGATTCATCCTGGAGAGTGTTTAACCAGGCTGCTCCTTGGAGGCAAGGATTCTGAGACTTTGTCTGACATACTTTGGTCATGTTGTAAGGAGGGATTGGATCGGCCCTTGGAGAGGGACATCATTCTTGGGAGGGTGGAGGGCAGGCGCAGCAGGGGAAGGCCCTCTGGGAGATGGATTGATTCAGTGATTGGGGCAACTGGGATGAGTGTATCGGAGACAATGAGATTGGCACAGGACAGAGCAGAGTTTAGAGCTGTTGTACATAGTGTTGCTATGAGTTGCAAGCAACTCGATGGCACATAACAACAACAACAACAACAAATGAAAATTGTCTTGGCTTCAGATTTCTTCTCAGAAGTGTTGAATGCCACTCATTGCTGTTAAGACTGGGCTTTTGAGGCTGTAAATCAGATGAGAAGAGATTGTTTCTCTTTCTCCCAAGGTTTCAAACTGGCAGAGGTACAGCAGTACAGGGACTGTACTGTGTTAGCAGCGTCATTTCCTGTGAGCGACGCTAGCAGATCTCCCTGCCAGAAGAAGAATTAAATGATCTAACAGGTTTGAGGCCTTGAACACTAATGAGCGAAGACCAGATGAGTTGTGGGAGGATGTCAAGGGTATCATCCAGGAAGAGTGCAAACGGTCATTGCAAAGACAGAAGAGGAAGAAAAGACCAAAATGGATGTCAGAAGATACTCTGAAGATTGCAC
>NW_006399752.1:31383877-31385509 GCF_000299155.1 Elephantulus edwardii | reverse complement strand
TTGCACGATCAACAATTTATTCATTTCAAATACATTTTATAAGAAACATAAACACTTTTTATACACATGGACTTCACCTGATGGTATGCATATGATTACATGTGTGGAAAGAACTGCAGAAGCTTAATATCAGCTATGAAAACTAGGTCAGGTGCTGATTGTGGAACAGACCACCAACTACTCACATGTAAGTTCAAGCTGAAGCTGAGGAAAATTAAACCAAATCCACAGGAACCAAAATATGGCCTTAAGTCTATCCCACCTGAATTTCAAAACCATCTTAGCAGCAGGTTTGAGGCCTTGAGCAAAGACCAGATGAGTTGTGGGAGGATATCAAGAATATCATCCCAGAAGACTGCAGAAGGTCATTGCAAAGACAGAGGAGGGAAAAAGGACCAAAATGGATGTCAAAAAAGACTCTGAATATTGCACTTCAGTGCTGAAAATCCAAAGCAGAGGGAAGAAGTCAAGATATTAAAGAGCTGAACAGAAGAATTCAAAAGGCAGCAAGGGAAGACAAAGTAAAGTATAACAATGAAATGTGCAAAGAGCTGGAGTCAGGAAATCAAAAGGGCTGAACTCGCTCAGCATTTCTTAAGCTGAAGGAACTGAAGAACAAATTCAAACCTCGAGTTGCAGTACTTAAGGATGCTTTGGGCAGAATATTAAATGATCTCGGAAGTATTAACAGAAGATGGAGAGAGTATACAGAGTCATTGTACCGAAAGGAATTGGCGGACACAGAAGAATTTCATCAAACAACAGATGAGCAAGAGCCTGTGGAGATGACAGAAGAAATTCAAGCTGCTTTTAAAAAAGTGGCAAAGAAAATAAGGTCCCAGGTTTACCAATTGATGTATTTTAACTAGCAGGTGCTGCCCTAGATGAGCTCATCAAGTTGTGTCAAGAAATCTGGAGGATTGAATTATATCCCCCCAAATATGTGTTTGCTCATCTGGGCCCTAATTCTTAACACATAATGTTGTGGTATAACATAGAAACTACATAATGGTGCCCCATTATCCAATGAACCAATCAATTGTAATCTGATTGAGTATTAGATATAACATCTTTCCTTCCAGTACAGCCCTGGGTGTCGAGTGCAATACCTTTTGTTTACAAACGTTGAAAGGAAGGGAAATGGAATGGAGAATTCCTTTTTTCCCCTTTTTTTTGTTAAAAAAATTAATTTCCGTGAACATTTATGGAGATTTTGGATTTCCATTTATTCATTGTTGCACTTTTCTCTCCACCTACCCCACCCCCACCCCAGTTGGCTCTTCTCCTTAAAAAGCAAAAGGAAAACTCGTTCATTCATATACAATCCCCCCGTACCCGCCCATCCCACCCTGAGTATACTCCACTCTGCAATCCTCATTCCAAACTCTTATGATAATCATAATGCCCTAAAATACATTACTTTCAACTGTTCTCTCTCTCATCAGCTTCAATGCAGTATACATGATTTATCCAGTTTTTCTCAGTCTTAGCCCCACCTTGATGTCAGCCTCATTCTACAACAGTGGCACCATGCAGTGTTTGTCCTTTTGTGACTGAGATACTTCACTCAGCATAATGTCCTCCAGGGTCACCCATTTTGAATAATATTGCATGAGTTCCTTGTTTTTCAAT
>NW_006399752.1:31379210-31383777 GCF_000299155.1 Elephantulus edwardii | reverse complement strand
AACAGCAACAACATTTGAAAAAAATTTCTTCATGCCTTATATTCTTTATCTACAATAACTATCAAGTGTGAGAACAGTATTAAATAAAGACAAATTAAGACATTTATGAACCAGGAAGCTTAATCTCTCTCTGAAAGGACATGCCATCTTAAAGTGTTGGCCAACTCTAGATACCATGTTTCTGGGCCTAGGATGGATCTTACACGTTTTTAAATTGTTATGTGCCCTTGAGTCATTTGCAACATACAGCGACCCTCTGTACAACATCTCTGAACCCTGCTCTATTCTGAGGCAACCTTATTGTTTCTGACACACCTACCTCATTACCACAGTTAACCCCTCTCACTGAGGAACTTCTTCTCTTGTGCTGTCTCTCCACCTGTCTAAACGTGATGTCCTTCTTCAAGGATGGGTCTCTACCCGCAGTATGCTCGAAGTATGTCCGACAGAGCTGCAGAATCCTTGCCTCCAAGAAGCAGCCTCTCCTTTATTTGGGTGGGGGGAAGGGAAGAGAGAGAAAGAGAGAGAGAGAGAGAGAAAGAGAGAGAGAGAGAGAGAGAGAGAGAGAAGACAATTTTATGGCACATGACAATAATATGAAATTAGAATTCCAGTGTTGAAAAATAAAGTTTTATTAGAACACACCCCTGCTCAATAGTTCACATGCTCTCCATGGCCACTTCCAGGCTGCAGTGGCAAAGCTGAGCCGTAGCAGAAGAGTCCATACGGTCTGCAAACTCTATGACATGTCCTTCCCTCCCCCCTTACTGGTCAGTGTGCTTTTCCACCGAGGAACCCCGGAACGAGCTGCCGTAACGTCATGTGCATGTGGTTTCCAGTGCAGAACACATGGCAGGACATTCACAGGTCGTCACGTGCCTCGGCAGTCCTGGACTGGACCCTGACATTAAGGACATATGAGAGTAGATTTAGATGTGTCTCCCTTTTGTTGAAAGTCCTTCATCACGCCCCATCCCATGATGTGGTTTTACTGGAATTTAGCAAGCACAGGGCAACGTTATAGAATTAATTACATTCAGCTTTAGGGCCTGGAACTCATTGATTCACAGCTCACAATGCAATGTCTATAGTGTCCTGTGGAAGCATCGTCTGTGGGCAGGATGGTCTCGAAAACTAATTTCCCAGTTGCCTCTGCTCTGCTCTTGCCTGCTCCTTGACCCTTTATCCACAGTAGCTTAGGCTCACCTCAAACTCCTGCGCTCCCCCCTTTCCTGAGGATAAACCTCCGTCTCAGGCTTGGCGAGTGGTCCCCTGCCACACACCTCTTTGTGGACATCGCTGACCCCCAAGCTCCGTCTGCCAGGTGTGGAATTGATTTTCTTCCTGAAACTGCTCTCTACCTCCATGGAAAGGACCTGCTGCGCTGTCATAGGGTTCTGCTTCTTCTGCCTGAGAAGACACTCAGGACTTTGTTCTATTAGGTGAGAATAAGTTACCAGCTATTTTGTTGTTAACTGCTGTGTCCAGTCGGCTCCCTACTCGTGGTGACTATAGTAAAGCAAAGTGCTCCAGTCTAGTGCCCTCTCCACGCTCACTTGCAGAATGGGATGTTGTGGTTCATAATGATTTCCTTGCTTGATTGTCAGAAGATCTCCAGGTCTCTCTTGCTAGTCTTAGTGTAGAAGCTTCTGTGAAGCCACCCACAGACAGGTGGCAGTGCCTGAAGTGCACTAGGTAGGAATCATGGCCGAGTCGTCACGTGGAATGTGAAAGCTCTGCCACAGAACTTCCATTGTCCCTCAGAGATGTATTACCCCCAGGGGCTTTCATTGTTTTCAGTGAGAATTTATATATCTTCTCTAGATCTTCTGGGGGGAAAAATGATGGTGACAGGTTGTAGGATCTCTGCACACTGATAAAATCAAAACTTCCTAGTGTCTAACTAGTCTTCCCATGGAACATTCTAGTCTATTGAGAAGGAGAGGGATTTTGTCTGCAATTTTTGTGTTCTCACAATTAAATCTCCTTTATGTGTCCTCTTATTTTTAAATTTTTTTTTAATTATCTGTGTGTGTGTGTGTGTGTGTACCATTAAATTGGATCTGATAGGTACAGGAGGAGATTGCCCCTTTTTCTCCAGCAGAGCATCTGGTGGATTCGAACCCTATCTTTCCTCTTTTCAATCTCCACTGCTGAGGTCTGCATTCATTGCCACCTCACGTTCCCCAACAATGATCTTAAATCATAAAATACAAACTTTTTTTTAAAGTTTTACATTATTTATTATTCAGTGTAAATTCCAACACGATACACTGATGTGGTTTCGTGCATTTAGGAAAGAAACATATCTTTGTTAAGTGAGAAATTGTGCGGATGGCTCTGGAAGACCTTCACTCTAAGCGGCTTTTCAAAAAAGAATTTCATTTAGAAGTCAGGGCCTTCTTTCTTCAGTTTGCTGCAATCCACATTCACTGAATAAAACTTGTATTGATCGTTGGGGCTTAGTTTGTTCCATGGTTCTGGGTTATTCTTTCTGTCCCAACAGACATCTGGATTAAATAATGCCAGACGCATGACATACAAGGTTGCTCCAGTACCTCCAGCTCCAATGAACACAAAGAGAGGCATCAAGCTTGGGTGCTTCTTGGCTTGACTGAAGATCTGGCGGAGCATGTTGACAGCAGAGCCCTCCCGTGCAGAAGGAGAGGATATGTACAATCGACAGGCCTCCTTGGAAAGAGAACTCTCTGCCCCAAGTCAAAATACAAACTTTTAAAGAAGAAAATGTTCCAAGAGTCTCACAATAAACTAAGGCAGTCTTGTTTCTCCTACAGTCGTAGTAAATCTGGTAAACAGTGGTATATAAATCGTATGTTGTTAGGCGCCATCGAGTTGGGTGTGATTCATAGTGACCCTACAGATGTGAACCGTGTTCTCTCCTGTGCTGTCCTCATCATCTCAGACGTCCTTCAGTCCACTGCTGTGGTCACTGTTCTGATCGAGCTCCTCGAGGGTCTTCCTTCTTATTTATTCTCCGTCTTTCTATGCATGACCTTTACAGGACTAGCTTCTCCTGGCAACATACTCAAAGGGTGTGGGGTGGAGCTTATTACGAAACACACTAGAAACTCTGGTAACATAGTGTGGAGTGTACATTGGGCTACTAACCAGAAGTTTGGCAGTTCTAATCCAGCATCCGCTCTGTAGGAGAAAGATAGTCAGACTCTTCCCATAAACATTTACAGTATCAAAAATCTCCAGAAAGATCAGTATGAGTTGGAGCCAAATCAGTGGCAGTGGGGTTAGTGACTGACATACATTACAGAGCCCGTGCGTCTCAACGGTTAAACGCTTAACTGCTGACAAAAAGCTTAGTGGCTCCGGCAAATTTTACTGCCTAGGAAACATGAAGAGAGAGTTTCTTTCTGTCATGTGAGGTCATTCTGTTTTTAAACCAACTTGAAGGCAAACAACATGATCTGTCACTAACACTTCATACACAGTAACCTCATTTAATCCTCAAAACAACTAAAGAAGGAAATTATTACCAACCTCATCCCAGGGATGTGCGGATGGCAGGTAAGGTGAGTAGACAGAGCGAGCTTGCCGCTCTGGTCTAGGCACTGACAAGCTCACACAGTCTCATACCTTGTGAAAAGGCCGTGTGCACTGGGACGTGATGCCGCCATTCTGAAGGACGGTGATGATGCACTTTTCTCATAAAGGAACGCGATACTTCAGTCTTCTGGTAATATGTCAGGGTAGGCTGCCTTGAGAAGGGTATAAGCTGAGCTGGATTTTGAACGATGACTGAGAGTTCACCAAGGAGAGAGGAGAGAGAAAAGAGAGGAGAGAGCAGCAAACAACGACCCATCATCGAGATGCGTCAAGGCATGCTGACACACGTGCAAGTATTTCAGTATTGCTAATATAGCTAGCCTGTTTTCGAGTTTAGAATAGTAGCCAAGTGATCAACTAATCGCTACGCAGTTAGTGGTTCAAACACACCTACGGATGCTTCGGGAGGCAAGCCTGGTAATTTGCTCCCTGAATGGACAGAACCTTGAAAACTCATGGAGCACAGCTCTATGATACTCCCTGGGCTTACCATGAATTGACACAGACTGGCCAGCAGCCACCGCCAACAATGTAGTCCGAGAAACAAGGGGGGGAGGGACACGGGGGTCAGCGCATGCATGGTCCTACTGTGGAAGATGGGGAGACATCCACATGAAGTCACCAGGTGGGCATGGTGGCTGCCATGGATTAAATTACATTGTTGCTGCTGTTGTTATGTGTTGTCAAGTCACCTGTGACTCGAGACCCTATGTAAGACAGCCCTAAAACCTGCTCTATTCTGTGCCAATCTCACTATCTCTGACATACCTAAACCTAATGCCCCAGTCACTGAATCAATCCACCTCATAGTCTTCCTCTCCTGCGCTGTCCCTCCACCCTCCCAAGCATGAGGTACCTCTCCAAGGACTGGTCCCTCCTTGCAACATGTCCAAAGTATGTTAGATGGAGCCTCAGAATACTTGCCTCCAAGGAGTGGCCTGGTTTAACCAACCCTCTCTAGGACGTACTTGTTTGTTCTCTTAACAGT
>NW_006399752.1:31367199-31375329 GCF_000299155.1 Elephantulus edwardii | reverse complement strand
ATGTTAGTTCTGTTTTGCAACAGTGGCACCATGCAGTATTTGTCTTTTTGTGACTGAGATACTTCACTCAGCATAATGTCCTCCAGGGTCACCCATTTTGAATAATATTGCATGAGTTCCTTGTTTTTCAATGAAGCGTAGTATTCCATGGTGTGTTTATACCACAGCTTCTCTATCCATTCATTTGTTGATGGGCACTTGGGTTGTTTCCAACTCCTTGCTATTGTTCCTTTTGATCCCACATCCTGGTGCTGAGAACAGCCCTAGAATACCAGGAGATGGGAGGGGCTTCTTATATAGTCAATACCCTCAAAAGATGGATTGGCACAATGACTCCAACGGTTGCTAAAGTATGGCAGATATTGTGAGGATGTTGTAAGTAGTTCTCAATGTCTTGTTCATAGTGTCACTGTGAGTCGTAGTGAACTTGACAGCACAAGCAATAACAACAACATAGCCAATTTTCTGAATTTGACTGTCAGAGGCATTTGACTGTGTGGATCACAACAAACTGTGGCTGACTTTGAAAAGAATGGGAATCCCAGAACTTGATCACAATTATGTGAAACCTATACTTGGACCAAGAGGCAATCGTCAGAATAGAGCAAGGAAACACTACTGCATGGTTCAAAACTGGGAAGGGCGTACGCCAGGGATGTGTCTTATTTCCATACTTTTGCAATCTATATGCAGAACAGAGTATCCAGACGGCTGGGCTCTATGAGGAGAAATGTGGCATCAGGATTGGAGGAAGATTCATCAACTATTTGCATTATGCAGATGACACAACCCTGCTTGCTGAAACTTAGGAGGACCTGAAGCACTTGCTGCAGAGGGTCAAGGACTACAGCCCTCAATATGGACTGAGGTTCAATACCAAGAAAACAGATTCTCACCACTGGGTTGATTGGTAGCATCATGATAGATGGTGAAGAGATTGAGATTGTTAACAGCTTCAGTTTGCTTCACTCTGCAATCAACACTCCTGGTACCAGCAGCCAGGAAATTAAAAGATTAATTGCCTTGGGATAGTCTTCTGTCAGAGACCTCTCCAAAGTACTAAAGAGAAATGATGTCAGTCTGGAGACTAAGGTGCGCCTGATCCAAGCCATGGTCTCTGTGATTACTCGCTATGTGTCAGAAAGCTGGGCAATGACTAGGTATGATAGGAGGATTGATGCCTTTGAGCTGTGGTGCTGGAGAAGTGTATTGAATATACCATGCACTGCTAGGAATATAAACAGAGAGGGTCCTAGAGAGGGTGAGATCAGGCTGCTCCTTGAAGGCAAGGATTTTGAAGCTTTATTTGACAAATTTTGGACATCGTGCAAGATGGGACCAGTCCTTGGAGAGGTACATCATGCTTGGGAGGGTGGAGGGACAGAGAAAGAGAGGAAGACCCTCGATGAGATGGATTGATTCAGTGACTGGAGTCATGGGGTTAGTTGTGTCAGAGACAGTAAGATTGGCACAGAATAGACAGGATTTAGGGCTATTGTACACAGGGTAACTATGTGTTGCAGGTGACTTTATGGCACGTACCAGCAACAACAACAACAGATTGAGAGAATAGCTTACTGTCCGTTAAAGTCATCCACTTAGGATACTGTGGCTACAGCAGCACTACGTAACTGGCACAGTGAGGAGCACATTAGAAGCTGCACAAGCCCATCATAGATGCTCAAAGCACACATCTTAAAGGAATCTATTTGTTCCAGAGACATCTCTGCACTTTCAGTTTGCATTGTTCATTAGCACAAAGAAGGAAATTGCAGGAAAAGCCAACAGTGCATCTGTTTCTGCCCATGTCTATTTTAGACCATTCACAGAATAATTATCAGGATGGCTAACAATGGATGATTTATTATAAAGATCAGCTTCACTGCTTGTTAATTCAAAACCAAAATATTTGTCTATTTCTATCCCAAAGGGAAAGATCTAGTTAGTTTGTTCCCCATGTTATAACTCTGAAACGGAATTAAATGGACTGAATGAATTGCATGAGGGTAAATAAATCACTTAATTTTCATTCACTCAGCAACAAACAGTACTGAATCCATGTATAGCTGGCTAAATAAAATAATTAACAATTTTCCCTTTTTACCAGAAGACCCAATAGCGCAGAAATGACAAAAAGAAGATAGGAGAAAAAAAAAAGAAGGGGGAAAATTAAATGAATACAACTTTTCTTAATTTAGTGCAAATTTGGGTACAAATGGGACTTGAGTTACCAACGTTAACACTTTAATCCCTTAATGACTCTCATAGTGGCTTTAGGGATGTCTCCTCCTTCCATCAACTTTCTTATGACCACTTTTGGGAACTAAGTCACAGGACCAAAGATGAGCAGTCCCGTCATTCCCGGGGTTTCGGGGCAGCTACCATCCTCACTCCCTGTGCTGTGCTGAAGGTTCTCACAGCAGCCTCTGTGTTGGATGTCTCCTTACATCTTCACATTTCATGCTCCCACTTTTCCCAGTCTGGTGTCTTTCACCAGGCACTAGTCCCTGCTGACAGCGTGCTTGATGTACATGAGACAAGTCTTCACAATCCTTGCTTCTAAGGACCATTCTAGAAAAACACCTTCCAAGCTGGATTGTTCTTTGGCGAGTCATGTGCAGCCAGAACATTTTTTAGAATCAAAGAAAACACCAAGGTTTAGGTAGAAGAACATCAGCTCTCAGAGGGACCCCCTTGTTCCTTAAAGAGCTTCTTTGCAGCAGATTTTCCAAATGAAACACATCCTTTGGTTTCTTGGCAGCTCCTACGTTTCAGAGACTGGGTCAGAATAGGGTTCAGATGTACCGTGAAAGGGTGGCCGTGCGTGACCATTGACTCAAGGGCACACAACAACAACAATGAATAGTTTTATGAATTAGTGTTGAGAAGAAAGTGCACAAGAAACTCAGGGATCCAGGTTTTGGGGTCAATCAAGTTGATCTAGGGTTTAATTCCAACTTTAGAGTTCAGGTCTGGATGGTTTTGACACATCACTCAATCTCCTTTTTATCATCTCTAATTTTTTTTAAAGGTTATAGCAATATGGTCCCTGACTTGTGTAAAAGGTTGTTGGCGTGCCTGCTAATTGAAAGATTGGTAGTTTGTGTCTATCTACAAGCATCTTGGAAGAATGACCTGGAGATGTACTGGAAAACCAGCCATTGAAAATCCTGTGGTGCACAATTCTAGTCTGACACACATGAAGCCGTCAGGAGTCAAACTTCACTCAACCGGAACTTAGCTGTCTTGGTTTGTGAGCAAAGGTAATCCATCCAACAGAGAATAGAAATTATCAAGTAATATCACAGGATCACACTGTTGATGTCCAATGGATCTTGACTGAAAGTATAGAATACCAGAAAGATGTTTACTTGTGTTTTTATTGATTATGCAAAGGCATTTAAAATGTGTTGATTATAATAAGTTATGGCTAATGTTGAGAAGAATGGGAATCCCAGAACGTTTCACTGTGCTCATACACAGATCATGAAGCAGTTATCCAAGCATAACAAGGCAATTCTACATGGTTTAAAATCAGTAAAGGTATGTGTCAAGGTTGCATTCTTTCTCTATATCTGTTTAACATGTCTGTCGAGGAAATCATTCTGGAAGTTAGGACTATGTGAAGAAGAATGTGGCGTCAAATTTAGAGGAAGGCTCATTGAGAATCTACATTATGAACGTTACACAACCTTGCCAAAAGTGGAAAAAAGACTTGAAACACTTATTGAAAAATATTAAAGACTACAGACTTTGGAAAAGATGCTATCTTAATATCAACGATTTTCACCACTGGACCAATAGCCAACCTCATTATAGATGGAGAAAAGATTGAAGTTGACAACTCATTCATTTTGCTTGGATCCACAATCAAAGCTCCCGGTAGCAACAAACAGGAAATCAAAAGATATGTTCATTTTATTGAGAAATTCTATTGTCAAGGACCTCTCCAAAGTACAAAAGGGCAAGAATATGAAAGACTGAGGTATGCCTGACTTTAGTCATGGTATTTTCAACTCCTTCTCAGGCATCTGAGAGTTAGACAATGAATAAGGATGGCAGAAGAAAAAAAAAATCAATGCCTCTGATTTGTGATTTTGGAGAAAGGCACTGACTATCCACAGACTTCCAAAAGAACAGACAAATATGTCTCAAAGGATGTGTAATCGAAGTGTTCCCTAGAGAGAAGAGTGGTGAAAGTTAGTCTTCCTTACTTTGGATGTTTAATCAGGAGGGTCCAATCTTTGGAAAGCGACATCATGCTGAGAAGAGTCGTGGGCCAGGGAAAGAGAGGAAAATCCTCAATGAGATGAAATGACACAGCGACTACAACAAGGGCCTTGAGTGTGTAGGAGATCTTGGGGATAGCAGAGGATTGAACAGGGTTCAGATCTGATGATTATAGGGTCCCTATAAGTTGTAGTCAATTTGATAACACATAATCACCACGATGACAGTAGTAAGACAAGAACACAGATGTCATTTTTAGGATTAAGGTGTACCAGATCAAAGCCTGGTGATTTTAATAGCCTCATATGCTTACAAAACCTGGACTGTAAACAAGGACAACAGAAGAATGCTTGACTTGAATGATGCTTTTGGTGAAGAATATTGAATATATCGTGATTGCTAGATGGATTCATCTTTAAAGAAATTAATTCATATTGTTTTTGGAAGCAAAGGTGGTAAGACCTGGTCTCACATACTTAAGATATGTTCACAGGAGCCAATAGTTCCCAGACAAGGACATCACATTTGGGAAAGTAGGTCTTCAATAATGTGCATTAACACGGTGGCTATGACAATGGGCTCCACAACAAACATTTGGAGGGTGGTCTTATTAATTTGTTCTGTATAGACTCACTATGATTTGGAACTGACTTGATGTCACTTAAAGATAGCAACAGTCAAGTCTGAAAAAACTGGGATCTGTGTAAGAAGGAAACCTGTCAGAGAAGGAAACCATGAATATTTGACATTAAAATGATATGGGCAGACAGATTCCTCCCTTCATTTAAAGTCCCAGTGTCGTTTTGAGTAAAAATGAGCAAGTGAACCATGGTAACTGTATCCTGTCAAAGGTGGTAAATGGATGAGGCTGAGATTTACTCTATGAAGATGGTTTTAGCTTTCTTGTACATGACAAACTACTCTTCTGATGTTCGAAGGCAGTTCTGAGTTCAACCTGTCTTCCATTTTGCAGTTGTTTTAACTCCTCATGTTTTAGTCTCATACATCTCATCTCTGGGAAAATGTGTTAACAGAAAGTGTCAACTCTTTTCTAACAGAAAGCCTAGGCTTGTAGGTAGAAACACTGTGGAAACTGAAGGACAATGGAGCATCAGACATGGATTTAGGAGCTGGGAGAGTCCATCATGGCCACAGCTTTTGGAGTAAAAGTGCAGGCAATCATACTAGAGTCAGCGGTCAAGACTGAGATAGTAATCCAGAAAGACAGAAATCTTGAGCACTCTCTTCATGCATAGAATCCTTCATAAAATGGGAATATTTCTAGTTAGCACCAAACAGTGAACATCAGTATTGGAAAGTTTCTTCACATTTTAGCTCTGTCATGAAAATATGTGTAATCTGAATTGGTCCATTTCACCACTATGATCTTCAGGTAGACCAGCTATAACACACAAAGGTTGTTCCCCTTTGAAGCCAGAACTGAATTCGCCACTGGTACAACTTGTAGCCCAACATAAAGACTTTAAAAGTTGATACTAACACTACGATGGTGTTCAGTCCTAAGAACAACCATCTACACAAGATAACAAGGGAAGCATTTACCCAGAAATAAAACTCAGAAGGGATGTTGGTAAAAAAGAAATAAATAAAAATTAACAGGCTGGAAAAAATAAAATTCAACACATAGAGAGTGTGGGAGAAGTGATCCTTCAATGTGAAGATCGTAATAAATGCTGTAAAACAAAATATATATGACTAGTTGAATGGAATTCCAATGTATTCTCTAAACTTTTACTCAAAACACAATAAAAAGTTAAAAATAAAACACAAAAGGATTATGATAAAATGATCTATTTTACTGACATTTCTCTGAATCCTATTAGGAATGAACAGATTAAAGTTAATGTACTAATTGTTTTTTTGAAAGGGATGGGAAGCCAATCACTCAAATTAGCCTTCCTTCTAACACATGGGCAATGAGAAGAAGGCTTGAACTGATTGTCTAATACTTCAAGCATACTAAAACTCAAACGAAACCCACTGACATTCCTGCTTTTTACATAAAGATACAACACTTGGAATCAGCAGTCAGAAAATCAAAAGACGAATTGCACTGGGAATGTTTGCTGTCAGGGACTTCTCCAGAGCACTGAAGAGCAATGTTGTCAATCTGGAGACTAAGATGTGCCTGATCCAGGCCATAGTTTTTGGAATTATTTGCTATGGATCCAAGAGCTGGACAATAATTAAGGATGAAAAAGAAGGATTGATGCTTTGAGTTGTGGTGCTGGAGAAAAGTCTTGCACATACCGTGGACTGCCAACAAACAGATAGGTCTGTCTCAGAGAGAGTGAAACCAAGTTTCTCATTGGAGGCTAGGATTCTGAAGCTCCATCTCACATACTTTGGGCATGTAGCCAGGAGGGACCGATGCTTAGAGAAAGATATCATGCTCGGAAGGGTGAAGAGACAGTGCAGGAGAGGAAGACCCCAGATGGGTTGACACATTAACTGGGGCAATGGAGGGAGATGTGTGAGGGTCAGTGAAAGTGGCTCAGGACAGGGGAGGGTTCAGAGCTGCTGTACCTAGGGTCGCCATGAGTCACAGGTGACTTGATGACACATGACCACAAGAACAAGAGTATCTGAAATGAGTATGTGTTGTTGTGTGCCATCAAGTCAGAACTAACTCATACCTGACCATCCAGCAGGTTTACAGAGGCTGTAAATCACACATGAGGAGATTACACATCCTTCTCCCATGGGCCACCTGATGGATTTGAACCATATGCCTTTGGGATTGTAGTGTCGCTTCTTACTGCTAGACCACTATTGCTCCCTTGAAATGAATATAGAAATTATAATAAAAGTACTTAACGATGCAATAGAAATTTTATTTCCGTTTACATATTAAAGGGATTGCATTGAATGACTTAGAATAGATCTAACTTCAAGCATGCCTTGGCTTACACTTAAAGCAAACATTTTAACGCAAGTTTTTGCAGTAAGATAAGTTCTCCTATGGAGATGCTGGTGGGCTTGGGTCACTGATGTTGAAAATAGCAGTTCAATTTTTATCCTGCCAGGGTGCCTCTCTCTGGAATTGATATGATGTGTTAGTCAACTAGGTCTCAATAATCTTTTCACCATAAATGATGCTTTGCAGAATAAATCAAGATGAAACTATAGCTACATAATAAACTTAACATTTTCTCTTTCTTATCATGTTGAATGCAAATGAACAGGTTGCACTCATTGGTTTTTAGGTTGTTGTTGATTGCCTTCTAGTTGAACACAACTCAGCAACTTTATTAACAAAAAACCTAAAGCCCCTCAACAACTATGGACATTTATCAAAGTTCATAGAGTTTCCAGGGGCATGTTGAATCTTGGTCTCTATATAATGAAAGGAACTTTCTTTGGGAATGCTGATATCCTATCCAATGTGTCACAGGAGGTAAGGAGTGGGGGGGACCAGCGTCACATGTGATTAGAAACTCAGATCACTTGGGTTTCTGCCATTTCTTGACTGAGTGGCTGTAGCATCAAGTTCTGCAGTTCTCAATTCTCCATCTATATTTCGGGGGTGTTACTAACCTTCTGGAAGGCCACTGAGAAACTCTGTAATTAACATAGAGAGAGTGATTTGCATGGGACAGGCATACCAGAAAGGAAATGCCCACTAAGAGTATTAAGAAGTCATTAAGCAGTGGTTAGGTCAAACATTCTTCTAAGTGCTATAGCACTGGTTTGTCCATTTGCTGTACAGAGGTAACTTGGAGTTGCTGTGATATTAAACACTGTGATCCTGATGTGCCAAATGCGATATTGGTCACCCATGGTGGACAGTGTTTGGTGGTTGTTGTTATGTTGTTATGTGCCGTCGAGTTGTTTGCGACTCATAGCGACCTTATGTACAACAGCCCTAAACCCTGCTCT
>NW_006399752.1:31365183-31367099 GCF_000299155.1 Elephantulus edwardii | reverse complement strand
CTGTATCAGGCGCACCTCAGTCTCCAGAGTTACATCATTGCTCTTCATTACTTTGGAGAGGTCTCTAACAGCAGACGTTCCCATCGCAATACATCTTTTAATTTCTTGACTGCCAAGAGTGTTGACTATGGAGCCAAGCAAACTAAAGTTGTTAACAATCTCAATCTCTTTACTATCTATCATGATGTTGCCAATCGGCCCAGTGGTGAGACTCTTTGTTTTCTTGATATTGAGCCTCAGTCCATACGGAAGGTGGCAGTCCTTGACCTTCTGCGGCAAGTACTTCAAGTCCTCCTCAGTTTCAGCAAGCAGGGTTGTGTCATCTGTGTAATGCAAATTGTTGATGAATCTTCATGCCACAATTCTCCTCATACAGCCCATCCTCCTGGATAACCTGTTCTGCATCTAGATTGCAAAGGTATGGTGATAGGACAAATCCCCGGCATACACCCTTCCCAATTTTGAACAATGCAGTGTTTCCTTTCTCTGTTCTGACAATTGCCTCCTGGTCCAAGTATAGGTTTTGCATTGTTGTTGCTGTTGATTGCTGTTGAGTCAAGTGTGACTCTATGAACATAAGACCTAAGACCTTTCCATAACTATTGTCATTTCTCCAAGTTCATAGAGTTTCCAGAGGCATGTGGTTTAGGAAGTGGATGCCACTCCTGCTTCCAAACATGTTTTACCACTAGGAGTTCCACCAAACACTGTCCACATTGGGAAACCATTCTGGTATTTGATACCCCAATGGTACAAAGTACAGAATCACAGCAAACCCAGGTTACTTCATACAGCACACTGACAAAGAGTGATGTTTAAAGTGGAAGAGTGTTTCTCCAGACAGAACAGCACTAGTTTCACTTAGCAGTGGTTAAGAGTTGTCAAGTCAAATATGACTGAGAGTCAGCTTTGCACAAAAGATCTGAACTCTGTTCTATAACTAATATAATTTCTGTACATTTATAGAGTTTAGAGAGTTTGTAGGGTTTCCAGAGGCATCTAGTTTAGGAAGTGGATGCCGCTCCTGCTTCCAAACACTGTACATAATGGTTAACCATTACGATATCTGAAAAGACTATGGGACAGTGTGCAGCATCACAGCAACACCAAGTTGTTCACTTCAGCAAACAGACAAAAGATTGCTGTATCATTTAAGCAATATTCATTCAAAAATTAATAAAAGCCCTGCAGAGATTTAAAGCAATACCTATGAGCAGACCTCCACCCTAGGCAAAGGCTCAAGGACACCCACTCTTCGGGGGAAAAGAGCAGCAATACACATCAAACATGACCCCAAAAACTTCCGTTACGTGGCCAACAGGACAGCCAAACTCCCAGAGTAGAGCGGCTCCAGGCCCTGGCCTTCAGTTTCTCATTAGCATGATCAATGTTCTAGGATTCCCATTCTTGTCAGAGTCAGCCACAGTTTATTGTGATCCACACAGTCAAACACCTTTGCATAATCAATGAAACACAGATATACATTCCTCTGGTATTCTCTGCTTTCAGTCAAGATACGTCCAACATTAGCTACAATATCCCTAGTACCATGACCCCTTCTAAACCCAGCCTGGACTTCTGACAGTTCTCTGTAGATGTTCTGTCCCAGTCATTTTTGGATAATCTTTAGTAGAATCTTGCTTGCATGTGATATTAATGATATTGTTCAATAATTGCCACACTCTGTTGGCTTACCCTTCTTTGGGATGTTGTTGTTGTTGTTACGTTGTTTCATCAAATTCTTCTGTGTCTTCCAATTCCTTTTGATACAGTGACTCAGTATACTCCTTCCATCTTCTTTTAATACTTCCGGGATCATTTAATGTTCTGCCGAAAGCATCCTTGATTATAGCAACTCGAGGTTTGAATTTGTTCTTCAGTTCCTTGAGCTTAAGATATGCTGAGCGAGTTCGACC
>NW_006399752.1:31336240-31365083 GCF_000299155.1 Elephantulus edwardii | reverse complement strand
GTCATTGATTGTAAAAAATTCAATCATTCTATCTCCAGCTTCAGCTCCCCAGTTAAAACAAGCTTGGAAGCATGAGTAGCCTCCACTTCTGAAATAGCTTGCCTCTGGAAACCCTTGGAGGAACTTGGAGGAACGAAGAGAATTATAAAAGTGTGCAGGTCTTTCATTCATAGGGTTGAGTCATCTACGACTCAACGGCACTTAACAACAACAACAAAAACAGGGAGCTCTGGTGGGCTAGTGGTAAAAAGCTGCATTGCAATTCCCAACGCATGCAGTTCAAATCCACCAGCTACGCTGCAGGAGGTTAGGCAATTTCCTCCCATGCGATTAACTGCCTCTGAAAACCCTGAAGGTCATTATGGGTCAGCTCTGACTTGATGGCACACAACAACAACAACAACAACAACAACAACAACACAACAACAAGTAGCAGTAAGTAGAAGATCATAGAGGGAAGAAGATCTTGCCGATGACCGACAGAGCAGTCAGTCAGTCAGTCAGTCAGTACACCTGGGCTCCAGGACAGCAGTGATTACGAGGACTCCCGCTGGCTTGTGCTGTGTTGCATCAGCTCCCTGTGATTAGAACATCGAGGAGGTGGGGACAATCTCTTAGATCAAAGCAGAGGAGGAGTCATTTGCTCTTGTTGTCGTTCTTGTTAGGTGCCGTTGAGTATGATCCACAGTGACCCTGTGAGTATCAGATCTGCACTGTGTCCTGTCCCATGTCATCCCCGCAATCTCTGACATACTCCATTCCATGGCTGCAGCACCACGTCAGTCCATCTGGTTGAAGATCTTCCTCTTTTTTGCCGACCCTCTACCTTTCCAAGTATGATGTCCCTCTCCAAGAAACAGTCCTCTCCTAGCAACGTGCCCCAACATTGTGAGACAAACTTGTCATCCTTGCCTTGCCTCCAACGAACACTCTGGCTCCACTTTCTTCAAGACACACCTGTCTGTTCTTCTATCAGTTCATTTGATATTCAGTGCTCTTCTCCAGCACCAAAGACATCAATTCGTCTGTCATCCTTATTCATTGTCCAGCTCTCAGTTACATGGCCAGTGACTGAAAACATTATGGCCTGAATCAGACACACCTTCATCCTCAGACTGACATCATTGCTTCTCAATAATTTGGAAAGGTCCCTGACTGCAGACTTTCTCAATGCAATAAGTCTCCTGATCTCCTCACCGCTGATAGCAAGGGTGTTAATTGTGGACCCAAGTAAGATGAAGTTGCTGACATTTTCAATCTTTTCTCCATCTATCATGATGTTGCCTATTGGTCCAGTGGTCCAACTGCTAGAATTATAGTGCTAAATTGAAAATGCAAACCTCCCCTCTGGAGCTGGGGGTAATAAGGGAAGAGGAAAGTCCTTAGTAAGAAGGACTGAACAGTGACTGCAAGGGCGGGTTTGGTCAGAGGCGACCTTGAGGACACTGAGGAGGGCAGTGGTGTCCTGCTGTGCATAGGATCAGGATGAGTTGGAACCCACCTGACCTCACAAGCCGGTAGACACAGTGAGCGCTGCAATGGGCTTAAACCTGGCAGACACGGTAAGGATGGGGCAGGGTAGGGCACATTCGGATATGTTGTTCAAAGGACTGCTAAAGGGTCGTAACTCACTCAGTGGCACCTATCAGCAACACCAGCATGCTGTTAGTTTAAGCTCTCAGCTGCCTGAGGTCACAGTGTCTGCCACAACTCTTCCTCAAGCTGGGGACAGCGGGCATTGGAAGGACAGGAGGGAGGGGGACAAAGTCCCTCTCCGCACCGTCAGGAAGCTTCTGGAGCGGCCTGCACTCCTCGGAGACTTTTGCTATCTGGCTCTGCAGAGCGCCTGCCTTCATGTCTGACAGGTGGACAGCATTATCTCTACCAGGACAGTTAAATTACCACAGGAAAAATTCCACCCCTAAGCCATCCATTTCACCAGTGATCCTTCTCAGGTCGCAGCTTCCTCAGCCACTTAAGAGGGAAAAATTGCAGCAACAAAAAATGTGGGGGGGGGGGCGGAGGGGGAAAGAAGCAAACCTCTAAGAGAGAGTTGTATGCAGTAGACACACTTTCCTATTTCACTCCTTTCTTTTGAGTCTGTTGAATGAATGTGTCTGTTGCCCACCATCCTATAAAACATTTAAACACAGAAATACTGGACGTTAGAAGATGTCTTCAAATCTTCGGAAGCCTCATGTAGAACAAGTGGGGCTGGATATATTCTAAATCCTGGAGGAAGCGCAACAACCTATTCATTACCTCCAACATCAATGAGGCAAGGGGCTTGGTTCTACATTGAGCCTTATGCCCCTTTGAGAGAGAAGAAGGCACACTAAGAGGGAAAATCATTCAGGCCTGATTTTAATCAGGAAAGGGTGTGTCTGAGCCTCACAAGCCCCCCCCCCCAGTGGGATATAGGATCGAGTCCTGCTTCTTCTCCTTGCCTGAATGACTGGTCCTGGACAAATGACGTCCCCTCTAAGACTCAACCTCCTCACTGGCCATTGTGAGGACTCAGTGTGCCAGGGGTGCTATAGTTTGAGAAATGACTTCCTAGTTTTTGAGAACTCACTGAATTTCAAACAATTTGTTATTTCTTTTTTATACACCCTCTTTCTACCCTCCTTTAATTTTATGTGCTGGATTTGTACCCATTCCTATATTTTGGCAGGTATGAGAAAAATGCAGCGGGTTGTTTGAGATCAAGTATCTTATCAGTGCTGATTCCCGACACCCACACTCATTTTCTGACTGCATAGTTGTTGTGCGCTCTTCAGATGGAGCTGACCCTTGGGATTACGCTGAGTCAGAGACGACTCCACAGTGCCTAAAATCGACTTGGTGATGCCAATGTCCCTGCTTGGTGCATGCTCTTATCAGCTCAGCAAAAGACTCGAAGTTAAGTTCAGCAAAATATTCCTCAGAAGGAAGTCCTAGTTGTCTGTTCTGAAGACTCTGCCGTGGAAAACCCTACAGAGCCCTGCACTGAGCTTTGACACTCAGGGATCACCACGAGCCAGTTGACTTGGTGGAAACAGTTCTGGCTTGGCTTTTTCTGTTTTTCTCTTTCTTTTTTTCTAGTGATTCTACACGGAAGGTTCTAGGACCACACACTCCCCCAGCACTGTTCTGTACTGGTCCACAGCCTCACGGCCAGATTGGCAGGTCGCAACAGGGTTAACAAGAGTAGAATCAGTGAGTGAGCTTGAATGTGACTCGTGCCACGCACGGCTGTTGAATGAGGTCGATCTTGTGAGCCACTGCCCCTGATGGGCACCTCTGGCAAGTGGACAGAGTGGGCGAAGGAGGGATAAAAACCAAACAGAAACCTCTGAGTCCATTCTTTGAGCAAAAGAAATGAGCTTCTTTCATCCCGAGTTTGAGAAGGATTCACGGAGGTCAGCAGGTTTTCCCTCCGAAGTCAAAGGGTTGGACAAAAGGCATTTGATGAGAAGGCTCAGCAGATGTGAGTGCCCAGCAACTGGTCTGGCTCCCCTCCTAGGACCAGCGAGAGCCCCCCGAGTCGGTCTGGCTGGACAAATGCACCGCCTTCTTCTGCAATCACTTTCTGTACCCATTATCCATTGCCTCCAGGAAATGTCTTACCCTTGTCAAGGCAATTTCCAAAGCAGGGCTGTGAACACTGAGAGAAGCAGACTTTGTCCAGCATCCTGACTGTCCAGGAGGCTGGAAGGCCAAATCCAGACTCCCCACTGCACGGGAAGATGTTCTCTCTCTGCTGGCTTTTGGGGAAGGCCCTTGTCTCTTCATCTTCTTCTCTGAGGATGACCATGTGGGTTAGCATCTATCTCACCCCAGCTCCGCTCGTTCGATGTTCTCCTGTTGTATCTCCAAAGAAACTGACTCCAGGCACACCCTACCCTCATCCTGCTTCGTGAACGTAACAATGGTAGTTTATCCTCAAATGAGATTATAACCAAGGCACATAATCTACAACACACATTTTGAGGGGACATATATGTATACATGTTCAATAGCAGAAGGATAGAAAGGGAAGCAGTTAAAAAGGGAGTGGTGAAGATCACTGTGATGGTAGATGTGGTGTGTGGAGGGGGTGGAGGAATGGGAAAGGTTCAATGGAGACTAGAAAAGATGGCATAATGATTAACATAGAACTGTGGCAATTGTATAAAACATAATATAATTATATGATTATGTAAAACACAAAGTACATTAATGGAACATCATGTATATGACCATGGTATAAAACACAAAGTACATGCATGAAACGTGATATATATGAATGATTATATGTAAGAAAACTGAGCAAATACACAGATTCACTACCATAAAGAACTGACTGACACAGAAAAATTTCAGGAAGTCCCATGAGCAGGAGCCAATGGTAATGAAGGAGGAAGTGGAAGCTGCATTGAAGGCATTGGCAGTAAATAAGGCCCCAGGAATCAATGAGATATCAATTGACTTGTTTTAATTAATAGATGCAGCTCTAGATGTGCTCACCAGTCTATACCAGAAATTTTGAGGACAGCAGTCTGGCCAATGGATTGGAAGAGGTCCGTATTTTTTCCTCTTTCCAAGAAAGGTGATCCAACATTCAACAGGATGTGGAAACTATTGAACAATAGCATTAATATTATATGCAAGCAAAATACTGCTGATGATCATTTAAAAACAGCTAGACCAGTACATAGACAGGGAACTGCCAGAAGTTCAAGCAGGATTTAGAAGAGGCCGTGGCACCAGGGATATCACTGCTAATGTCAGATGGATCTTGGTTAAAAGTAAAGAATAAATACCAGAATAATATCTATTTATGCTTTATTGACTTTGCAAAGGCATTTGACCGTGTAGATCATGACAGTTGTGGCTAACATCGAGAAGAACGGGAATCTTAGAGCACTTAATTATGCTCATGTGAAATCTATACCTGGACCAGGAGACTGTTGTGCAGAGCAAGGGAATGCTACATAGCTTAACATTAGGAAGGGAATGTGTCAGGATTGTATTCTCTCTCCATATCTATTCAATCTGCATTCTGAGCAAATTATTCAAGAAGCTGTACAGAAGGAGACTCATCAATAACCCGCATTATGTAGATGACACAACCTTGACACTTGTTGAAAGTGAAGAAGACTTGAAGCACTTACTGCAGAAGATCAAAGAATAAAACTTTCAATATGGATTGCATCTCAATGTCAAGACAAAAACCCTTACCACTAGGCCAATAGACAACATCATGATAGGTGGAGAAAAGATTGAAACTGTCAGCAACGTCATCTTTCTTGGATCCACAATTAATATCCTAGGCATCTGCATTCAGGAAATCGGGAAATATATTGCACTAAGAAGGTTTGAGGAGTAATGATGCCAGTTTGAGGCCCATGGTGCATCTGACTCAGGTCATGGTCTTTCCAACCACTTGCTATGCATCTGAGAGCTGGACAATGAATAAGGATGTCAGAAGAAGGGTTGATGCCTTTGAGCTTTGGTGAAGGAATACTGAACGTCTCATGGACTGCCAAAACAACAAGCAAATATGTCTTGGAGAGGGTGCAGCCAGAGTGCTCTTTGGAGGCTTCATATCCTTTAGGCATGTTGCTAGGAGGGGTTAGATCTTGCAGAGGGACATGATGCTTGGCAAAGTGGAGGGCTGGTGAAGGAGAGGAAGACCCTTGACCAGGTGGATGGACATGGTGACTGCTGCAATGTGCTCTAATGTGTCAGAAGTGTGAGGATGGCACAAGATAGGACTCAGTTCAACTTTGTTTTTCCTGGTGTTGCTATGGGTCATACTCTACTCAGTGGTACCTTACAACAACATGCAAACCAACAAAAAGTTAACAAATGAATATCTTAACAAATGTCAGTTCTTCAGAGAGACTCTTGGCACTTAAGTCTGCCCAAAGAAGATGTACATGTTCTCTGTGCCCTAGACTGTCTGATTTTCTACCATTGTGTTTATCACCACCTGACTTTAATGATGATTACTTTCCCATAACCTCTCTCCATCTCTCGGAAGCTAGGAACTTTGTTTTGCTTGCACAGGGCCCAGCACTGAGAGCAATGCCTGCACCTTGTGGGCCATCAGGAAGCTCTGCTGAATGAGGAATGAGAAGCCTTAGAAAGCACCTGACCATCTACGATGTGGTAAGTCTTTCCTCTTTGTGTCAAGTGAGGACGTCTCACTTACGATCCCCAACGTATCACAGATCTCTTCTCCTACTAATATGTATATATTTTTATTTTGTTTTGTTTTTAACTTTGTACATTTCTTCTTTATTTGCATACAATCATTCATACACATTGTGTTTTATATAATTCCTATTGATCTATCCCTATTATCACCCTGTCTTTTCAAATCCCCACTGAATATTTCCTATTCGCTTCCCATCCCCTTCAGCCCAATAACCTTTGCTATCCTCTTGATTTCCCCCTCATCTCCTTCTTTCATCCACTTTCTTCCTTTCCCCCTTTATACATATCTTGCTCAATTATACTCCTATTTTCACAGTAACAGTCTTAGGTAGTATTTGTTCTTATGCGACTGAATTACGTGACACAACAAAATGCTCTTTGGACTCTCCCATGTTACATAGACTGGTGCGAAATTGTTGTTCCTTAGTGCTGCATAGTATTTCACTGTGTGGATGTACTCCAATTACCAAATTCTTTAGTTTGTTGATGAGCATTTGGGCTGTTTCTATTTTCTTGCTATTGAGAATACCACTCTGATGAGCACAGGTGTACATATCTCCATTTGTGTCTCGGTTCTGAGTTCCTTGGTGTATATTCCTAGCAGTGCAAGAGCGGGGCTGTATGGAATTTCTGTGTTTAGTTTTTTAAGGAAACATCAAACTGCCTTCCACAGCAGTTGTACCTTTTGACAATCCCACCAGTGGTGCACAAGAGTTCCAATCTCTCTGTATCCTCTCCAACACTTATTGTTTGTTGTTAAACTTTGCTTCTGCTGCTGGGATGAAATGATATCTCATTGTTTTGATTTGCATCTGTCTGATTGCTCGTAATGATTTTGAACATTTATTCATAGCCATATAATTATCTTCTTTTGTGAAGAGTTCTTAAAGCCTTTTGCTCATTTTTTCTTTAAAAAATTCTTTACAAAGTTCTAATGCAGTGTACATAAGACTGCATTGAAACAGATGAGGAAGAGAATAATTTAAAGTGATATACGATAGGGTATTACAGTTATCACAAGAGTCCAGAATTAAGGGTGCATAGTGGAGTGTACCTGGGGCAGTGGGAGGGGTGCGGGGGGATTGTATACCAAAGAAAGAATTTTTCTTTTACTTTTTCAAAGACAGGAGCAAACTGGGGAGGGGGGAGGGCTGGGCAGGGAGAAAAGTGCAGCAATGAATGAATGGAAATCCAAAATCTCTGTAAATGTTCATTAAAATTATTAAAATAAAATGAAAAAAAAAAACACAACAGAAAACCCCCAAAGTTCTAATGTATTTTTTTCACACCAGATTTTTCCCATTTCCTTCATTCTTCCATCCACTCATCAAGTTGTGTGACCCCATGATTAACCACATTCCGCCATCCCCTGTCCCCCACCCATCCTCACCCCTCTGCTTCTACCCTTCCTCTGCTTGGATTCTCATTCTCATAATAATCATACTCATTCTACAATAATGGTTTTATACAGTATTTATCTTTATGGGACTGAGGTAGTTCACTTAGCATAATGTACTATGGTCCCTCCCAAGTTAAGTAGTAATTGATAAAATCCTTGTTCCTACGTGCTGCGCAGTATTCCAGTGTGTGAATGTCCCAAAATTCCTCCATCTGTTTGATTGTAGTTGGACATTTGTGCTGTTTCCATGTTCTTGAAATGGTTAATAATGCTGTCATGAACATTGGTGTACAAGTCTCTATTTGTGCCTCAGTTTTCATTTTCTTGGGGTATAATCCAAGCAGTGGGATAGGTAGGTCTTATGGAATTTCATGTCCAGCTTTTTAAAGCAGTGCCAACCTGCCTTCCAGAGTGGTTGTACCATTTTGATCGGGTTATCAGTCTTTTTCTTGTGGAAACCTTTTCAATCAGATGTGAAGCTTCATTTCCTGCTAAATTTCCACTCCTCTTCCAGAGAAATCACAATGCTGGATGATTTCATTTACAAGCAAACTATGACTTTGTCTTTATAGAGTTAAGCATCTGACTTTAGAAGAGTCACTTACTAATCTGAGCACTCAGCAAGTCTTCCATTCATTCTCTAGGAATGATGTACACCAGTCACTTTCTTCCTTGACTGGTCTGTCTTCTCGTAGGACTGTCATGTTTCTGTGAAGCTGTACGATGATGGAAGATGATGGAAGAAGTATCCTTGTCTTTGAACTGGGTGCTGAAGAGCATTGAACAGCTCATGGACTGACAAAAGAGCAAACATGTATCTTGGAGGATAGAAGCCAAAGTGCTTCTAGGAGGCAAAGATGACAGAGCTTCATCTCACATGCTTTGGGTGTGTTGTTAGAAGAGGCCGTTCTTGGAGATGGACATAAAGCTTGGAAAGGTGGAGGGTTCGTGAAAGAGGGGAAGACCCTCAACCAGATGGGCTGACACGGTGACCACAGCAGTGGGCTCAAGTGTGTCAGAAGTGATGAGTCGCTATGAGTTAGGGTTGCTATGAGTCATACTCAGCTCTGGAACATCTAACAACAACATGATGCTTGAGGCTATGCCATCATGGTGGACAGGTATCAATGGAATTTATGGTCTAGGAAGAAAAGTTTGACAAACATTTACTTTTTAAAAAAATAGCTGATTAAACCTTTGTAAATCACAACAGAACACAATCCAACTTGCTTCCTTTGGACATATCATCAGGAAGAATCAAATACTGGAAGAAGTCATCATGGCAGATAAAGTCAGGGGAAATGAAGGTGGACAGCCCACCAGGGCTGTAGGGATGATGAAGGACAAGGGATCCTCTTGTTTTGTATCACACAGGCTAAGAGTCCGAGGTGATTCTTCAACAACCATCTATCTACATCTGTCGTCTCTCTAGCCATTCACCTATGCATCTATCATTTCCCTGATATCTACAGACTCTCTCTCTCTCTATGTATATGTATATATATGCAGAGTTGTGTACTGTCAAGTCAGAACTGACCCATAGCTGACCTTCCTCCTCCTGGGGGTTTTCAGATTTCACAGGAGGAAATTATCCCTCATTCTCCTTCAGAGTAGCTGGTAGCCTTCAGGATTGCAGTGCAATACACACACACACACACACACACACACACACACACACACACATTGGTATATTTGTCTTGGGAGATCTGGTAGCCTAGGGGTAAGAAACTGTGCTCAATCCCAAGGGCACACAGTTCGAATCTACCAGCTGCTCTGTGGGAGGATGGACGATTGTCACTGGGAAGGCAGCCCAGCAGGTGCGCGAATCCCTACCCTCCAACTGTTGATAAAGGCCCGTGTGCATCCAGCAAGGTACGGAGCCTCAGACTCCTAGCTAAACAAGGAAAAGCTATGGTAGCTGGGTTTCCAGGCCTCTGGAACAGCTGGGTGCCAGGTGGCCCCAGACGGCAGGCCCCACGTTCCTGGGTAAATACAGAACAGCTGAGCATCCCTGGCCCTTGGCTCCAGCCACATTGTCCACACAGCATCCCTTTGGCAGGGAAATCAACTTTAATTCGCTGGTGCTCTGGGGACCGGGGGCATAGCACAAAGCCTGCCTCTTCCTCCTATCTTTTCATTAATTATTGTCGCCAGAAACTTGCTTTTATCAGGCCCTGAGCACAGGTTTTGGGAGGAGATAGATCCATTCTGAATGTTAGTGATCTGATACGATTGGACCCTTAGAAGAACCACCAGACCACGGTGCTAGTTAATTAGGAATTTGGGGCCTGCCACTCAGAGATGGTTGATAAACAGCTGGAAGCATGATTATCTCCTCTGCCAACCGAGCTGTTGGCTGCCCCCTGCCAAGGCGCACACCCCGGGGAGGGAGAATGTCTCTGCAGCACTGTGAACAGCACCGGGCCTCCTGCGGCAAGGCTTTGCCAAAGCTCTTCCATGCAACCAGGACAGACCATGGTTACCATGCATGGAGGTGTCACCCATCCACAGTCTCAGTGTTCCCATCTGTCAAATGTGTTAATGGGAAGAGATACCCACCTCAAGGAGTAGTGGCTGAGTGAGCTCTTGAGAAACGAGCACTAGCACCATGTGTAGAGGAGTGAGAATTCTGAACTCTGGGACGGTGGTGTCTGAATGCTCTGCCCTCCTTGATTTTCCTTGGGGCCACTGTGACCTTACTCTGTTTGGAACATTCTTCCAAGCCACAGATAATGCCATCTCTTAGCTCTCATCAGGGACTCGTTCTACAGGTCCAGCACTAGTGGGACACACTTTCATATCTTGGAGCTGCTCCAAATCCAGGCCCCCTGGATTAGCAAAGCCTGCATCTCACTCACACAGTGGTTGTGAAGACGGTGCAGAGCCAGCTAGCACTCTATGCTGCCGTACAAAGGATAGCCATGACCTGCCCCCTATCCTCTCGACTGCACCTGACAGCATGGGACTGGAGGACAGAGGCAGACACACCTTAAACCCACAGGGTACAGAGGCAGTGAGAGGCATCTGGGGGCCTCGGGAAACGTATGACAGCAGAGTCTAGGGAGATAACGAGAGCGTTGAGACACTTATTGCTGGGGTGAAAATCAGACTCTTGCTCCTGGTATATCCAGAAACATCCCACAAGTTGAATGAAAGCCAGCAATGCCAAGGAAAATGAACAGATTCTCAGGAGGGAAGACTTCGGGAGTTTTATGCTGTCTTTATTATTACAGTTGTATAAGTGTCATTTTAACGAATTTCTATTTTGTCTGCAGTCCTCAAAAGAGCAGTGAGTGTCACAGTATGTAAGATTGGAACCATGAGGCAAGGTCAGAGGTCTTGTTCTCTTGCCCTCGAATATGATGTTATCAACAGAGATGACAGTTGGAGAGAGAGGACAGGTAACCACTGGAGGAGAACTCCCTCCTGCAGAGCAAAGTTGGAAATTGCTCAGTGGCTATAGATGTCCTTTTTGGTAGACTGAGTCCCATCTCTTTCACTGGCGTCGTGGAGTTCTGTGAGATGCCCTCAGCCCAGGCTTCACGCAGGGTCTAAGCTAGAGAACGCTCAGGATGTCTTCCACAGCTCAAGGAGTTGAGTATTTCAGGACCAGAAGGACTGAACACTGAGAACAGAGAGGAGCAACCACTCATTCAAAGTCCATGCTCTGCTGGGTTGTAAAGCATAACTCAGATCAGCTGTATTGGCTCCCACGTGGTCACTCTTCTGTGCCTGGGATCTGCACTCTTCAGAAGCCCTGCCCAGAGCAGATTTTTCTTCTTTCATTAGTTCATTGCTGTCTATGGAATAATTTTTGTCTTTTTTTTTTGTTGTGGATAATTTTTTTTATTTTAATTGTGATTTAATGAACATTTACAGAAAAGTTGGATTTTCATTCATTCATATTGCACATTCTCCTAGTTCCTCCTTCCTTCTCCCTCCTTCAGTTCACTTTCTTTCTTTTTTTTTTTTTTTAGTATTCATTCATTGTTGCACAATTTCCTTCCTCCCACTCTCCTAGTCCACTTTGCAATGTACCTCTTATTTGGGATGATTGTTCCATTGTGTAAATATACCATAGTTTTTCTATCCATTTGTTTGTTGATGGGCACTTGGGTTGCTTCCATTTCTTTGCTATTGTGAATAACACAGCAATAAACATGGGTGTGCATACATCTGTTTGAATGGCAGTTCTGGTTTATTTAGGGTATATTCCCAGTAGTGGAATTGCTGGGTCCAGTGGTATTTCTATTTCCAACTTTTTGAGAAAGTGCCAGACTCCCTTCCTTGGTGAATGCACCATTTTACATCACCACCAGCACTAAATGAGGGTTTCAATCTCTCCACAACCTCACCAGTATTTGTTGTTTGCCGCTCTGTTGAACTTTGTTATTGTTTCTGGGGTGAGATGATATCTCGTTGTTGTTGTGATTTGCATCTCTAGGGATTTTGAAAATTTCTTCTTCTTCCCCCCCCCCATCTGAATGTCTTCTTTGGTGTATTTTAGTGTCTATTCATATCCTGTGCCCATCTTGATATTGGGTTGTTTACCTTTGTCTTGTTGAGGTGCTGTAGTATTCAGATATGAGACCTTTATCAGCTATGTCATTACCAAAAAAATTTTCCCAGTCGGTGACTTTCCTTTTTTACCCTTTTGGATAAGTTTTTTGATGTGCATTGGGATTTGATTCTTAGAAGCTTCCATTCATATATATTGTTTGTTCCTGGTGGTAGATTTTTTATTATGTGCTGAAGTGTGTTCATACTGTGATTTAGGTCTTCTAGAGACTTTTTCAAACTTTTCTCTGATGATGTTTATAGTCTCTTGTTTTACTCCTAGATCCACCTTGAGTTGTTTTTTGTGTATGGTGTGAGGTGTGGGTCTTTCTTAAATTTTCTACAGATGGTTTTCCAATTATACCAACTTCATTTGTTAAGAGGGTTATTATTTCCTCATTTAATTCATTTTGTCTCTTGTCAAAAATTAGTTGATCATAGACAGATAATCTAATTTCTGAGTTCTCAATTCTATTCCATTGGTCTATGTGTCTGTCATTGTATCAGTACCATGCTATCTTGACCACCACACCTATGTAACCAGAGAGTGTGATGCCTCCTGCTGTGTCTTTTTTTCAGGAGTTCTTCACCTATTCAGGGTCTCTTTCCTTTTCAAATAAAATTGGAAATGGCTTTTTCCATCTCGTTGAAAAATGGAATTGGTGTCTATAATGGGATAGCATTGAACTTTTAGATTGCTTTTTATAGAATTATTCTTTTTGTGATATTGAGTCTTCCTATCCATGAACATGGAATATTCTTCCATTTCTCCAGGTATCTTTTTGTTCTTTGTAGTAATGTTTCATAATTTTCTTTCTATAGTCTTTTGTGTCTCTAGTTAGACTTGCTCTCAAGTATTTAATCTAGTGATTAACTTTTGTGATGGGCATTGTTTTCCTTAGTCCCTATTCTGTATTCTCTTTGTCACCGTAGAGAAATGCAACTGATTTTTGTATGTTGTTGTTCTATCCTGCTATTTTGCTGAATTGGTTGACTATGTCCAGTAGTTTCCTCACTGAGTCTTTAGAGTTTTCTAAATAACTATCGTATCATCTGTTTATAGAGATAATTTTATCTCCAATATTTTGCCAATTTGGATACATCTTATTTCCTTCCCTTGTCTTATTACTCTTGCTAAGACTTCCAATGCAATATTCAACAGGAGAGGTGATAGTAGGCATTCTTCCCCATTTCCTGTTCTCAAAAGGAATGCTTTTAATCTCTCTCCATTAAGAACAACGTTGACTTTTGCTTTTTTATATATACTTTTTTTATTATGTTGAGGAAATTCTCTTTTATTCCAATTTTGTTGAATGTTTTGATCAGCAAAGGGTGTTAGACTTTTGTCAAAAGCCTTTTATGCATCATTTGAAAGGATCGTGTGGTTCTTGTTCTTTGCTTTGCTAATGTGATGAGTTATACAGATTGTTTTTCTTATGATTAACATCCTCGTATATCTATTATGAATTTCACTTGGTCGTGGGGAATCATTTTTTTGATGTTTATTGGATTCTATTGGCCACGATTTTATTGAGGATTTTTACATCTATATTCATGAAAGACAGTGGTCTGAAGTTTTCTATTTTGGTGGTGTTTTTACCTGACTTTGGTATCAAGGATATATTTGCTATTTGCTTCACAGAATGAGTCTGGGAAAATTCCATTTTTTTAAATACTTTATGTAAAATTGGTGACAGTTCTTCTCTGAATGTTTGATAAAATTCACCAGTAAAACCATATGGTCCAGGGTTTGTGTTTTGTTTTTAAGTTATTTTATTACCTGTTTAATTTCTTCTTTTGTAATGGGTCTGTTCAGGTGTTCTACTTTAGTTTGTATCAGTTTAGGTAGGTTGTGAGTTTCTATATATTTGTCCATTTCCTCTAATTTTTATCTTTCTTTGAGTATAGTTTTTCATACTATTCTACTGTTTACCTTTATATTCCAGTTGAGTCTGCTGTGGCATTGCTGCTTTCTTCTCTTATTCATGTTTATTATGTTTTTTCTTTCTTTGTTAGTTTTGCTAGTGGCTTGTTGGTTTCTTTTACCTTTTTTATCAACCCCTGGTCTTGTTGTTTGTTCCAGTTGTTTTTCTGTTTCATTTATTTCTGTCCTAAGTGGTACAGCACTGGTCTGTCAATTTGCTGTCCTGAAGTAACTTAGGATTCCTGTGATACTGAACACTGTGCCACTGGTGTGTCAAATGCCATAATGGTTAGTCATGGTAGACAGTGTTTGGTGGACCTCCCAGATTAAGACAGGCTTGAAAGCAGTATTGGCATCTACTTTCTAAACAACATACCTCTGGAAACTCAACAAATTTAGAGAAATTATAATAGTTATAGAGCAGGGCTGAGGTCTTATGTTCATAGGGTTGGTTTGAGTTGTGTTCGACTCAATGGCACTTAACAACAACAATTTTTATAATTTCACTTATTTTAGAGGTTTACAGGTTCTCTATCTGTTCTTTCTTAACTTGTTGGAGGTTTTGGATTAAAAATCAATTCTTTTCTTCCCTTTTGATGTATTTACTTATAAATACTTCTAAATTGACCTCTGGTTAGTGCTTTGGTTTTTTTCCCAGAGGTTTTGATAAGTTGTGTTTTCATTGTAATTTGTTTCAAGAAACTTTTTAATTTCATTTTTTATTTCTTCTATTACCTACTCCTATTCAAGCAGAGTGTTACACATCTTCCAAATGTATGGATTTGGGTTTTTTTTCTCCTTTATCCTCTTGTTATTAAATTGAAATTTTGAAGCATTGTATTCTGAGAAAATTCTTTGTATTATT
Organism: Elephantulus edwardii; assembly: GCF_000299155.1. NCBI lineage: Eukaryota > Metazoa > Chordata > Mammalia > Macroscelidea > Macroscelididae > Elephantulus > Elephantulus edwardii. The sequence continues at coordinate 31,350,155 of NW_006399752.1, read as the reverse complement.
TTTGTGGTTTTGAATTTATTGTATTTCCTTTATGACCTAAAATATGATCTATTTTGAGGAATGTTCTGTGTGTATTGGAGAAAATGTATACTGAGCTTATAGGGGGTACATTAGCTTGTATATATCAATGAGATCAAATTGGTTTATTGTGTGGTTTAATTATTTAGCATCTTTTTTTAGTTGGTTTTTTTTTTTTTTTTTTGAAAGTTCTTTCTTTTCTTGGGAGTGGTGTATTAAAGTCTTCAACTACTCATATGGTGTTGTCTATTTCTTTCAGCACTTCCGTTAAGGTTTGCTTTGTTGTATTTTCAGCTCTATAATTTGATGATTTATATTTATTATGGTTAAGCCCTTTTGTTCTACTGGCCCTTTAAGCATTATGCTGTGATTGAACTTGCTGGTCCTTTGTCATGGTTTTTATGCTGACATCTATTTTGTCAGAGTGAGTTTAATATTTCTACTCCTGCTTTTTTCTGTTTGCCATTTGGTTGGCATATTTTTCCATCCTTTTATTTTTAGTTTTTCTTTATCTTTACTTTTCAGGCAGTATCTTGTAGACAGTAGATTGATGGGTTGTTTTTTGTGTGTGTGTGTGGGGGGGGGTTTGTTGTTTTTTTGTCCCCAATCTACTACTCCTTTTCTCTTCACTGGTTCATTTAAACCATTCACAGTCAGTGCAATTATTGAGACATAGGTTTATTGCTATCATTTTGTTGAGTTATTTTTGGTGTTGCTAGTAACATTGATACATCCTTTCTTTACATTGCTTTCTGTGGCATCACTTCTGAGGAATTCCATTAGTATTTCCTGCAATGTTAGTTTTGTTTTAACAAACTTCCTTAGGTTCTGTCCTCTGAGAATATCTTGATCTCTCAGTCATATTTTATGGACAGTTTTACTGGGTACAGTATTCTTGGATGACAGTTGTATTCTTTGAGTGTTGGTATGTGTTAGTCCACTGTTTTCTTGCTTTCATGTTTTCTGCTGAGAAATTGGTAGTTAATCTTATTTGCTTTCCCTTATAGGTTACTCTTAATTTCTTCCTAGCTGCTTTCAGAATTCTCTCCTTATCTTTGGTTCTGGGAGATACAATTATGATAAGCCATGGCATTTTTCTTTCAGGGTCTATTCTATATAGAGCTCACTCAGTTTCTTGTATATATATTTTCTCATTCTTCATGATACCTGGACTGTTTTCTTCTAGTAATTCTTCCACAATTTTCTCAGTGCCTTTACTTGTTTCTTTCTGTTCTGGGATTCCAATTTTATGCATGTTATTCCTCTTAATGTTGTCCCATTTAATTCTTAGGCTTTCTTCTTTTTCCTTCCTTTTTGATTCTACTTTTTATTCTAGCAATCAACACCCCCATGATACATCTTGAAGGATATGTACATGTACAGCCAAGCACAATCAATAAGAGTGCATCTGAATTCCAAAATCAATCTCCATAATAGTCTCTGTGTTTCCTACTGCCAAAGGGGCCCTTTAGAGTAGTGAGAGAAGATCTTCACCCTGAAACCCACAGCGTCCCTTTTCAGCAGGAAGTAGCTAAGAGAATACGCCGTCCCCTTTTCCTTATGACTCAGGGTGAAGTCTCTCTCAGGGAGGAGTGATAGGGAATGGCAAAGGATACACTGACAAAGAAGATTAATCAGAACTGGCTTTGACAAGCACTGTGGCATTTGGACAAGAACAAACTGGGAGGAGGGTAGAGAGAATAGTGCAACAATCAATGAGTGGAAGCCCAAAATCTCTGTAAATGTTTATGAAAATTAATAAAATATAATTATAGAAAAAAAAAGAACTCTATATTCTATTTCACTAGTTCTGTGTTCCATCTCTTCAACTTTGCTCATATGTCCCTCCAATATGTTTGCAGAATCTGAGACACTTGTCCTCATATTCGGGACTGCTGTTCCTTGTTTTTCCAGAGTTTCTAATGCCTCATTTGTTTTATCTACATTGTTGGTTTTGGTTTTGGGTGTGTTTGTTTGTTTTTAAGTTCCTCTTGGCTTTTGCTTTTGGGATCCTGTAATTAGTTAGTTCAGTTTATCTTTCACACACTGAAAATATATAATCATTGTTCTTTTGAAATCTGTATCAGAAAGTTCTATGAGAATTTCTGACTTAAGGAAATCCCTTGATTTTATCTTTTGACCAGTTTTTTTTTTTTGGGGGGGGGAACATCTTGCTTTAGTTTTGTGTAGGGGTGAGGTAGCCTGCTTCTTCTGTGTGAATGCTGTGGTAGAGTTAGGTTGGGTTTTGTTTTTTTGTTTTTTTCAATGGATTTTATTTTGTTTTGAGGGTTTTGTTGTTGTTGTTTTGTTTTGTTTTTACCTGACACCCTAGCAGGACCTTGGTCTGATAACCTTGAGTCAGGCACTCACTGCTTCAGAGGAGGTAAGTGCAATTCACCCTGCCTGAATTTCTTCTCTCTGATCCCTGGACTCAAGGGGAGACTTGTTTCTGTTGAGGAACTCAATATACTAATAGAGAAGGGGAAGACAACTTACCTTGCCTGTATTTCTCCCTCTCTGGTTCTGTGACAAAATTATCTGAAACAGGGAAGGTGGGGGCTATTTCTGTTTCTTTCTCTCTGGTCGTGCAACTAAGTTTTCTGGGATAGATGGCTTATTTTCTAGTTGTAACCCTCTCTCATGAAATCTGTTGTCCTTGTTCTCTGGAGTGTTGCAGCCAGGGCCTCTGATTCTCTTTAACACTCTATCTGACAGTTAAGGAGGAAGGCCTTTTTCTCAGACCTTCTGCTTTAGGACTGTATTCCTGTAACTGCTGACTGCTGGCAGCTCTGAGTTAAAGTGCATGGCTGGCAAAGCAGGATAATGCTAATGCCCCAGGCTAAAGCAATGTCTTGGCTGTTGTTCTTGTTGTTGTTATGTGCCATCGAGTCACCTGCGACTCATAGCAACCCTATGTACAACAGCCCTAAACTCCGCTCTGTCCGGTGCCAATCGCACTGTCTCTGACACTCCCATACCAATTATCCCAGTCACTGAATCAATCCACCTCATAGAGGGCCTTCCTCTCCTGCACCGTCCCTCCACCCTCCCAAGCATGATGTCCCTCTCTAAGGACCGGTCTCTCCTCACTACATGTCCAAAGTAAGTTAGACGGAGCCTCAGAATCCTTGCCTCCAAGGAGCCACCCGGTTTAACCCTCTCCAGGACAAATCTATTTGTTTTCCTAGCAGTCCATGTCTTGGCTAAATCTTGAATATTGGTATTTCACCTCATCCCTTGGCCCAAGGGTGCACAGCACAGTAAGGTCCAAAAGAATCTGTTCTGCCTCTACTGACTGTAGGCATGACTGGGGATGCCAGAAATCAGTGGTAGAATTTTTGTCTTCTTGATGTTGAGCTATAGTCCATATTGAAAGCTACCATCTTTTTGTCTTCTGCAGCAAGTATTTGAAGTCATCATTTTGAGCAAGGTTGTGTCAACTGCATAACGTAGGTTGTTGGTGTATTCCTCCAAGCTGATGCCACATCATTATTCATAGAGTCTATCTTCTTGAATAATTTTCTCAGTGTACAGATTTAATATGAATAAAGGATACAATCCTGACATACAGCTTCTCTGATTTTAAACTGCTGTTCTCCTTGTTCTGTGAAGTTGTGAAGTCAGATTCCATGACTCTCTTTACCACTCTATCTGACAGATCAATGCAGTAGATCAAAGACAATAGCCTTCAACTTGGATGGTATCTCAACATCAAGATGAATATTCACACCACTAGACCAATAGACAACATCATGATATTGATGTTGATGTTGTTATTGTATACCATCGAGTCAAAACATACCGATATCTGACAATCTACAGTGGGTTTTCAGAAGTAATTAATCTCATAGGAAGAGATTGCCCATCCTTCTCTTGCAGAGCAGTTGGTGGATTATAAATACATGTCCTTGAGATTGCAATGCAGCTTCTTGCCACTAGTCTACCAGTGCTCCCAAACATCGTGATAGATGGAGAAAGTATTGGCATTATCAATTATTTTATCATAATTGATCCAGCATTCAAGAGACCAGGAAATGTTTTACATTGGGAAAGTTAGAGACCTCTCCAAATTACTGAGGAACAAAGATGTAAGTTTAAAGAATAAAGTGCATCTGATTCAGACCAAGGTCTTTTCAATTACTTACTATTCCTTTGAAATATGGACAATGAGTAAGGATGGAAGACATAAGAATTGATGCCTTTGAACAGTGGTGTTGGAGAAGAGTATTGAATGAAAAATAAACAGATATATCTTGGAGAAAGTACAGCGAGAATGCTCCTTAGGGGCAACCTGACAAAGATTTGTCTCACATACATGGAACATGTTGTTCGGAATGAGTATTCCTTGGAATGGTGTAAGGTCAGTGAGAGAGAACAAGACCCCTGAGATGGATTGACACAGTGACTATAGCAATAGACTTAAGTGTATGAGAAATTATGAAGATGGCACAGGATAAGACGGAGTTCATGTCTGTTTTCTTTTTCCATAGGGTCACTATGAGCTATATTCAAATAGATGGCATCTCAAAATGTGGAATAAGTCTTCCCTTCTCCAATATTACCTGATTCTTATCTGCCCATGGACTACACTGACTTCTCAGTTTGAGGTATCCTGTTGCTGCCACAGTCCCTTTCAGGCTTATAGCATCTCCTTGGGCTTCTTAACCCCCTTCTTGGCTGTTCCTCATTTCAGTGCCTTCCAGAATACTCATGTCTCATATCTCCATCACTATCCAAATTCCAACAATCTCACCATCTTCATGATTTATTTCCCACTGACTTTGTTCAACATTTCCTTATGGTAAATATTTTCTTATTGTTATTTTAGAAGTGTAATTTCTCCAGTTATATTGCTTTATTGTCCTCCCACAACTCTTAGATTCTAAGTTCTTTGAGGGTAGGAGATAACCTTCCTGATCTGACTCTGTTGGGACATAGATCTCTGCCCCTTTGAAAATATTTTTATTGTAGTAAACGAATTGAGTGGTTTTTTTCAGGTAATTGATAACTCATAGCAGCCCTATGTGACATAGATCAAACCACTATCTAGGCCTACGGTTGTGTGTATCTGTCTCCTTGAGAGTTTTCCTCCCTTTTGCTGATCCTCTCTTTACCAACCATGACATCTTTCTCAAGAAACTGACTCCTCCTGATAATATGACCAAAGTGCATGAGATAGGATCTCACCATCTCTCTTCCCAAGAAAATTCTGAAAGTACTCTTTCCAAGACAGATGTGTCCATCCATTCTTTTGGAAGTCAATGGTATATTTAATATTCCATACATTGCAAGATTCATGATAACATGGAACATTTCAACACTCTTCCCGTGTGCAATTTCAAAGCCATTCATTGCATCATCACACTTTACAACCATCATCATTATCTATTTCCTTACATTCTCAGCACCCTTACCTGGAGCTCAGTAAGATGTGTTGAGTGTTATCCTTTCCACTGTAAGTTGGATCTTCCGTCCTAGAATGTCACCTTGTCCAACCAGAGAACTCTTCCTGGCCCTAAAAGTCACAGTCCAAAATCCAGATTGAGGGACATGTTCTCTAAAGAGTTTTGTCCATTTCCTGGAAGTTGAGAGGCACATCCCATGACTTAGGGTCCCTGTTTCTCTTTGAACATGTTCTTATAGCTAAACACTGATGAAAGCAAGACAGTTGTTTCTGATCCCACTACATGGTTAACTCATTCAGCATAAAGTTCCTGGCCCTTATTTTGCTTTCTGGGACATGGTAGCCTCTTGGAATCCCTTTGCTGATTGAACAGACAATCAATCAAAGTGGGTTTGCTGAATTACAGAATATGGAAATAATTCTCATGCCCTTTAACCTCACTTGAGTCACGTATTTGCTCTGGTGAGTAGAATGGATAAGGAGAAGTCATAATTTCCATTTAACAATGGAAAAGAGTGAATTTCAGAGAAGTTCAGCAACTTACCCAAAGACAAAGAGCTAATGATTGTCAGAGATGGACCCAATATCTACTGGAATGTCAAGTTAGTTGCAACCACTTTCATAAAAATGCTTTAAGGCATCTCCCTCAACATTCACAGTTCAAATTCTCAAGGTTTCCATTCTCAAAAAGACCTCAAACTCTGCCATTAATCCATCCTACCTTGCCACTCTTCTATGCAGTAAATATGGTGGGGTCATGTCCTGAGTAGATTAAAAACTAAGTGTCCTCCTCTTTATAACAGAATGGAACATTGCCTGTCCTTGACTACCCTCACAACTATTGTTATGTTTGAGTTCATTGTTGCAATCTATCAGTCCAGCTCATTTTGGGTCTTCATGTTTACTGACTTTTTACTTTCCAGGTATAATATTATTCTCCAGGGACTAATCTCTATGATAACATTGCCAAAGTAATTGAGATAAAGTCTTGCTATTCTAGCTTCTGAAGTGTATTCTGGATGTAATTCCTCCAAGACAGACTTGTTTAATTATCTAGCAGTCCATGGTATATTCAATATTCTTTATGAAAAACATAATTGAAATATATCAATAATTCTTCAGTCTTTTTTCCCCCATTGTATAGGCCAGGTACTCTTCTCCAATGTCACATTTGAAAGGCATCGATTCTTCTATCATCCTTAGTGTGTGTGTTAGGTGCCATCAACTCGTCAAAATCTTATGAACGAGATAGAAACCTTCACTATCCTATGCCATATTTACTCTCAATTACTTTGACCATGTTATCAGCAGATATTAGTCCCTGGAGAATATATGAATATGAAGATATTGAAATAAAAAATATCATGAGGGATCTGGTGCACTTTAGTCACCAAAAGAACATCTTTGTTTACCTTAAAATTGTCTTTTGCATCAAATTTCCCATTGCAAATCACCATTTGATTTCTTGACTGTTGCTTCATGACCAGTGATTGGGCGTATATAACATATGGCTAAGCCAGACCCTGACCTCTCAGTGCCTGGTTGCCCCTGTTTAATTAATCCTCTCTGCCAAGCTCCCTTAGAACGCACGTCTAGGACTGTGTCAGCTAGAAGGAAGGTTTCCGTACTCCCCATGGTTTTTCAGGGAACACTTGACACTCAGGACAGATGTGAGAGCTTTTCTACGGGCAGGCTCAACACTAGAGGCCACATGGGGGGTTTCCGGGCAGATGTTGGCCCCTGGCCACATGGATCTACACTGCTGGGCCCCTGCTCATGTGTCCCAGCTGTGCAGGGCTTTAGAACTAATCCACAAGAATGTCTTCTTCAGTTCTGGTTGGCTGTTGGTGAGATCATAAGATTTTGAGGGAAGTGATTTTGTTACATATTCTGATCTATATGTCTTTGATTTCTCAACATTGGGCAATCTAATTAATTATGTCACTATAAATGCACATTATTTGAAATATTTTGAAACTGTGAAGTTCAGTCAACTAAGATCTGATTACTGTGGTAACCCATTTGTTGTGTAAATAAGGAGACAGAGCCATTACATGGTCTAAATTTATATCACAACTTGTTTTGTGATCCAAACCAGGGTCATTCTCTTTACTCTCTGCTGCCCGAAAATACTTTCCAAAGAGATTGTGAGATGTTTCTTAAAGTCATATATATCTGGCATAGTTGTTAGTCCCACATGTTTCTAGTTATAACATGAAGATGCTTTTAAAAGGAGACTGCATGACATAATTAACGTGATATTGTCCAGGGTACTTTCCAGATTGCTCACCTAGAACAAATTCTCCTGAAAGGACATGAAATTTTCACCTTTAAAATGATTAATTGATAATTATGGGATGTACACTGATAGCTTTGGTTGGTGACAAAATGTGACAAGGTGAGGACCAGAGCGGATGAATGCCTCTACCAATTTCTTTAACAGAATAACTGGCAAGCCTTGTGTGGGCTTTGGTACTCTAATGCCTTCCTGATATTTCTAGTTAATCTGTCAGCACTCCTTCTGTTGTGTATATTCTCCATATTGAAATGTTTGCTTCCTTTAGTAATAGAAAAATAAAAATGTCCCCAGAATGAAAGGTGAGGGGGCTGTACTACTATTGAAACTTCTTATTGTACTTTGGGCGAGAATTTAAAGAGGAAATGGTTTTCCATTCAATAATCCATGCACATTCATGACAGTTTTTCTAACCTCTATTACACAATGACCCTCTTCTCACTTCTTTGTGTTTACTGTCTTCATTTGTTCTTCTTTCCTATCTCTTCCTTCTTTCTGAGAGTTATCCCTGTAAAATGCTATCTTTTTGATCTTACGTGGTTGACTATTCCAAGGAGTGAGTGCCCGCCCTGTGTTGTTGCTTATCTTCTATGTCCTTCTCTAGTTGAGCTGCCACTGAGTCATCAGGTGAAGTAGGTTCCAGGCTTAAAGAATGACTAACGACCGTACGAAGGCTCTACTAGTCTCTATCATACCAGTAAGAATGGCCATTTTTATTATTTTGAGCTTTGTTCCATAATTTTCTCTCACTTTGCTTAAATCTTGTTTTGCACACATTAGATTTCTTATCATATGGAATCAGTTTCTGGAGAAGGACATCATAGTATGTAAATAGAGGGGCAGTGAAAAAGTGGAGGTGACTCCAGGAGATAGATTGACACAGTAGCTGTAGTAATAGGCTCAAAACCCACAACGATTGTGGGAGGGTGTAGGGCCAGGCGATGTTTCAGTCTGTCACACATAGGGTTGCTACAAACCAACTCTTCAGCATTTAACAGCAACAAGAACATGCCTTTCATTAAACATGCATGACTTGGAGGTTGTTGTATGCCAAGAACTTTATTTGGCTTATTAACTGGAAAATGGTAAACAAGAATGGCAGTGATTGCCCCTAAAAAATCCAACTCCGACTATTTATATGAGACACATCTAAAATTAAAATTATGCAGATTGTTCTAACATATAAGAGTGGGAAAGATACACCAGATGGATTCTAATAAAAAATAGCTTTCCAATTTAATATTAGCAAGATAGATTTTAGGTCAAAAAGTTGTTATTACAATTTGGAAGGTTGTTATTTCAAAGGAAAGAAAAACTTTATCAGAATATATAACACCTATGATCTCCAATATAGCCAAAAACATAAGTACAAAATATATAAAACAAAAGTTTATAGAATAAGAAGAATTCATAACCAAAGGGAGATATTTTAATAGTAAAAGAATATGGAAACTTACAGATAATTTTAACAATATACTTAAATACTTAAGCTATGCATAAAAGTCTAAAGCACAAAAATATTAAGATTCTATACGTGTTAAGACATATGTTCCATTGTGGGCCGGGGGAAACCCTCAGCTAACGTCCAAGTGTTTTCATCAAACAGATCATGATATCTCAACATATGTAAGAACAAAATATTTATCTATAAATTTGGAAGTAAGAGTGGCATCCACTTACTAAACAACAGCCTCTGGAAACTGTATGACTTTGAGAAACGATAGTTGTTGAAAGGCTTCAGGCCTTTTGTTCATGGGGTCGCTATGAGTTGTGCTCGGTGGCGATCAATAACTATATATATATATACACATACACACACGTTGTTGTTGTTTGCTGTCAAGTCGAACACAACTCATAGAGACGCTGTGAACAAAAGGCCTGAAGCCTTGCTATAACTATCATCATTTATCAAAGTTCACAGACTTTCCAGAGCCATGTTGTTTAGAAAATGGATGCCGCTCCTGCAGGAATGGGATAGAAAATATAAAAAGAAGGTATTTGGATTGGGATTGCATTGAACATGTAGATTGTTTTTGGCAGCATTGTTATTTTCATAATATTGAGTCTTCCTATCCATAAATAGAGCACATTTTTCCATTTATATATTTTTCCATTGATTGTGTCTTGCAAAAATGTTCTGTAATTTTCTTTGTACAGGTCTTTTGTGTCTCTAGTTAGGTTCACTCCCAAGTATATAAATTTGTGGTTGTAACAATGTCAATCTAGAAACTAAGGTGCATCTGATCCAAGTCATAGTCTTTGCAATTACTTGTTATGCATCAGAGAGCTGGGTAATGGCTAATGATCACAGAAAAATTGATGCCTTCGAGTTGTGGTGCTGGAGAAGAGTCCTGAACATAACATGGACTGCCAAGAAAACAAATAGGTCTGCCTGGAAAATGGTGAAGCCAACTTTCTACTTGGAGGTTAGGATTTTGAAGATCCATCTCACATACTTTGGGTATGTGGCCAGGGGGGACCAATCCTTGGAGAAGGAAGTGATGCTTTAAAGGCTGGAGGGACAGTGCAGGAGGGGAAGACCTTGGATGAGATGGATTTATATACTAACTAGGGCAATGCAAGTAGATGTTTTGGAATTAGTGGCTCAGGACAAGGCAGACTTCAGAGCTGTTGTATATAGGGTCACTATGAGTTGCAGGTGACTCAACAGCACATACCAACAACATGAAATCTATACTCTGGTAAATAAAAAAACCTAGAGGAAATGGACAAATCCCTTGAAACTCATGTCCTACCCATATTGACAAGGACAGATATAGAACACTTGAACAGACCCATCACAAAAGAAGAAATTGAACAGGTCATTTTAAAAAGACTTCCCATAAGAAAAGTCCTGGACATGTACGGCTAAGCACAATTGATAACAGTGCATCTAAATTCCAAAATCAATCTCCATAATAGTCTATGTGTTTCCTGCTGCCAACGGGGCCCTTTAGAGTAGTGAGAGAAGACATTCACCCTGAAACCCACAGAGTCCCTTTTCAGCAGGAAGTAGCTAAGAGAATACGCCATCCCCTTTTCCTTATGAATCATGGTGAAGTCTCTCTCAGGGAGGAGTGATAGGGAATGGCAAGGGACACACTGACAAAGGGGATTAATCAGAACTGGCTTTGACAAGCACTGTGGCAATTGGACAATTAAAACAGACATGGGGGGGGGAAGAATGAACTGGGGAGGAGGGTGGAGAAAACAGTGCAACAATGAATGAATGAAAACCCACAATCTCTGTAAATGTTCATTAAAACTAATAAAATTTAATAATAAAAAAAAAGAAAAGTCCTGGACCAGATGACTTCACAGCTGAATTCCACCAGACATTCAGAGAGGATCTTTCACCAATTCTACTGAAATTATTTGAAAAATTGAAAAAAAAAAGGAATACTCCCAGAATCATTCTATGAAACAAACATAACCCTAATACCAAAACCAGGGAAAGAGATTACCAAGAAACAAAACTACAAACGAATATCTCTCATGAATATAGATGCAAAAATCCTTAACAACATCCTATCCAATATAATCCAAACACATAAAAAAAAATAATACACCATAACCAACTGGGATTCACAGCAGGTATATAAGGATGGTTCAACATAAGAAAAACAAGCAACATAATTGATTGACTCAGTGACTGGGGTAATGTGGGTCAGTGTGTCAGAGACAATTAAATTGGCTTGAAATAGAATGGAGTTCAGAGCTGTGGTATATAGTGTTGCTATGAGCCTCAACTGACTTAAACAATAGACACTCTAGACAGTATGTCTAAAGAATGTGAGAGAACGTTTAGCCATTCTTGTTTCTAATGAACACCCTGGTTGTGCGTAATCAAAGACAGATTTATTTGCTCTTTTGGAAATAAATAATTTATTCTGTATTCTTTACCAATACCACAATTCAAAGGCAACTATTCTTATTCTGTCATCTGCATTCATTTTCCAACTTTCATATGCATGTTGTTGTTGTTGTTGTTAGGTGCCGCTGAGTCGTAGATGACTCATAGCGACCCTATGAATGAACGGCCTGAGCACTGTTCATACATAGAGTTTCCAGAGGCAAGACATTTCGGAAGTGGATGCTGCTCCTGCTTCCACGCTTGTTTTAGTCGGGAAGCTCCACCAAACACTCTCCACCATGGGTACCCATTACTATGATTGGCACATCAGTGTCCCAGTGTTCAGCATCACAGCAACCATGAGTTACCTCTGTACAGCAATGCAAAGACCAGTGCTATATCACCTAGGAAAACAATTTGAACCTGGCCTGAGGGCCGCAGATTAAAATCAACCACTTTCAGTTTGGTAGCATAATTTTTTGTCCACTAGGCCAACGTAGCTCTCTCTGTGTGTCGTTGTTTATATGCATGGGAAGCAATTTAAAATGCTATGGTTTGGACCAAGTTCACCTAAATCTTTAAACCACAATCCATGCTCTTTCACTCTTTGCAGATGTCCTTGAGAACAGATTTTTCCAATGTAGCACATCTCTCTTGGCACCAGTAGCCAGGAAATAAAAAAACATATTGCGATGGGAAAGTCTGCAGTTAGGGACCTCTCCAAAATACTGAAGAGCAACAGTGTCTCTCTGGAGACTAAGGTGCGCCTGATACAGGCCATGGTTTTTGCAATCACTTGTTATGCATCAGAGAGTTGGACAATGACTAGGGAGGATAGAAGGAGAATTGACGCCTTTGAGCTGTGGTGCTGAAGAAGAGTACTGAATGTACCATGGACTGCCAAGAAAACAAACAGATTCATCGTAGAGAGGATTAAATCAGGCTGCTCCTTGGAGGCAAGGCTTCTGGGGCTTCGTCTGACATACTTTGGACATGTTGTAAGGAGAGACAGGTCTTTGGAGAGGGACATCATGCTGGGTAGAGTAGAGGGACAGCGCAGGAGGGGAAGACCCTCTATGAGGTGGATTGATTCAGTGACTGGGGTAATCGGGGTGGGTGTGTCAGAGGCAATGCGATTGGCACAGGATAGAGCAGGGTTTAGGGCTGTTGTACATAGGGTCACTATGAGTCGCAAATGACTCAACGGCACATAACAACAACAACAACAGCACGTCTCTCATTTTTTTGTCTGTTGCTCCCACTGATGTTATTTGTGGATCCAAGTAAAACGAAATCATTGATGAGCTCAATCTTTTCTCTGTCTATCATGACGTTTCTCCTTGATTCATTAGTAAGGATTATTGTTTTATTGAAGTAGAAATTTAATCCATATGAAGTGTGTATTCTTTGATCTTCTTCAGTATATGCTTCAAGTCAGCTTAACTTTCATCAAGAAAAGTGTCATCTGTATAATACAGGATGTTGATGAATCTCCTCCAGTCCTGATGTCACTTTCTTCTTCAATAGCCCAGTTCTCAAGTAATTTTTTCAGTATATATAAATGCAGGAGCGACATCCACTTCCTAAACATTTTCCTGCCTCTGGATACTATGAACTTTGATAAATGTCAATAGTTGTATATATTGATTGCCTTCGGGTCGAGCATGACTCATAGTGACCCTACGAACAAAAGGCCTGAAGCTGCTCTAACTATCGACATTTATCAAAGTCCATAGAGTTTCCGGAGACATGCTGTTTAGGAAGTGGATGCCCCTCTTGCTTCCAAAATATATAGAATAGGTATGGAGAAAGGATAAAGAATTGATGCACACTTTTTCTGATTTTAAATCAAGCAATATTATCATATTCTGTTTGGACAGCTTCTTTTTGGTCTATGCACAGTGTTTCCATGAACACACTTGAGTATTCTTGGATTTCTGTTCTTCTCAATGTTAGCCACAGTTTGTTAAGATCTACACAGTTAAATGCTTTTTCACAGTCAGGAAAACACAAGTAACCATCATTCTGGTATTCTCTGCTTTCAGCTAAGATCCATCTGATATTGATATTGATATCTCTTTTTTTATAGGGGGAAAACCCATACAAATTTAATGAAGAAATTTTAATTATAAAATAACTAATATCTTAGTTGTCAGGTTGAATACATTTTTTAAAACCCAGTTAAGTAATGAGAAAACTAAAGTTTACCTCAAAAATCAACATTATTTTACAACTTACTTTTCACACAAACCATTTCAACAATTTCTTTGTTTAATCTAGTGACAGTGATTACATTCTTCAAGTATTCTTCGACCCTTTTCTAAATTATTCCACCATACTCAAC
>NW_006399752.1:31331700-31335775 GCF_000299155.1 Elephantulus edwardii | reverse complement strand
TTCTTATTATTATTAATAATAATTTCAATGAAAATTTATAGAGACTTTGGATTTCCACTCATTCATTGTTGCAGTTTTCTCCCTTCCCACCCCCCAGTTCTTCTCTCTGAAAACGAAAATAAAAATTCTTTCATTTTTATACAACCCACTCCACTGTGTTTTGACCAATTATTTATGTTGCAGTAGCTCTGTGCATTCTATCTTCTTTTAATGCTTCTGCATCATTCAAGATTCTGTCCATGGTTCAGTGCTATAACTCAAGAATTGAATTTGATTTTCAACTCTTATAGCTTGAGAAATGCTGAGTATGTTCTTACCTTTTGGATTCCTAGTTCCATATCCTTTCTTCGTAATTCTTTTGTCTTCTTGAACTGCCTAGTGAAATCTTCCATTCATCTATACTTCAGCATTTCTTCCCTTTGTTTTTGGCTCTGTATTTTCTAGTACAATTTCAGAATCTTTCTTACATCCATTTTGGTCTTTTCTTTCTCCTTTGCCTTCGCAATGGCATTTGGTTTCTTCATGGAATTATATCCATGATGTCAGCCAACAACCCATCTGGTCTTTTGTCTTAGTGTTTAGGGCATCAAATATATTATTAAGCTACATTTTAAATTCAGGTGATATTGACTCAAGATTGTATTTTAGTTCTTGTGAATGTGTTTTAATTTTCTTTAGCTTCAATTTGAACTTTCACATGAGTAATTAATGCTCAATTCCACAATTGTTTTGTCATAAGCGGAAAGAGAAGCAACAAAGGACATAGACAGACACTTCCCCGAGGAAGCCATTCAAGTATCCACTTAATACATGAAAAAATGCTCTTGAGGTTCCCACCCAGACCACACTCCCACTTGGAGCACTAGAGCACCGTCCCACTGTTCCTGTATGGAGACGGACTGCTGCCCCCGTGAGAAGATTGCTGTCCCACGGCCTAGTGAAGACTGCTCCACCTCTGCCTGCTGCCCTGCACCAGGAGCATCATCAGGATCACAGGTGAAGCCACTTCCTTCCCAACCACCACTTCTGTATCCCTGGCCCCTCCAACAGTCAATACTTGAGCTACTGACCCTTTTGGTCATCACCTAGCTGCAGCAGTTGCCTGGCTGAGAAGACTGCCAATTTTCAGGCTATCTAAAGAGTTAGGGAAAGCCCTAACTGAAATAAGTCTTCCCTTGAGTCAAAGGACCAGAGAGAAAGTCAGGGAGGGTGGGCTGCCTGTCCCTCCTCTGAAGCAGTGAGTTCCTGACCCAAGGTTATCAGACCAAGGGCCTTCTAAGGCCACACAAACACACACATATACACACGCACACACACCTTAAAACAGCAATGACATAGAAGAAGCAGACTGCCTCACACCCTATGCAAAACCAAAACAAGATATCACCACCAAAAAAGTGATCAAAACACAGAATCAAGGGATTTCCTGAAGCTGGGAAGTCTACTGGAACTTTTTGATGTGAACAAAATTCAAAGGAACAATGATTGAATATTTTTGATAGGTGAAAGACAAATTCAAAGAATTATACGATTCTACAAGCAAAAGCCAAAAGAAACTAAAAAAAAAAAAAAATCCAAGACAACACAGATAAAACAAATGAGGCATTAGAGGCTTTGGAAAAACAAGAAACCAAAATCCAGAATATAAGAACCAGTGTTTCAGATGCTGTCAAAATGTTGGAGGGACATATGAACATAGTTGAATAGGTGAAACACAGAATCAGTGAAACAGAAGATAGAAGTCTTAGTACTGATCTCCTAGAACAAAAAGCAGAATCAAAAAGGAAGAAAAGAGAAGAAAGCCTAAGAATAATATGGGACAACATTAGAAGGAAAAACATGCACTTAATTGGAATCCCAGAGCAAGAAGAAGCAAGTAAAGGCACTGAGAAAGTTGTGAAATAATTATTAGAAGGAAACTGTCAAGGTATAATAAAGAATGAGAAATTATATATACAAGAAAATGAGTGAACTCCATATAGAATAGACTCCAAAAGAAAAATATCAGGGCATATTATAGTCAAATGTCCCAGAACCAAAGGTAAGGAGAGAATTCTGAAAGCAGCTAGGGAGAAATGAAGAGTAACCTATAAGGGAAAGCAAATAAGATTAAGTACCAATTTCTCAGCAGAAATCATATGAGAAAGAAAGCAGTGGATTAACATATATCAACACTTAAAGAATATAGCTACCAACCAAGAATACTGTACCCAGGAAAACTGCCCATCAAATTTGACTAAGAGATGAAGATATTCTCAAAGAGCAGAAACTAAGGGAGTTTGTAAAAACAAGACCAGCATTGCAAGAAATACTCAGGGAAGTCTGCAGTAGAGATGCCATAGAAAGTAGGATGTACCAAAGTAACTAGCAATACTAAAAATAACAAAGTGATAGCAATAAACCTTGCCTCTCAATAGTCACACTGAATATGAATGGTATAAATGCACCAGTGAAGAGAAAAAGAGTAGCAGATTGGATAAAATAAACCCCAAAACCTATCAATCTGCTGTATACAAGAGACACATCTAAAAAGTGAAGATAAAGACAGACTAAAAACAAAAGAATGGAAAAAAAATATACCAAGAAATGGCAAACAGAAAAAAAGCAGGAGTAGCAATATTAATCTCTGATAAAATAGATTTCAGTGTAAAAATCTTTACAAAGGATAAAGAAAGAACTATATAATACTTAACCCACGGCCCTCGGCCTGTCATTGTTTTTGTGCAGACATTCCTCTAGGTCATATAGCCCTGGTGTACAAGTTGCCGTTACCATGGTCACTTGTGGTTGTTGTGAGGCTGAACATTGTGACACTGATGTGTCAAATGCATTAATGGTTAGCTACCCAATGCAGACAGAGAGTGGGGTGGAGCTCCCCAATTAAAACAAGATGGGAAGGAGGAGTGGCATCCACTTCCAAAATAGCTTGCCTCCGGAAACCTTATGAACCTGGAGAGAGGGTGAAAGGCACTCAAGAGTCTAAGACTTTCCTTCATAGGGTAACTATGAGTCGCCTGCAACTCGATGGCACTTAACAACAACAACATAACCATAATAAATATATATGCACCAAATGATAGGTCTGCAAAATGCACAAACAGAACTGAAAAAAAAATTGACAATACCACAATAGTAGGACATTGCAGGACACTACTCTCAAGAAAATATACAGCAACCAGAAAGAAACTAAACAAACATGCTGAAGAATTAAACCACACAATAAACTAGCTCAATCTCTCAGATATATACAGACTAATGTACCCCTAAAAGCACAGTATACATTCTTCTCCAATGTTCATGCAACAGTGTCTAGAATAGATCATATTTTAAGTCATAAAGCAAACATCAATAAATTAAAAAACATAGAAATAATACACAGCATCTTCTCAGACCACAATGCTACAAATTTAGAAATTAATAACAAGAGGATAGAGGAAAACCCATACATTTGGAAGCTGAACAACACTCTACTTAAACAAGAGTTGGTAATAGAAGAAATAAAAAACATGAAATAAAAAAGATTTTTTAAACAAACTACAATGAGAACACAACTTACCAACACCTCTGGGAAAGAGTCAAAGTGGTAATTAGAGGTCCATTTATAGCAATTAGCAAACACATCAAAAGTGAAGAAAGAATGATAATTGATTCTTTAACCTAACATCTCTAACAAGTTGAAGAAGAACAGCCAAAAATTTCAGTACTTTCTTAAAAAAAATTATAACAGGGCAGAGATACATGAAATAGAAAACAGAAACAAATGAAGCCATCAAAAAGTCTAGGGCTTGGTTCTTTGAAAAGGACAATAAAATTGATAACCACTAGCAAAACTAACAAAGGAAAAGAAAGGAAAGACAGAAATAAGCTGAATAAGAGATGAAAGGAGGAATGTTACAACAGAGCTAAAAAATAAAAAGGTTAACAATGATTATTATTAAAAACTATATTCAAACAAATATGAAAACCTAGAAGAGATAGACAAATACTTAAAAACTCACATCCTACCAAAATTGATAGACACAGAAGTAGAATATTTTAACAGATCCATTATAAAAGAAGAAATTGAGCAGGTAAT
>NW_006399752.1:31328567-31329991 GCF_000299155.1 Elephantulus edwardii | reverse complement strand
AAGATTAATCAGAACTGGCTTTGGCAAGCACTGTGGCATTTGGACAAGAACAAACTGGGAGAAGGGTAGAGAGAATAGTGCAACAATCAATGAGTGGAAGCCCAAAATCTCTGTAAATGTTTATGAAAATTAATAAAATATAATTATAGAAAAAAAAGATCAATATACAAGAATAAATTCTATTTCTCTATAGTGACAAAAGAATATAGAAAAGAAACTAAGAAAACCAATACCCATCACAATAGCTAACCAGAAGATAAGTACTTGGGAGTAAATTTAACTAGAAACACAAAAGACATAGTCAAAGTAAATTACTACAAGAAACAAAAAGAGACCTGAATATGGAAGAATATACCATGCTTATGGATATGAAAACTCAATATTCTGAAAATGATAATTCTACAAGTTCAATGCAATCCCAATAAAAATTCCAATTCCATTCTTCAACAAGAAGGAAAATGGAATTTCCAATTTTATCTGGAATGGAAAGAGACCCCAAAGAATAAAGCACTCCTGAAAAAGACAAACAAGGTAGGAGGCATCTCACTCCCTGATCTCAAATCCTACTACAAAGCTGTGGTCGCATTCATACAGTGACAGACATATAGATCAATGGAATCGAACTGAGAACCCAGAAATCAGCTCATATACCTATGGCCAACTGATTTTTGACAATCGATGAAATCAGTTAAGTGGGGAAATGAAAGCCTCTTTAACAAATGGTGTTGGCAAAAGTGGAAAACTATCTGTAGTAAATTCAAGTGATATCTACAATTTACACAGTACACAAAACCAAATAAAAGTGGATCAGGGACCTAGGACTAAAACCAAAGACTGTGCAATTTATCATAGAAAAGCTTGTAAGGACTCTAGAAGTCCTAATCCATAATTTGAACAGTTTTCCAAGTGTCTTGATAAATCTACAAACAGGAGAGGATAAGATAGATAAATGGGACCTTCTAAGAATCAAATTTCCATGCACATTTTAAAAAAGCAAAGCAGAACAAACACACAAACAAAGAAAAAAAAATGTCCAACCTTCCCCAAAAGGGTAAAAAGGACTGGGGATGAAATATTCAGTAATAACATATCTGAAAAGGAACTCATATCTAAAATTTATAGAATACACCAGCACCCCAAGAAGACAAAGGTAAACAATGCTCTCACAATATGAATAGATGCTTGAAAGAAGACATTCAGATGGCAAACACATGAAAAAAAAAGTTCAAAATCCCTAACTCTCAGAGATATTTAAATCAAAACAACTATGAGATATCATCTCATCCTAGTAACAATGGCAAAGTTCAACAGAGCAGCAAACAAATACTGGTGAGATTGTGGAGAGATTCATTGCAAGTGGAAGTGTAAAATGGTCCAACCATTATGAAAGACAGTATGGAGCTTTCTCAAAAAGTTGGAAATAA
>NW_006399752.1:31326381-31328107 GCF_000299155.1 Elephantulus edwardii | reverse complement strand
GGAATAAGAGGTGCATAGCATAGACATCTGGGGGAGGAGTGGATGAGAAGGGAAGAAATTATGCAACAATTAATGAGTTGGTTTTGTTTTGTTTTGGTTGTTTTTAGTGAACTCAGAGAGGGCAAGTTATGGAGGAAAATGTGTAACAATGAATGAATGGAAATCCAATGTTTCTATAAATTTTCATTAAAATCACAACAAAAACAAAGCCAAAAAGAAAGAGCAAAAAAAATTAAAAACAACCAACAACAAATAAATTATAAAAGTGAACTGATAAAAAATTCTCATGATCATTAGGTATTGTTGTTGGTGCTGTCATGTACCATCGAGCCAACTGAGACTCAGCAACTCTCTGAACGACTCTGAAACTTGTCCTATCTTGAACTGACTTACTGTCTCTGAATCATCTGACCCCACTTCCACAGTTACTGTACCAACCTATCTCATCCAGGATCTTCCTCTTCTGCTCTGACTCTCTACCCTTTCAATCGCGCTGGCCTTTTCCAAAGACTGGATGGAGGTTGGTGAATGCCAAATTTGTAGGTCAGATATCAGTGTTAAAGGTATCTTCTGACTCACTGGATTTCAGGGGTTGAAGAATTCTAAATCTACGTGTTTAGACAGCACACTGATGGTTCACTTCTCAAGAAGCTTATGTCAGAAGATGATGAACAAACATTAGCTACAAATCATGAGAGTAAGAACTTTGTCAGGACATCCATATATATGTGGCTGCAGATCACACCCCTTTTAGCTGATTTGTTATACATATCACATCACAAAAGGAAGTTGATTACACAATATTTGCCAAACCAGAAAGTCTATGAAAAGATCAGAATATAAAAAAGTAGATTTGCATATAACCACCTGTACACACTGTGCTTCACCCATTCATATCGTGCCCCACACAATCCCCTCATACACACCGAACCTCTACAATTAACTTCTACCTACCCATGGCTATTTTCATCACCTCACCCCAAGTCCCTTTGAATCCCTCCCACTCTTTATTCCTGCACCCCTCTCACCAACCACTGCCATCCCAGTGATCATCTTCCCTTCTCCTTTTCCCAACTCATCCTGACCTCCTTTCTATCATTTATACACATCTTGTGTAGTTATCTTCCTACTTACGCCACAGTGGTCTTATGCAGTCCTTACTGAGTCAAAGAACTCAATCTCTATGTGCCTGACTTGCTTTGCCCACTATACTGCTCCCTAGGCTCTCCAATGTTATGTAGTATTTTACAAAATCATAGTTCCTTAGTGCTGGAGAGTATTCTGTTGTGTGACCACAATTTCTCAGGCCATTCATTTGGCAATAGGCATTTGGTGGGTTTTTATTTCCTTGCTATTATAAATAAGGCTGCTACGAACATATAACAGGTGTAATATCCCATTTGTGTCTCAGTTCTGATTTACTTAGGATCTATTTGCTTCAGTGGAATAGCTGAGTCATAAGGGTTTTCTTTCTATGTTCAGCTTTTTTGAGGAAATTCTAAACTGCCTTTTATACCAGTTGTACCATTTTATAATCCCACCAACAATGCACAAAAGTTCCAAACTCTCCACATTCTTTTCAATATTTATTGTTGGTTTTAACATTAAACTTTGTTACTGCCACTGGGGTAAAATTCTATTATTTCTATTTGCATCTCTCTAAGTGCCTTTGAACATTTCCTCTTGTGAAGAGTCTTTTTATGTCTGTTGACCATTTTGTAATTAG
>NW_006399752.1:31308787-31323831 GCF_000299155.1 Elephantulus edwardii | reverse complement strand
GCATCTTGATTGCATGTTCGATCTATCTCTGCCTGTAAGAGTTGGTAGTAATCATCTATTTCTTCTTCTTTGGCTCTGGTTGTTGGTGCATATATCTGGATGATAGTGGTGTTCACTGGACTTCCTTGTAAGCGTATGGATATAATCCTGTCACTCACGGTGTTGTACTTCAAGATGGATCTAGAAATATCTTTTTTTACTATGAAGGCAACCCCATTTTTTCGTGTCTTTTCATCTCCAGAGTAATATATCATATGGTCATCTGACAGCAGTAGTAGTCTGTATATTTTAGTTATGAGAACCTTGTCTGAAATGTCATTGCCAGATTTTCTCTTTCTGTGGGGTTTCTTTTTACCCTGTTGGAGACAGTTTTTGATACATGCTGGGATTTGATTTTAATAAAGTCCTTTTACACTGATTTTATCATCTCTTAGTTGTACATTTTTGGCTATGTTCACAAGTCTATTCATGCCGTAATCTAGTACTTCCAAATTTGTCCCCATTTTGTGTCTCAGGACCTTTGTATTTTGGGTTAACCCATAGGCTTCTGATTCTCTTTTGAGTTGGTTTTTGTGTATGGTGGAGATGTGGATCCTGTTTCTGTTTTTTTTGCATGTGGATATCCAGTTTTGCCAGCACCATTGGTTGAAGCCACTGTTATTTACCCATTTAATGAGTTTTATTTTATGTAAGATCTAAAGGAACACAGGATAGTGTAGATTTAGAAGGCTTATAATTCCACCTTTGGTCAGTACTTTATTAGCAGTACTAAAAAAATCTTCCCTGGAGATAAAATTGTTAAAAGCAGAATTTGCTAGCAGGTGCCTGGGAAAGATTAAGTCCAACATTATAAGGTGATATATTTAAATAGATTTAAATACATACACTCACCTTGGACTTTTGATTGAAGAGACTCACATTTGAAAGAAAAGCAAGCATGAAGAGGGACAAAGAGAAACAGAAAAGAGACTGACTTTTAAAAACTGGGATAAGCTATTTTACTTCTAAGAGAACAAAGTTGGTGCCCATCAGTGCCCACTTCCAGGACTTGAAGTTAAAGGGGGCTGGTGAGTATGCTCACTCATAACAATCACTTGGATCAGCTGGTGTGAAAGCAGGAGACATACAGCGGTGAAGAGACAGGCTGAGCACGGACGTGTTCCTTCAGCATTATCCACCTGGCATGCACTGATTTATGGGAAGTACAAAAGTGTTGATAGAAGAAAAGTAGAGAATTATGAGGATCTCTGGGCTTATTGACTTGGCCCCATGTGAGGACTAACGCTAATGAAGGAACTAAATAGTCTGGAATGCAGGAAAAAGTAGGCCACTGATTTTGTGGTTGATGGTCATTTGGACATAGACACAGATCACTTGGAATAAGCTGACCAGAACTTAGCCAGGTGAAGGCAAGATGATCCTTGCTGTGAACTAGGGTTGATTGCTGCAACCTGAAGGCCTGCTCTGGACTGGACTTTGCTTGAAGATACGGATGCTCAAAGTTTCCAAACTTAACACAAGTTTCTTCAGCAAAAGAGTCATGATCGTTCCCTCAGAGTACTGGTTTGATAGGATAGGCAAATCAGAAATTGGCTCTCTAAGACAGCAATATTAAGGTATGAGGCATTAAGTAGCTGGCTTACACGCTTTCACAAATGCAGTTCTTAGTAAGATATTTGCAAAGGAAGGAAACTACAATATACATGAATGAAACACAATGTAAATGTAAGATCCTATACAACATAATGTGTGTGCATAAAACACAAAGTACATAAATGATTGTATGCAAACCAATGAAAATGTTGTTATGTGCAGTCAAGTTACCTGCCTCCCTTGTCCTGAGTCAGTCTCACTAATTCCAACACATTAACCCCCACTGCCCCAGTTACTGCATCAATCCATCTCATCTGGGTTCTTCCTCTCCTGCTCTGTCCCTCCACCCTTCTGAGCATGACGTCCTTCTCAAAGGACCAGTCCCTCCTGGCCACATGCCCAAAGTATGTGAGTCAGAGCTTCAGAATCATAGCCTCCAAGAAGAAATTTGTTTTCACCCTCTCCAAGACAGACCTATTTGTTTTCTTGGCAGTTCATGGTATTTTCAAGAGTCTTCTCCATTAAAGATGTGAGTAATAAATAAATAAATAAGCAAACAAATAAATAAGAGAATGAACAACATAAGCATCTAAACTGATGCAGAAAATTTGTTTTATACGATTCAAAAAACCTTATTGTAAAATACAACTGATAATAAAAAATAAAAATAGAAGAATCTATTATTAAAATCTATTAAATGAGAGAATCTAGTTACTAAAATAGATTCACAATTTACTAATATAAATTATAAAACATTTTCCAAGAAAATGAAAAGGCTTCACCTAGAAATCTATAAAAGTATCTAGGCAAAATCTAAGAATTGAGTATTAAAGAACACACTTCTGAATATACGTCATCAAATGAAGTTGTTGCTATCTTTGTTATTTGCCGTTGAGTCAGAACCAACTTATAGCTGACCCTCCAACAGGTTTTCAGAGGGTGTAAATCACAACCTTCTTCTGCAGGGTTCAACCTGTATACCTTTGGAATTGCAGCACAACTTCTTACCACTAGACTACCAGAGCTCCCTATAGCAGTGATCAAAACTAGAAATATAACAAATTGGATGAAATTGCAAGTATTATATATAAAAATACCTGAGATGTAGCAAATGCAATGCTTAAAGGAAAATATTTAGTAATCAGTTCTTATAGTGGAAAAAGGGAAAAGTTCAAGTTATTTAATCTCCCAACAAAATCCTAAAAGTAACAACTACCAATCTAACCCAAAGTAATCAGAAGAAAAGAAACAATACTATATAAATACAGAAATCAATAAGTAAAAAACTGGATGAAAATAACAAGATCAAAATGTAAAAGGAAAAAAATATCAGAATTTGCTTCTTTGAGAGAATTAATAAAATTTATGAACTGCTGGAAAATTAACCAAGATAAAGATGAATAGAAACACATTATCCCTGTGAGAGTAGCATCTTTACTAATGCTGAAATTACTAATGGGACTATCCTGAATTATCAGGAACAACTTCATGACCCCCAAATCCACAAGTTAGATAAAGAGGACAGTCGCTGTAAGGTAGAGAGAATAGTGCAACAATGAATGAATGGAAACCCAAAATCTCTGTAAATGTTTATGAAAATTAATAAAATATAGGAAAAAAAAAGAAAAAAAATGATCTCATAAGAGAGCCCATTCAGCTCTGTATCTACAAGAAATACGGTAAACTTGAAATTGAGGTAAAGGCTTTTCCACAGAGACATCTGAGGTGGTTTTAATGGCTAATTCCACAAAATATTTCAAGAAGACGTGATATAAATGTGATTTTTTATAAGGAAAAGCAGTTCTTCATAACTTGATGAGACTTACAGTGATGACACTGAAAACAGAAATATTACAGTTAAAATAACAGGAAAGGTAGGAGGGGGGAAGAGTGGAAGTCCTTGCTTTAGAGGAAGTGAATTTTCGTGGATGTGCTGGAAACGCCACGGAAAGAAAGTGGTGATGTTCCATAACGTGGTGAATACAATCAATGCCACTTCACTGTGGGTGTGCAAGATGGTTGAACTGGCAAATATTTTTCAAGTATTTTTATTATGATAACATAATAAGAATTCATGAAAGGGGAAACTAATAAATACTGAAGTCACTTACACTATGGACCAGAAATACTCAGACAAAACAACCAGCATCCTTTTACTATGGATTGACACAGTGACTACAATGAGTTTACAACCAACAGAGATTAGAGAAGATGCCACACCTAACAGGTTCAGCCTGTTGCAAGTAGAGTTGCTATGAATCCCAGCTGAGTTGACTTCACCTACTAACAACGAACTCTAGTTAAAGCCTCTGGCATTTTCCAGAAAGTTTAATCATGATGGCCACAGTCATCGCAACTGTCTTTGTCAAAATAATTGAGTTTTTCATGGACATGTTAAATAGCTTTTGGTGATAGGACATTTACCCCCCAAATGGGATTAAGAACATAATAAAGTAGAATTGAATCTTTAATGTATAGTTTAACAGTTGTTTCATTGAAGCAATATAAAGAGGTCCTTATAAATGTTATTGAATAATAGAACAAGATGAATCTTTAATTTACTGTTTAAATAGTTGTTATATTCTTGAAATAAAAAGGGACAGTCTTTGTATCTTATCATTTTTTAACGATTTCTTACAAAGACTACCTGTCAATTAAGGTTATGCTTTTCTTTTTGAGATTCATTGCATTGCACATGTGAAAAAAAAATAAAATAAAAGCTTCTTAAGACCTTGCCCCAGCCTCTGCACTACTCTATGCATACTGATGCTGCTCTGAAAAGGCTGAGTGTGGTGATGGGATTAGCAGAAGTGAAGCTCTGTGCAATGTGCATCTTCCAGTTTTCACAACACAGTGCTTTCTAGAGAGTCCTAACAGTGTAATGATTACTCTCTCGAGTGCTCACCTAAATATACTCCACCTGAACCTACCCAGTGGCTCTGAGGGAGAGAAATCTATGCTTCCTTCTCTGGTAAAGATCGGAGTCTAAGAAATCCTTTAGGAAAGTCCTTCCTGTAGTGATGTAACTAAAGCGTTGGCTTGAGGACACTTGAGGATACTTAACAATGACAATAATTTCTACCCTTTGTTTGTTTTCTCTTTTAAACTTCTATAACCTTCCAATTAGGTAATAATGCCAAGAATGTTTTGTTATGCATGAAGACTGTGTCCATGCTGGAAGAAATAACACATTCAGCTGCTCACACAAAGTTGGAAATTCAGATATAACCAGAGGGAGCCTGGAAGAAAGACCTGATGGACTGCTCACAACTACATTGTAGAGACCTTCAAGAGGGTGCAGTTCGATTCACACACACACAAGGTCGCTGCAAATCATGTTCACTCAATTGCAGTTGATTTGTACAGGCTTAATGTCCAAAGAAAATTGCTCAGCAGCGCTCTCACACTGTGCTGGGGACAATGAAAGACCAAATTCAGGCTCCTTCTCTGTCCTGTTTGAATACAAGCTTGCCTTAGAACTGCTCCAGGTCCACACCCAGACCAGTGCAATGTGGGGAATATAAAGTGAGTTGTACAAATACTTCTGTTTCCCAGTGCATGTCGTTTGCTGTTCTGTGCTGTTGAGTTGGAATCGACTCACAGTTGTTTGTTCTTTTTACAATCTAAGAAATAGTCAGTACTCTTCTCCAACAGTGCAATGAAAAGGTATCAATTCTTCTGTCATCCTTATCCATTATCCAACTGTCAGATTCATAGGAAATATTTGGAAAGCCCATGACTTGGACCAGGTGCATCTTAGACATTAAGCTGACATCCTTACTCTTTAGCTCTTCAAAGAGGTCGTTGAAAGTAGATTTTTCCAATGCAAAAGGTCTTTTTTATTTCTTGGCTGTTATTAGCATGATTCTTGATTTGGGATCCACGTAAAAGGAAATTGTTGGCAACAGCAGTCTTTTTTCCATCTAGCATGATTTTGCACATTGTTCCAGTGGTAAAAATCTTTGCTTTCTGGATATTGAGTTGAAATCCATATTGAAGACTGTAGTTCTTTATCTTCTGCAGCAAGTGCTTTAAATCCTTTTCAGATTTCTGCAAGCAAGGTTGTGTCATCTGCATCACACCGGTTGTTGAGGAGTCTTCTTCCAATACCCATACTACATTATTTTAGAGTCCAGCTATTGAATGTTTTGCTCGGTCTACAAATTGAATAAGTATGGGGAAAGGATACAATCCTGCTCCGTACCTTACCTGATTTTAAACCAGCGTTGCCATGTTTCTGTTCTGATAACTAGTTTTTGGTCTATGCAAATGTTTTTCCAAGAAATCAAGAGATGAATTGCATTGGGAAAGTCTACTGTAGGCACCTCTCCAGAGTACTGAAGTGTAACAATATCAGTCTGGAGATGAACTGCACCTGATCCAGGCCATGATCTTCTCATTTACTTGCTATGCATCAGAAAGGTGGACAATGACTAGGGATGATAGAAGGAGAATTGATGAGCTGTGATGATGGGGAAGAATATTGAATATCCCAGGGACTGCCAAGAGAACAAATAGATTCATCCTATAGAGGGTGAAACCAAGCTGTTCATTGGAAGCAAGGATTCTGAAGCTTTGTCTGACATACTCTGGGTATGTTGCAAGGAGGGACCAGTCCTTGGAGAGGAACATACTTGGGAGGGGGTGGAGGAACAGCTCAGGAGGGGAAGACCCTTGATGAGATGGATTGACTCGGTGATTGGAGTGATGGGGGTAAGTGTGTCAGAGACAATAAAGTTGGCTCAGGATAGAGAGGGTTCAGAGCTGTTGTACACAGTGTCTCTATGAGTCTCAAGTGACTCGACAGCACATAACAACAACAACTTTAGTTTTTCCATGAACACAATTAAGTGTTTTGGGATACCCATTCTTCTCAACGTTTCCTAGAATATTTTTATGATTTCTTGGTTCTAAAATACATTGTTTGTTGTATATACAGATAACCGATGTTATGTCTACTCTGACTCACAACAATGATGATGGTTAAGATTGTGCGTGAACTTGGCTGCCTATGTTCTCTGGCTTAGCAGTTGTCATTCCTTGATGAGATATGATATAATAATTTTCTTGATGATACCTTGTACCACTTCCTTGAGGAGATCTTCTATAAGCAGTCAATTTGCTGAAAGAGTGTTTCATCAAGAATTTGTCCCCGACACAGTATATATGGACATTTGGCCAAGGTCTTATACTTTGCTCTGTCTGGATCTTGTATCTTGTTCATTAGCCCCTGTTCTTTGGACTTGAACCAGTAGCATGTCCTGTCTGCTGACCATGGTCTTTCTTCTGAGGTCAAACTCACAGATTCAGGACTTGAGCTTCTACATGAGCGTGAACTTTTCCTTTAATGAAAGCTCACCTGGTAACAGTATCTACATATCAATATATTTTTATCTGTCTATCTATCTATCTATCTATCTATCTATCTATCTATCTATCTATCTATTATCCATCATCTATCTATCTATTATCTATCAATCAATTCATCTATCATCTACAATCTACCATATCTATCTATCTACTTCATTGGTCTTATTTCTATAGGGAACTAATCCTAAAACAATAACCTTATTTGCAAGAAAACAAAACAACGCCCAGTGTTGTAGATTCCACTGGTAAAGTAACTCATAATCCTCCACGGTGAGACCAACTGGCAGATGACCTCAAGTCCAAGGGACAAAGACATCGTTTCTGAAGATTACATTTTTTGATAGAAAGAAATGAAAGTCTCCCTCTTTTCTGTTTCAAGAAGAAATACAGGTTTGCTTTCTTTAAAAAAAAAAACTTTAGGGCTAAATGCAAATATATAGATGCTGATTGTAATTTAGAGGGAAATATTGCCGTGTGTGTGTGTGTGTGTGTGTGTGTGTAACGGAGCTTATCAGCTTGAAAGCATAAATATCTAGCTTTCTGTCCTGTTTTTCCTCACTTTACACCATTCATAACTTTCTTATACATTCAACACTGGATCCATATTTTCTCCATGATAAAATGACCTAAAATGGACTTATTTATTTTCCCAATTTAGGAGGTTAGTTTCTTTCTCTGAATCAAAAGGATCGGGTTTGTACACAAATCCGCACTTACATCTCTGAATATGTCCTGTACCTGAAAGGTGGTTGCATGTGACTGAAAGGAGGTGTGCAGGAATGAAATCAGAACTATTTTAAAACTCGGATCATTGGTGTGAATGCTATTTCTTATTTTCACCTCACAAGAAAAAGGTGTTGAATGTTCTATAAATGCTTGTCTTTAGCTATATATTTTCTAACTTGCCAACAAATTACCAATGAGCAGAAGAAAAGTCAGTGGCACTTTGTGAATATAACAACCAGTCTATGGATTGGAATTTATTTTGCCCTCAACAGGGAATTTGTATGATAGAGGATTTGTGCAATTGTTCACTGATTGAAACAGCTATTGATAAAATGAAAGCTTACTGATGTTGAGCCAGAAGCAATCAGGGCTGAGCCCCAGCGGGTTTCCGAGGCCCTAAGTCACACATGAGGGTATTTATTGCTCGTCTTTCTCCCTGGGACTGGTGGGTGGATTTGAATCAACAGAGGGATGAGGTCTTGAGTTCAGCAACACAACTCTCTTTGGTCAAGGCCATCAGAGCTCCCTGCATCCATGAACACCCAAAACCAAATCCTCTGCCGTTGAGTTGATTGTAAATCCATGAATCCATGAGCTTCTGAGGTTCTAATTCTTTGCTGGAAGAGACAGTCTCACCTTTGCCTCTGGAAACAGCAGGCAGTTGGAATCGGTAAACTTTGGGTCAACAATCCAACATGCAATGCACTATACCACCGTGTTGTTGTTGGTTTTAGGTGTCGCTGAGTTGAGTGTGACCAACAGCAACCCTATGATCTGCACCCTGTCCTATCGTGTGCCACCCGCACACTTCCTGACACACTAGAGCCCTTTGTAGCAGTCACTGTGTCAGTCTGCCTGCTTGAGGATCTACCTCTCCTTTGCTGACCCTCTGCCTTTCTGAGCATCATGTCCCTCTCCAAGGAATAGATGCCCTCCCAATAACATGCTTGAAATCTCTTACATGTCACTCTATTATCTTGATATCCTCCCTCCTCAAAACCTCTCTCACTGTTGTTTCCATACCATATTTTTTATTATTATGATAATGTAAGTAGCCAATAATGGCTCTATTAATATTAGCAAGTATTTTGGATAGTAAGACTTGACTTCACATACTTTGGGCATGATATATAAGAAGGAACCAGCTCCTACAGAAAGGCATCAAGGTAGTCATGTAAAGGGTCAGAGAGGGAGAGGAAGACCTTCCTGGAGACGGGCTGACACGGTCCCTGCAGCATGGACACAGAGTTGGTGAGGATGGCCCTGAGGGACTCCGTCACACTCACCTACTGTTCAAGATTCTGCATGCCCACGGCAGGAATGCCTTGAAGGCTGTTGATAGGAAGGTCTAAGCTATTTGTTCATGCCATTTCACCTGAGGACTAACATTGTCATTCTTCTTGTAGTCTCAAAACATTTCTACATTTTACAAATCTATGCAGCCATTAAGTCTGAGAAGGACTGGCCTATAGTGTGTGAGTCTGAAGTGACTGCATTGGCTTCCTGGGCTTGCCAAGACTTAGGGGAAGTCTGATGAGGTTACAGAGGAGCTGTTATCACATTCCCTCATGGAGGGGGTGTGTGTGGACTCTTCCAGGATCCCAAACAGAAAGGACTTTTCCTCAGAAAGGGATTATCGATGCCATCTTTACCACCACAGGGAGGACAATACAGACTCACAGCAGGACCATAAACACGGGTTCTCAGGCTCTTTCTATCAGGCACCAGGCAAAGCCACTTCTAAAGGAAGGAGCGAGCGCATGCACATTGGAAGAAAACAAATTAAGTTTATGCCAAACTCTGAGTATTTGCGGCTGTGAAGACTAAAATCTCAGGGTCGGAAATCAGAAGGCAATGCCAAAGTTCATTGTGTTCAGGGTTAAGAATAGCAGAGGGACTAAGAGGGAGAACTTGAACTTTAAATGAGCAAAGGGAAATACAACTAGACGTTGTTCCAGGAGGAGGAGGAGGAGATGTTGGAGAAAACTCACTTCCTTGAGCTGATTCTGAGTCATAGTGACCATGTAAGACAGAGTGCCCACTACAATCAAGACAAGGACGCATCGGAGGCCTACCTGTCCACCATTTTCAGTGTCGTACAACTTTATAGAAGCACACTGCCTAATTTTCTATCATAAAAGGCTGATGATTTCAAAACCCCACCACTTAGCTCTCTGTGACACTAAATGTCTGAACAATCACTTACGCTTTACAGCAGTGCCTGACGTTGTCAGTAGTACGACACCCAGCACAGCTCTGGAAACCATGAGCTTATTGTGTTTAACTTTTTATTAAAGTTTGGGGTGAACTAATTTGACATGCAGTCCTGACCTGAACCGGAGGCTGTTTATAGTCATTACCGTAACCCTCTTTGTGTGAATATTCAGACCTCCCCAGCACATAACATTTCTGTGTTTAATTGAACGTTGTTGCCTCGGATCCTGCTGAGATTGCTACGTCCGCTACGGCGCATGAATCATATTACTTTTCTAAAATCTAAAAAATTGTGAATTTTGAAAATGTCTGCCCTCAAGGGTTTTAGCTAAGGGATTCTGGATGTGTGTATTAATATACAAATCATCCAAATATGCCCCTATGCCAAACTGTAATAAATTATTTTAAAACTAAATTGAGTACTAGAGAAATAGCTATAATCTTTTACATATCACTCTATGATCTCGATATTCCCCTTCCTCAAAGCTCCTAATAAAGTAATTATTATTTACCTATAATATTTCTTACTATTATATGTTAATGTAAGTATCCAAGAAGATTCCATGAATATTAATAAATATTATATATAGTGAGACTTCATCTCACATACTTTGGGAGTGTTATAAGAAAGGCCTAGTGCCTGGAGAAGGGTCAGATAAGGAGAGGAAGCCCCTCAATGGGATGGAATGACAGTGTCACTGCAACAATGGACTTAAGCAACAGCAGAGACTGTGAGGATGCCACTGAGAGACTCAATCACATTTTCCAGTTTTATTCAAGATCCTGCTTGCCCACAGCATGAAGGCTTTGAGGCCATGGCCTGTGGGCCATTGCAAATTTGCATATATTTGCATACATTAGCATGGGGAGATGAATGCTTGTAGGCTCATTATTGTTAGCTTGTTTGGATCTCAGTTCTACACGGTACACATGACACAGTTTTGAATTCCCAGCTCAGACCTCTGGGTGTAACTCAGGAAGATTGTGTCACAGAAGGGCACATTCTGGGCAAAACCAGGCCATGTTCCTGATACAAGGAGGAAAAGCTCACAAAAAAAGGAAATGCATATTGATAATTCAAGGTGTGGATCTGATGTAGTCAGAGACATTGTAGTGAAGAAATTTGGAAAATTCTGGTGACAATTTTGTTCATTGGGCTCAGCTTACATTTTATTAATTTTACATACAGATGCTCTTAGAAACACAATCGTCATTTTATTTTTACCAAAAAAACCAACAAATAATCATAAACCAATACTATAAAAAGAAGTACGATACTATAAAATGATGTATGTTATATCACAGTTGAACTTGAAGCAAACTTTGGGGACAACGCTAACTTCCAATAGACCAGTTGCTAGCTAGATCAGTTTTCTGTAGAAACATGTGGCAAGTCTACTTCACCAACATGTCTTTCTTGCATTGCTTTTCTACAGACAATAGCAACATGGCTATAGAAAGTGTATGTGAGTGCTGGTGTGGTTATTAATACATTCACTTGCTATTTGAAAGAAAGGTCAGTGACTCTCCATCAGCTTCTCCATGCCAGCAAAATACGGCAGTTTGTGTCCATAAAGATTAGAACCCTGAAATTCCATGCAGCAGGTCTACTTATCTTTATAAAATTAAAAATAAAAAGGAGTTGGGTGGCCTTGTTCATAAGGAGTTACAACTACTAAATCAAACGGGGCACCTCTCTGGCAGCTCAAACCCACCAGTGGCTTCACAGGAGAACCTCAGGCAATTTCCTCCTTAAAAAAACCTGCTAGAGGGTCACTTAGGAAGGACCTAGTAGGTGGTGATAAGAAACCGAGCTGCAATTCCGAAGGCTGACGGTATGAATCCACCAGCTGCTCTATGGGAGAAGGATGGAGCATTTCCTCCTGTGTGATTTATACCTCCACAAACCCAGCGGAGGCTTAGCTATGAGTTGGTTCCAACCTGACGGCATGCAGCAACAGTGTGAGTCTGTATAGGGTTACCATAAGCTTGAATTGACCTGATGTGATGGAGATTTAGGAAGTATGTGAACTGAAAGTGAGCCTTCCAGACCTGAACACAAATAACTAAAATATTGACAACTAGCAATTATAAATCTATAGTTTTCTCTCTCACAGGAACACTCTAAAATAAGTATCTGTGAATCCTTCACACATTCCTTTATTCATTCAAGAGTTACTATTCTGGGGGTGATTAAAACATACGGAGCTGAAGCTTCATGTCTCACTGCTATGTAATGTTAGTAGATAAGAATGTGGAAGCTTGCGTACACTTGGAGAATCACCAGTGGCCCCACACCCTCTCCACGTCCACGCACCTGAGTAGTTACTTCCTATAATGACTCTGGGCTTGTCCGTGAACTTCTTCACCCCAAGAGGAACAAGAAGCAGTGACTGAAGGAGAGCTTCAGAAACATTTGTACGCTGGAGCCACTTCCTTTTCTGTAGCTGTGGGCACGCCGATCACTGTGCAGGATCTCAGCAGGCTTAGGAAGAGGCAGGACTCCCAGCTACAAGGCGTTCAGGCCGCGTGCATGAACCAAGCCTTCCAGAAGCTTGGCCAGGTAATTACCTTGAACAACGATGCCTCAGCTGGGTGGAATGATGGTCCAGACTTCTGATCTCAATTTGAACCTCTGGAGAGAGTCCTCCTGGGAAAGATCTTGGAGTTAGCTAGTGAAATGGAATAATACATTCTGGAACATACAGTGTGTATAGTCATGTGAGGGTGTGGAACAGAGGGGGGTTAGAACTGTCAGTTACTATTCTGTGACTTTTTTTGCCTTATGACTAAGGGATTCTTTTATTTTTGTATGATCTAACCCCTGTCTGTCAGTGTGCTATACTCTAGTGGCTCTGGGGACCCCTGAAGGTCTAGTGGTAAGGAACTTTACCGCAATCCCAGAAGAATGTGGTTCTAATCCAGCAGCTGCTCCACAGAGAAAGATGGGCAGTTTCCTCCTGTACAATTTATTGCTTGTGAAACCCACTGGAGGGCCCACTATGAGTCAGATCTGACTCAACAACATACAGCCACAGCAACAACAGTGGCTTGTGTGTTGCTGTGATGCTGGAAGTGATGCTATCAGTATTTCAAATATCAACAGGTTTATTCATGATCTTGTTGAAATATCCAGATTTAGAAGACTACCGAGAAGGACTGACCATCCACTTCTAAAATAATGGACCCATGAAAACAAACAGACAGATGGCAGTAGAATAATATCTGGTATCCTGTTGGCAGATAAGCCCTTCAAGTTGGAGGGAGGCAGTGGTTGTGACAATGGAGCCCCTACATTGTGTGTGGCACAGGGTCTAGCAGGGTTTTCTGCTGTTGTTCATGAAGTCACCGTGACTCACAGCAGGCACATAGACCAACGGAAGAGAATTGAGAACCCAGAAATGCACTCAACTATCTATGGTCAACTGATACTCAACAGGGAAATAAAGCCTATTAAATGGGGAAATGACAACCTCTTCAACAATTGTGCTGGCAAAACTAGACTGCCACGTGCAAAAAGCTGAAACAGGATCCACATCTCACACCATAGACAAAAATCACCTGAAGGTGGGAGTAAAGCCCAAAGCCATAAAGTTCATAAAAGACTAACTGGGATCAAGCTTAGAAGGCCTAGTCTATGTTATAAAGAGACTACCAAATACACCCAGAAATGCACAGTCTGAAGAGGATAAAATTGACCATCAGGATCTTCTAAAGGTTAAATCCATGTGTGCATCCAAACCATTTCCAAAAAGGTCGAAAGAAAACCTACTGACTGGGAACAAACATTTTGCAATACCATCTCAGACAAGAGTCTCATAACCAAACTTTACAGAATACTCCTGGGCCCCCACAAGAAAAAGACTTATAACTCAATTACAAAAATGGTAAAAGACTTGGAAAGGACTTTCAGAGTAAGATACTCAAATGGCAAACAGACACATGAAGAAATGCTTCAAATCACTGTCGGCAAGAGAGATGCAAATCAAAACCACAATGAGATACCATCTCACTCCAGTAGCAGTGGCAATGTTAAACAGGACAGCAAGTAATAATGTTGGATAGGATGTGGCAAGATAGAAACTCTTATACATTGGTATTGGGATTGTAAACTGGTACAACTACTCTGGAAGGCAATTTGACACTTTCTTCAAAAAGCTGATCATTGCAATTCCATATGACCTGCTATTCGACTACTTGGAATATACCCTGAGAATATGAGGACTGAGGCACAAACTGAGATTTGTACACCAATATTCATAGCAGCATTATTCACCATCACGAGAACATGGAAACAGCCCAGATGCCCAACCACAATCAAATGGAATGAGATTATGGTACATTCACATGATAATATGCAGCACGTAGGAGCAATAATTTTGTAAATTAGTACCTAATTTGGGAGGGACTGGAGAGTAATATGCTGAGTGACATAACTCAGTCCCATAAGGACAAATACTGTATAAAACTATTATTGTAGAATGAGTATGAGACTCCAAGACGGGGGAGAGAGTGAAAGTAGAGGGGTGAGGATGGGTGTGGTAGGGAGTGTGTTAATCACACAGTTCAATTTCATGGGTTTGGGAGGGTGAAGGAAATGAGAACGTTCCCGTGTGAAAACAATGTATTCGAACTTTGTAAATAAATCAGTATTTTTTTTTAAAAAAGCAAGCTCTCGTGCGCACACACACACACTGAGAGTTGTAGCACACTCTTGATGGTGATAAATTACCCAAACGTAGTAATCATCTCATTCTTAACAACATACTCAATGTTTGAAAACTATAATAACTTTTAGAATTTATTTTTTGTCACCATTAATATTTGCATCTCTGTTAATAACGTCTTTGGGCACGATTCAGTGGCATTGCTTCCATTCTTTGAGTTGTTAGCTTCTCATCTTCTTTTCTGAGTTGTTGTTCCCCTGTGACATCCACAACTGCCCTTGACATCTTCCATCCAGTCTTTCAAACCATTGCTTCCAATTCTTGATAGTTCTTCAAAGAGTGCAATGCTCAAGGCAGATTAAACTATTGTTTTAAGATGTTACAGAGTATTTTTAAAGTGTAAATATTATTTCAGTGTATAGGTATTTGACTGCGTGGATCATAACAAACTGTGGCTGACTCTGAGAAGAATGG
>NW_006399752.1:31297912-31307582 GCF_000299155.1 Elephantulus edwardii | reverse complement strand
CCAAACCCACTGCCATCCAGCTGAATTGAGCTGAACTCAGAGTAAAGCTCTATTCCGTTTCCAAAATGTAAAATTTTACTGGAGGAAAGTGCCCATCTTTGATCCCATAGAGTCGCAGTTGGATTCAAACTGTCAACTCTTTGATGAGTAGCTCAATAAGTTTTACACTAAATGTCACTAGAGAGGATACAATTTTTCGTGAGGAAATTAACCACATATTTTCTTTTTCCTGTTCTTAATTGTCTCTCTTTTTCTGTTGCTCCAGCTAAATGAAGACCAATGGTCGTGCCTTTGAAGGCCTCTCATGATCTTTAGAATTCCAGAAATCATGCAATAAACTAAGAGAGAACAGAAGCACACACACAGACACACATCACACCTATTAACTAAGTTGTCCCATGAGACAATGAACCCAAACCTTCAAACTAATAAGCTCAATCCTGTGAGGTATTTGGCTATACATAAGCGATTTAAAAAAATTATACTGGTTTATTTACAAAAGTTGAATACATTGTTTTCAAGAACAGATTCTTCCAATTTCCCTCACCTCTCCACCCATCGAATTGTACAACCCATAATTAATCTCCCCTCCCCCTGTACATTCTCATCCCTCTCCTACCCTTCACACACACACCCCACCCCTGCTTGGATCCTCGTATTCATTCTACAATAACGGTTTTATACAATATTTGTCCTTGTGGAACTGAGTTAGTTCACTCAGCATAATGCTCTCCAGTCCCTCCAAAGATAGATAGTTTACAAAATCATTGCTTCTGCATGCTGCATAGTATTCCAATGTGTGAATGTACCATAATTTCTCAATCTATTTGTTGTGGTTGGACATTTGGGCTGTTTCCGTGTTCTTGCAATGGTGACTAATACTGCTATGAACATTGGTGTGCAAATGTCAATTTGTGCAAGTCACACATGCAAATGTTGAGGACTTTCATTCATAGCGTTGCTATGAGTTGTCTACGACTTGACGACACTTAACAACACAGAGACAGGTTGGTCTAGTGGACCAAAAGCGATGCTACCAACCCAAAGGTGGGTGACTCTATTCCATGGCCATAAAGCCTACTTTTCATTGTTTTTGTTCAAACAGTCTTCTAGGTCGTATAGCCCTGGCGTGTCTACTTGCTTTACAGAGGTAACTTGTGGTTGCTGTGAAGCTGAACACTGTGACACTGATGTGTGAAATGCAATAATGGTTACCCATGGTGGACAGTGTTTGGTGGCACTCCCC
This sequence comes from Elephantulus edwardii, assembly GCF_000299155.1. Taxonomy (NCBI): domain Eukaryota; kingdom Metazoa; phylum Chordata; class Mammalia; order Macroscelidea; family Macroscelididae; genus Elephantulus; species Elephantulus edwardii. Next base: position 31,306,336 of record NW_006399752.1, on the reverse strand, counting down.
AGCTGAAACAAGCTTGGAAGCAGGAGTGGCATCCACTTCTGCAATAGATTGCCTCCCGAAATCCTATGAACCTGGAGAAAGGATGAAAGTCATGCATGCAAGTGTTGAGGACTTTTGTTCATAGGGTCGTTATGAGTCACCTATGACTCGACGACACTTAACACCTACAACAACAACAACATATTCCAAGTAGTGGAATAGCTGGGTCATATGGAATTTCTATGTTCAGCTTTTTGAGGAAGCGCTAAACTGCCTTCCAGAGTGGCTGTATTGTTTTACAATCCCACCAACAATGTTTAAGAGTTTCTTTCTTGCCACATCCTCTCCAACATTTATTACTTTCTCTCCTGTTAAACTTTGCCAGTGTTACTGGACATGAGCTATTTTGGCAGTTGCTTTTGGTTGTGGTTGTAAAAACAATGACCATATACCTTTTGTATTTCAACTTTTTCACAGGTGTACAGTTTAGTGACAACAATTACCTAAAGGGACTCTGTCCTTATCCTTAGTCAATGCATTTTCCCATCACCATAAGCCATGTCCTCTTGATTTAGAGCATATAGCATGTAACTGTAGAAACTGACAGCAGTATTTTGTGTTCTTTTCTTTCTCACTGCTCTCTTCTATCAAGTTTGATGAGGAACAATTGTATACCTGGCCCAGTCGTAGATATGGTATTCGCTTGTTCATACATTCTTTGCCATTGAGCAGAAACTGACCCATAGCTGACCCTCCAGTGGGTTTTCCTGAGGCTGTCAATTGCCCATCTTTTTCCTGCGGAGGCCCTGGTGAATTCAGAGAAGCATCACCTCTGGGTTTGCAGCTCACCGCCTTGTGGATCGCTCCAGCAGAGCTCCCTGGGAGAGAGCCGCGGAGGAATCCGAGACGCAGGAGGCGTGCTTCTTATCATCAGTGACCAACTAGACTAGCAATGGGACTTCTATCTCTAGCTACTACGGAGCTTGCACTATGCACCATGGTGACCTCATGCACAACCCATCCGCATGATCGGTTACAGTTTGTATCTCTGCGATCCAGATGGTTTTCACTAGCTGGTTTTCAGAAGTACATCACCAAGTCTTTATTCCGACTCTGTCTTCATCAGAAAGCCCTACTGTATCTACACAGCATCACAACAACACCTTTGACAGCTGGATGGCGGTGTCTCTGCGTGTGCCCTGGGCAGAAATGGAGCCCAAGTCTCACACACTGTAGGTGAGAATTGTACCCCTGAACCACCAGGATGGCTGGTAAAACAGCACGTAAATAAGAAACAAATCTACACTATCCACTAGGCACTGCTGTGAATAATTTTCCATAATAGTGATTAAATTATTTCGTTTCCATAATAATCCAATCTGGCTGGTACTGTTGTCTCTGTTTTCTGAGTGAGGCAGTGACTGGGTGGGTAATTTGTAAAATGAACCAGTTAGTGTGAGGTGCTTGGTTTGAACCTGTGTATTCTGGTGCCCAAGTACCGGCCACTTGTGTTTGCTGATGAGAGTTCATGTGACATTGTCCTGCAAGCTGACCATATTGCATGGAATATAGAAAGCAAATAATGTACGAACACACAGGTGTAAGTATCTAAACCCCATTGAGTGAGGGGTTTTCCAAGCACGCAGAGCACTGAATCTGAGCTATGCAGAAAGAGTAGGGTTTTCCAGGTGGGACTTATTTAATCCTGAAGAGGGTTAAACTGAGCTGCTCCTTGGAGGCAAGGATTCTGGGACTTCGTCTGACATACTTTGGACATGTTGTAAGGAGGAATCGGTCCTTGGAGAGGGGCGTCATGCTTGGAAGGGTGGAGGGACAGGACAGGAGCAGAAGACCCTCAATGAGGTGGATTGATTCAGTGACTGGAGTAATTGGGATGGGGTGTCAGAGGCAGTGCGATTGGCACAGGACAGAGCAGGGTTTAGGGCTCTTGTACATAGGGTCGCTATGAGTCGCAAGTGACTCGATGGCACATAACAACAACAACACATTTTTAATTGGAGGTTAAAATGTCTGTATAGGAATAAAGAAGGAGAATGACAATGTTAATGTTAATTTTTTAATAGTTGGACATGTAGATTCTTTATCGATGAGAGGGAGATGCACATTATAAGTGCAGGAAGCTTAAGAATGGCCCATTAGTCTTGTTTCGGTGCTTCAGTTCCTCAACTCTCTTTCTGTGTCAGAACCTGGGAAAGAAGCACTTTGATACTGAAAAGCCATAGACTCATGCATTCCAGAAACTCCCCTTACGCATGAAAGAACTAGCACATCTGGGATATGTCATTCCTGATGCAAGAGAGAAATACCCTCTAATACGTGAGCGGTAGATGGTGAGGAGGTGAAACCCTTGATGCAGATTTCCCCCCCTACTTAATGGTGCCATAAGTAAGACAAATTTGATCAGAAAATGGGTCAACCCATCAGTGATTGGGATACAGATGTTTCCCAGTCGGAGAGATGAACGTAAAAGAATAACAGATAATTGATTCAAGTGCACCGGTGTTGGGAGCGATAGCAGGAGCGTGGCACCTGAACATAATTTTACATATTTTAAGGACTATTGTATTATTTCTACATTTGCAAGCGGCCCCAGGAAAATTGTGCATGAAAAATCAATGAGGACCTAATGCATCAAGTGGAGGGGTTTATGATAATACGGGATGATCATCTCAAAGAGGACAGAATTATCATTGTGAGAGAGCTTTTCTAGCTGAAGTTCTCTCTATCATCTACCCGTCTATGTATCTATGTATCTATCATCTTTGTATCTATTATCTATCATCAATCATCTCTATCTATCTATCTATCTATCTATCTATCTATCTACCTACCTATCATCTATCTATCATTACTCTTACTATGAAATATTTCAAATACAGAGGGAATTCTAATGTTTGGTTTTTCTGAAAGAAACATTGGTTATCTGTGAGTATTAAGTAGATGCAGTGATCGTGTCTGAGCACTCTGGGACCTGACGGCAGACGTGCAGTTTGGAATCTATTTTCCAGGTGAGGGTGAACACATAGCAAAATGCAAAACCTACGGCTGCTTTCCTCTCCCTCCTCTGCCAAAGCCGTGAACCAGCATCCTCTCTCTTGTTAACTGGCTTTGTGGTCTTGTTCCGTACATAAGAACCTTCCATTTCCCTCCACTGTCCCCCAGGAAAAGGCCACTTCTGTAAGCTCCTGGAAGTCAAACTCATCTTACGCCTTGGCCTCCAGACAGGGAGCAATTTTAGTTCAGTGGTAAAATGCTCCCGTTTGATTCCTGGCAAATGCAGCTTATATGCAAGTACCACCCGTCTATCTGCGGAAGAAGCTCCAGTGGTCTAATGTAGAAATTCTTCTCACCCAGCACTTCTCTGGCTGTTCAAATCCGCCAGCCACCTCTAGGGAGGAAGCTGGTCAGGGTGATTCTGTGTAGTTTACAGCCTCAGAAAGCGGATCAAGAGTCAGCTATTAGTCAGAACTGACTCAGCAGCAATAATATTTTGTTTTACGGCGGCACCCCAAAAAGGAGGAGTTAGGGACTTCCTTTCAACTGTCATTACTAGGTTTCCTGAAATTTCATCGAAATAGAATTCATGGAACATGAAATTCGCCACTGTAAAGTGTGTAACTCAGTGGGGTTTGGCATCTTCATAAGGTTGTACAGCTATCATTGTTATCTCAATTCAGGACATCTTCATCATATCCAAAGAACCCATAATTATGAAACCTCTAATTAGCAATTATTAAACTTAGTAAAAATCTTTCTTGCCCTCGGTACATCAGATTTGTAAAGAGTTTGAGCAGACATGTGGCAAATATGGCAGGCCATTGGTTAGTGACAGCATGGTATCAAGAGGCTCCAAGCCAGCAAATATGTAAAGACATGAAATCTCACTTCTAGAATGTACAGAGAACATGAAAAGACTGCTCAACAAAGAGACAATTCAACTGGCAAATAGAAGGGTACATGTTAAAAATTCCCAAGCCCCGAAATCGAGCTCACTGTTTTTTAAGTAACTGATCCGATGGCCCTATAGGACAGGGTAAGCCTGTCCTCAGTCTCCAGGCCTGTGGTTTCTGTGGAATCAGACCGAGACGTCTTCCTCCCACAGAGCAGCTTGGGGATTCTGTCAAACTTGCTCTAATGCCGCCAGGCTCCCTCTCCTATCCTAACCCCAAACCCAAATCTGCTGCCATGGCCTTGCTTCTAACTCATGTCCACCCTCCAGCAGGTCCCCAAGACAAGAAATCTTTATGGGAGAGGACAGTCTACCTTTCTCCACCAGAGCAACTGGCGGATTGGGACTGCCAACCTTCTGGTTAAATCACAGCATGTAACACACTTTGTCACCAGAGAGGCAATGACTTAAACTTTTAAATTATTAATTCACGTGCACATACTTTTACGTACACATACATATATTGTTGTTGTTGTTGTTGTTATGTACCGTCGAGCCGCCTGAGACTCCTAGTGACCCTATGTACAACAGCCCTAAACTCTGCCCTATCCTGTGCCAATCTCACCATCTCCGACACACCTGCCCCCGTTATTAACCCAGTCACTGAATCAATCCATCTCATCAAGGGTCTTCCTCTCCTGCGCTGTACCTCCATCCTCCCAAGCATGACGTCCCTCTCCAAGAACTGGTCCCTCCTCACAACATGTCCAAAGTATGTCAGACGAAGCTTCAGAATCCTTGCCTCCAAGAAGCATCCTGCCTGCACCCTCTCCAAGACAAACCTGTTCATTTTCCTAGCAATCCAAGGTATATTCAATACTCTTCTCCAGCACCACAGCTCAAAGGCATCAGTTCTCTTTCTATCCTCCCTAGTCTTTGTCCGGCTCTGATGCATAAAAAGTGATTGCAAAGACTGTACAGGAGCAGCATCCACTCCTAAACAGCGTGCCTCCGGAAACCCTATGAACTTTGATAAATGTCGAGAGTTGTAGAGGGGCTTCAGGCCTTTTGTTCCTAGGGTCACTATGAGTCGTGCTTGACTTGAAGGCAATGAACAACAACAACATGACCTGGATCAGGTGTGCCTTCATCTCCAAGCTGAGGTTGATGCTCTTCAGTACTCTGCAGAGGCCCCAGACAGCCAACTTTCTCAGTGCAATTCGTCTCTGATTTCCTGACTGCTGGTACCAAGAGTGTTGATTGTGGCGCTAACGCTGTTATCAATCCCAACCCCTTCGCCATCTATCACAATGCTGCCAATTGGCCCAGTGGAAGTGAATTAGTCTCACAAAAGGAGCACTTTTAATACTTTGTTTTAGCAAAGGATTGATTTTACTGCTGATTACCAAGGAACTCTGCTGGCGTAATCCATAGGAAGGCGCACTGCTGCCCCAAGGCCTTTCCTCCCAGCTGGTTTGACTCTCTGTGGGAGAAAGCCAAGCAGTCTTCTCCAGCACAGTGGACAGCCCTCAAAAATCTCCTGGAGGCCCAGCTGTGAACTGGACCTGACTTGATCGCCAGGAGTGAGTGAATGACAGCTGTAACAGCCCTCAATTTACAGGACACTTAGCGTGCAATCTGCCCAGGACCTGGAACCTTCCACACAGGGATGCAGGGCTGGCAAGGACAATGGATTGATGCAGGCATGGCTTTCCTGAATGAGAGCCAGAGGAGCTGGGAAACAGGGAGATTTAAGAAAGAGCTGGCGAGCGGAAGGAGGAGCTGTGTGCCAGGGCGGAGATGGGCTGAGAAGGGAACAGTGCAGTCACTAATCTCCCCTTTTCTCTGTGACAGAGACCCCAGAGTGCCCATGTCAATCCCGATGTCTCACTTACACTTAGCAGACATAGAGGGTGTGGTAATTGTTGTCATTTTTATAATATCGTGATATTAATCTCATGGAATATTGAATCTCCAAATAGCCCATGACACAAAGAGACCTTTATGGCTCCGGAGGAGCCATTCTCTTTCATTACGGCAGGATCTGCAGATTTAAAGGGTCCTCAATGAGACCTTGACATAATTAAGCTTAACGAGTCCAAGGAGTTACAATGGTCTATTGTGTCAATAATTTAGATATGAAAGGCTTTTGCTGTAAGTAGGTCTTGGCATCTGTGTTCCTGTGGGCTGTGCAGGTAAAGACTGACAGGTGAGTTAGATAGTGAAGGCTGGTTGTTCAAAGGCACTTCATACATCAAACATACACATGAAATTTTTCAAATAGAGACATCTCTACTTTATTGAATTTCTCTTTTGATTATACCTTGACATCAATTTATTCATTCAGTCATGTACCTTTGTACCTGTCGGTGGCCTAGTGACTAAGGATTTGTACGTCCAAACTGAAGACAGGCAGTTTGAGTCCACCAGCTTCTACGAGGGAGAAGGGTGAGTGATGTCTTCCCAAGCAACTCACATGCTCTGACAGCCTATTGGAGACTCAGCTATGAGTTGGTTGTGAAAAGACAGCACTTATCAACAATTATCCCTCCATGAAGGAGTCCTGGTGATGCTATGGTTAAGTCACTGAGTGGGTAACAAAAAGGTCAGTGGTTCAAATCAACTAGTGACCACTCATGAGAAAAATGTGGCAACTGGCCACTGTAAAGCTTATAGTCTTAGACGCTCTGTAAGTCCAATCTGCTCTGTCGAGTAAGGTCACTATGAAACCAGACCCATTCAATACCAGTGGGCTTGGGTTTGGGGTTTATCCATGTGTGGGCTGTGCTACGTATGGGAACACAGAGATTAAATAAGAAATAACCCTGCTTCCAAGAAATTTAACAATTAAAATGTTTAATAAACTTATAGTCTAAACTACAGTCTACAGCATTGCTGTCTGTTTTCAAAATGAAAATTTTACTGGATACAACAAGGAGCAGTCGTGTACACGTGGCTGGTGTCAGCTTTCGCCCTGGGTGTCTGTTAGGTCCCATCAGGTCTCTCCAGTACACAGAGGGCCTCCGTTACTGCGGAGGGAAACTCAGCCCAGCATGCGCTCACCTTACCCATCTCCACAGCCACTGTGCCAATTCATCTCATTGGGGGTCTTCTCTTTCACTGACCATTTCACTTTCTTATCACAGCAGAAACCAGCAGTTGAAACAGAGATCTAGTGAACCACAAAGCTGAAAAGACTGGCCCTTTAAGAAGAAGTTTACCAGTTCTTGGCCTAGTGCTTCTAAGACCTTAGGTCTAAATCAGTAGAATTCGCATATCCATGAATTTGCATTTTCAATTCACAAAATTTGAATGTAATTCAAAGAAGAGGTCTTATTTTCTCACCGTGGCATTTTTATTATACCTTAATATGACTGAAATGGTACTTTAATATGACTGAAATATTATAACTAATTGTTCCAAGCTTTGCTCAACACTACTTCTGCTCCAGGTCCTGGTAATTCCTGAAGTGTACAGATATGTAATTAATGTTTACAAAGATTGGGTCCCTATATCAATGCCATGGAGAGCTTGGTGTTTTAAATACGTGTTCAGGGTTTCTTTTGAATTCTCGTCAGGCTGTGCAGCTCTCTTCGGCCCCGTGTGCGTGTGTGTGTGTGTGTGTGTTTACTCCCTGGTTCACACTCTCAGGGGTCAGTGCTGGTCATTAAAAGGCTGGAGGTTAGAATGCACCTGGGAGCATCTTCTCCTCCTGAAGAACCAGCCACTGCAAAGGCTCCCGCGCAGTTTTATTCTGTAGCATGTGACGTTCCAGGAGGCGGAGTTGGCTCCACCATGACTGCGTTAGTCTTCATTTTGTTTATGGGCTGAACTTTGATTTACTTCTACCAAAACAGACTACATCACATACCGTCAAACTGAGGTCTTTTCAGAAGCAAGACTGGTGAGGCTTGTTACTTACCTTGGAGTCGGTTCTGATTCAGAGCTACTCAACTGACAACAGATGAAAACCCTGCCAAGTCCTGAGCCATCTTCTCAATTACCACTGTCGCCACTGCATTCATTCCATGTCATTGCAGGCCTAACAAGATGTGCGTCTGTCTGTCTATCTATCTATCTATCTATCTATCTATCTATCTATCTATCTATCATCTCTCTATTATCTATCTATCATCTATTTATCTATCATCTTTCTCTCCATCTATTATCTATCGATCTATAACATCCATCATCTAACCATCTATCATCTATTTATCTATGTATCCATCCGTCCATCTATCACCTATTATCTATCTATCTATCTATCATTATTATTATTGTCTTTATCTAGCATCATCATTATTATTTATCATCTATTATCTCTCTATCATTATTATTATTTATTGTCTATCATTATCCATCATCTATCTATCATTATAATTATTGTCTGTCTATAACCATTATCTATCCATCCATCCATTCATCAGCATTATTATCCCTCTATCATCTATATCTATCACCATTATCTATCTATTTATCTTTCTATCATTATTAATATTTATTATTATTATCTATCAAAAGAAGATGGAAGGAAT
>NW_006399752.1:31292296-31296407 GCF_000299155.1 Elephantulus edwardii | reverse complement strand
AACAACAACAACAACATCATCTATATCTATCATTATCATTATTTATCAATCATCTGTCTATTATCTCTCTATCATCATTATTATCTAACTTCATTATTATTATTATCATCTATCTATCTATGTATTTATCTATCTATCCATCATCATCATTATTATCTATCTCTTCTATAATCTATCTATCTATTGATCTATCATCTATCTAGAATCATTATATATCCATCATCATCATTATCCATCTATCCATCCATCATGATTATTAATATTTATTATTATTATCTACCATCTATATCTGTCTATCTATATCTGTCTATCATCTATTTATTATCTATCTAACTATTCATCAATCATAGCTGTTGTTATGAGCCATCTAATCAATTCCTACACACAGCTAACGTGAAACCAACACACTGAACCTTGCCCTGTCCTGCCCCATCTGCATGGGTCCCCAACATTCTGGATCTCTGCTCTGTTCACCACACCAATCCATTTTGTTTGAGAGTCTACCTCCCTTCCTCTGGCTCCCCACATCTGTCAGCATCATGTCTATTTCCAAGGACTGGTTAGACCTGACAACATGCCCAATGCATGTGAAGTTCAGTTTCATCATCCTTGCTTCTAAGAAACACCATGGGTATACTACCTACTAGACAGACTTGTTTATTCTTCTGGCAGTTCATGGGATATTCAGCACGCTAACACTACAACACAAAAGCATCAGTTCTTCCTCTGTAATCATTATGCATTGTTTGACTTTCAATGTTATCCATAATTTGTTTTTACCCACACAGTCAAATGCATTTGCATAGTCAATAAAGCAAAAATAAACATCTTTCTTTGCTTTTAGATCTATCTGAAATCAGTCTGCCATTCTTTAATTTCTTTAGTTTGTGGAAACCATTGAGCCATCAGTCTGCCATCTTACATGCTGATCTTTTTTTTTTTTTTCTTACATGCTGATCTTGAGTCCAACAGATCTTGGAACTACATGAGTCAGGAGAAGCCTAGAGCCTGACTTCTGACCCATGAGATTGAGACTTGCCAGCCTCTACAACATATTTGTTGTTGTTGATTGCCATGAAGTCAAGCACAACTCATAGCAACACTATGAACAATAGACCTGAAGCCTTTCCATAGCTATCATAATTTCTCAAAGTTTATAGAGTTTTACAGAGGTATTTTGTTTAAGAAGTGGATGCTACCCCTGCTAAATATCTCAGATATATCTCATTGTCCCTGCAAGCTCTCTGCTGTATTTTTGTGGGGTTTTTTTTTCCATGCTGAGGGTATGCTGTGTCCACGCCTACATCTTGTTGTTAATGATGTCATTGTTAGATCCCTGCAGCCGGCCCTAACTCATGGTCGTTACATGCACCGTAAGAAGAAGTCCTCAGTCCTGCACCACCCTGGGAGTCATTGGGCATCAGACCTGTGATATACAGACTTTTCATGGGTTGGTATTTGGAATACCTCAGGTATTCCTAGTCTGTCTTAGTGTGGAAGCTCCATGGAACCAGCTCCACATCACAGCCACACGCAGCCTCCAGTGATACACAGTGAGGGCTGTGCATGAGATCTATCAGCCAGAAACAGAGCCTGGGACAACATCACCCAAAAGAAGGATTCTGCCCCTGAACCAAAACTCCCTTCTCTCAGTGGATAAGCACTGCGAGTGGGAATAAATAGAAGAGCAAGAAAGGGGCCCAAGGGATGGCGTGCTAAAGTATTCAGCTCCTAACTACAGACAGCCAGCTCGAACTCACCACCTATTCGACCAAGAAAAGGCGAGCCAGTCTACTGAGAAAGAAGGCAGGCTTGGGCACGCTGTGGGCAGCTCCCCTCTGCCTGCAGGATCACCCAAAGTTTAGGACTGACTCCATGGCAGGGCACTTTGCCTTTGTTTAGGTTGAGACGTGGTGTTTTCAGCCCAGGAGAAGGGACTTGTGCCCACCAGCTTTCCCAGGTCACTCACCCAGCGCTGCCCTCAGCAGAGCTCTGCAGGGTCCCACTGCCCAGAGCCATTACTTTGAAGGCAGAGTTTACGTTTCCCTTGCTCTCAAATATCACACAGCTACGAATCGTTAAATTCACAAGATCAGTGTTACCTCCATCTGACTCTGAGCCTTTTGAAAAGTTTGCTTTCAGAATTGAGATGTCACTCCTCTCTTCCTAAAGAAGGTGCATCTTCTCAAGATTCAAAGGCTAGAAGATGTGTCCTCATTTCCCCTGACAGATGAGGGCCGTGTTTGCCAGGCTGCAGCAAGGCACACCAATCGACAGCTTCCCGCAGTTTTTTATCCCTCCTGGTTTCCCAGTGTGCCTCTCTGGTCTTTCTCCAGATGAGACCTCAGTGAGATGTGTGGATATCAAAGGATGGTGGTCAACCTCCCCTCACCCAGCTGATCACATATGGAACGTTTGGACTGCTAACCTGACCTTGTCAGAGACTGTGTTTAACAGCCCTCTGAAATGCAGAGCAGGGATTTCTGAGTGTGAGTCTGGCTCCCCTGGGAGGAAAGGCGGACTCAGGCAGGGCGGTGCTTCTGTGTTTGCAGGAGCAACCAGGATCCAGTTCTCAGACATTGAACGTGCAATTGACAGCTATTGTGTGGAGATGGGGAGTTTTGAAGCACCTCTTTGTTTTCTTTCTCTTTTAAAGGTAATATTTCCTAGTCCTCCAATTCTTCTTTTCTCCTGAAATTCACTGGAATGCTTTCTTATTATGTCCCCACTAAGTGTGGATTATGGGAACAAATTGCTGATCTCAGAAGCAATCTAAGTGGATTATGCAAGACACCAGAATTCTCTAGGACAAAGAGGTACAAACAGGCCAAGGCTTCAGAAGCAGGAGCTACAGAGGTCAGGGGACTGCCATTTCTCTGGAGCTTCTCCAGGGAGGACACTGTCCACATGCTAGGCAGGATCCTAGGGAACTTCCCTCTGGTCAGACCACTGCCCAGTTGCCACACGTGTCAGCGAGACCATGTGGTCAGACACTTCAACGCCTCTCTTTGGGAAGGTCACTGTGTGTCTGTTTGCATAGTTTGGGAATAAGCATTGTGACTGGGTGCATAGTACTCACATACTGGCGTCCAGCTCACTTCAGAGGGATGTTTCCTCATCTGTAAAAATATGCAAAAGTAGCACCTCTCTCTTCAGTGGCGGGACGTGTCAATGGGAAACATAAAGGGCTTCTCTCTGATCCCAGCAAGCAGCTGTTGCTGTTGTTAGGTTCTATTGAGTGGAGTACAGCTCATAACAACCCTATGAGCAACAGAGCTGATCGCTGTCTTACCCTGCGGCAACCTCACACCTCTGATACACTCGAGCCTGTAGCTGCAGTCATAGTATCAAGCAGCAAGAGCACATTTAATGCTTGTGCCATCACAGCTGCCACCACCATCACCACCATCATCTTCGTGTACTCACTGGAGATGGAGCAGCACCCCTTCTGGTACCCAGCGGCACTCTGTACAGGCACTTGGAGCTGGGCACTTCCTTGTGTTGCCCTTACTCAATCTTCTTTGACACCCTGTGTTAGTTATCTAGGCTGCTGTCACAGAGAGACCACGGTGCATAGTGTCAACTGACCAGAATGCGTTCTACACTTTAGAAGTCCCGATTCAGGACAGACAGCCCTCCCTTTCTGACAGTTTTGGAGGAAAGCCCATGATTCCTTCTGCATCTATAAGCCGGGAACTCTCTGGAGAGCTGCATGTGGCTTGATCTCCTGGAGTGGCTTCCTTGTGCAGAATCCAGATTTTCAAAGGGCACACTCCACTCCTGGTGATTGTTTTAGGTGGTACCAAGGTCCTTCCTCATACCTAACTCCCCTCCCCATCCCCTATTTTCTCTACTGAGGCCACACCCTCGGGATCCCCCTTTCTCTCTGACCTGTGGCTTACCACCCTCCCTCCTCTCACACAATCACAGAGAATTAGTACATGCTCCCACACTACATCGTTACATTCATGTATTTGGGGAGGAGAACTGGAGCTGGACAGTGACCAAGGAGGACAGAAGGAGAATTGATGCCTTTGAGCTGTGGTGCTGGAGAAGAGTATCGAGAATACCATGGACTGCTAGGAAAACAAACAGATTCATCCTGGAGAGG
>NW_006399752.1:31282521-31283691 GCF_000299155.1 Elephantulus edwardii | reverse complement strand
GTGTTCTGTTGTGCATAGGGTTTTCAGAGGCCTGCTATTTCAGAAGTGGGTGGCCAATCCTTCTTCCTAGTCTGTCTTAATCGGAATGTTCAGATTTAGAGGAGTATCTGACAGACAGCAATTTGTGGAGCAGTGAAAGATAAATCCACTGATGCTGGTAAAGAAGCAGGTCAATGAAAAAGAGGTAAACTGTTAGAGAGATGGGCAGTCATCGTGATTCAAACTATGGGGTCACACATGGCAATGACTGTGAGAATGGCCTGGAACTGGGTGGTGCTTCTTTTGGTGGTCCCTTGAATCACCCTGAGTTGCAAGTAACCCTGACAATAACAATGACCGAGAACATGCGTGAGACAGTGGCCTGTAGTGAACCAAGGCCGTGGGATTTAGGGTTAACTTGTAAGTAAAATACAGTCTAACCTGTGTGAACTCTCCTCTGGCAATGTGAGAGAGGACAGGAAAACAAAGAGTCAACAAGGTCACGGCAGCCACTGTCTTCCTAGAATTTATAGTCTAGTTCAATGTCTGGCAAATAGTAAGAGCTCCACGGTAACTAGTAACCTTTTTATTCCAACATAAATAAAATAAAACCTCTCTTAGAGACTTCACTGTGCAGTTGAGGAACCAGAGGGGGAAAGTAAAAGTTTCCAAGGCAGCTAATTCAGTGACCATGTGTAAAGCAATTACTCTTGGCACAGAAAGAGTCCTCAACTCTCCCAGGGGTGGAATGCAGGGTGTGAGGGTGTGGAGGGAAACTGGAAAGGGGCCACACCACAAAGGCATAAAGAGCCAAGAGTAGAGCGTGGGGACCTTTGGATGGCAAGTGTATAGGCGAGTGGTATTGGGTAGGGTAGGACCCCAGACCTTTGCTGCTCAGATTATTGCAACAGTGGCTCGGCTCTCACCGGGCATCGCCTCCCTCTGACTGCACATCAGAGTCCTGCCCCATGGCTTGAACATTCACCAGCTTATTCTCCTTTAAAACCTTTCAAAGCCTCCTGTCGCCTAGGGGTAAATGCAGAGCTATGTTGCCCAGTCACGCTGTTGTTCATCCCCTTGCTTTTCCCAATCTCTACTGCCTTATCCCTCCACTTCCTGCTGCACAGTTCACAAACTGCCTTTAAAAACATCCATAGCATCAGAGGGCTGGACAGTGACCAGGGAGGATTG
>NW_006399752.1:31280902-31281667 GCF_000299155.1 Elephantulus edwardii | reverse complement strand
GTGACTGGGAAAATTGGGTTGGGAGTGTCAGAGACAGTGCGATTGGCACAGGACAGAGCGGAGTTTAGGGCTGTTGTCCATAGGGTCACTATGAGTCGACGGCACATAACAACAAACATATTATGACATGGTGTGGGGAAGTCTTTGTGGGGGTGGGGAAATGTTGCTTTTCACTGCATCTCAGGCTGAGCTCTGGCAGGCACAGACAGCAGGTGGCAGACGCAGGAGAGAGGTGGTGAGATGCTCTGTGGCTTCAACTAAGCTCCCCCTTAGATGAAGACATGGCATGGTGGTAGAGGCTGGCTCCTTGGTGCTGGGGCTTGCCTCAAGGCCCAAGGGCGCAAGACCAGGATGCTTCACTTATCTGTAATGTGTAATAGTGGGGAAACAATTTACATGTTACTGCTTGTGGCGTATACTTCCTAAACAACATGCCTCCGGAAACTCTATGAACTTTAATAAATGTCAACAGCTACAGAAGGACCTCAGGCCTTTTGTTCATAGGGTCACTATGAGTCGTGCTCAACTCAGAGACAATCAACAACAACATACATATATATGCTTGTTTACTGTCTGCTTTTGTGAGCACATCACTTGTCTGTCAGTTTGTTGTATTCTGCGTACTTTTTCTTACATAACTGTAAATTGTGCATGTATATTGCGATGGGAAAGTCTGCTGTTAGGGACCTTTCCAAAGTTCTGAAGAGCAATGGTGTCTCTCTGGAGACTAAGGTGGGTCTGATACAGGCCATGCATGGTCTTTGC
>NW_006399752.1:31275459-31280802 GCF_000299155.1 Elephantulus edwardii | reverse complement strand
GTCTGACATACTTTGGGCATGTTGCAAGGAGGGACCAGTCCTTGGAGGGGGACCTTATGCTTGGGAAGGTGGAGGAACAACACAAGAGAGGAAGACTCTCGATGAGATGGAGTGATTCATTGATGGGGCAGTAGGAGTAGGTGTGTCAGAGACGGTGAGGTTGGCGCAGGATAGAGCAGGGTTTAGGGCTCTTGTATATAGGTTCGCTATGAGTCACAAACAACTCGACAGCTCATAACAACAGTCCCCTCAATGATACACTTGACTGTAGTGCACCACACAAGAAAACTCACAACTAAGCTGATTGGTTTATTCCTATTTCTTCTTCAAGGGGACCCAAAGCACGGTTTATTCATCTTCCGTCTGATAGCCTGCTGCGTGGTCAGTCTCCGCCCTACAACAGTTTGGCTGGTTTTTGAAACATAACTTTATTTCCCCCCTTTTGCTGGTTACAGCAAAACCTCTCTTTGTACCAAGTCCATTAAGATTACCCATTCTTAAATTAGCTCAGAAAAAAAAGAAGCGCATTTTATAGTCAAGCCAGCAGTAATTGGACACTGTGACTATGAGTGGTCCTTGCGGTGTTTGGACGTGAGCCAAATGTACCTTCTGTCTGTCTCTGACACAGGCAGACAATAGAAGTATTATTTACTGCACCGGCTTGATGCGATTCCACAGGCCAGCTGTGAGAACAAAAGATTCACTCACACTTTGCTGAACCCTCGACTCATCTCCGTTTCGTAAATAATTCACCCTCTGCCCTAAACGTTGGGCCATGTATTCTTTGTGTCTCTCCTTTCGAACCGACCATGGCTGCAGTGAGAGACGCATCTCTCGCCCTTGGACTCGCGTGGGTGGAAAGGCCTGGCTCACCTTTCATTGTGGTGATGTTTGGGGGTGCAGAGTAACCAGGAGAGACTGACCATGAGGTGAGGTTGGAGGCAGAAGTGTGGCCTGGGAATTGTGGGCCAGGCCCAGCCTCCCCTAGAACTCAGGCTTCCTTGGAATGGCACCCTGAGATTCCCCGTGGGGTAAAGGACCCTCCACATTCACTTAGACTACACTTGACCGTTTTCTGGGCCCATGGACGTTCAGCGCTTGTGTTCCAGGCGGCCTGAGTTCTTGGGGGGCTGCACGGAGAATCTCACCACTGACTTGGCTTTGGCTCCCTCTTGGAATCTAGCAAAACTGATCCCACTAGGTTGTTCCACATACTCCAATTGCAATTCCTATTCCTCCAGTGTTTGCTAGAAAATGGCCTCCTCTCACATTGGACACTCAGCTTATGTGAGAAGTCAAAGTGTCCCATCAGCCTTACTCAGACCTGGGTCCCAAAAACTACCTGTGTCCAAGCTGAACCCCACCACCCTCACACAGCGGAGTTCTCATGGTGAGCCAGGGCCTTATCACCTCTGCCCACCTGGAGCTGTGTTTTCTGACCTGCTCCTGGTGTCTCCATCTCCTGGCCCTTTGCCCAGGCTTTGGAGACAAGCCTGCCATGGCTCTTGGGATCCACTGCCTGCCAGTGCTGTTCTCACAGAGAGGAAGCCTCAGCAGGCTTGCTTGGCCTGTCTGTCTTCCTGCATGCAGCGTCTGTCTCTAGCCTCCTGCCCTGGACCAGTGAAACAGGACCTGGGATTCTGTCCCAGCTCTTCTGTGGAACATGCTGGATCTCAGACATTCCGGAATTCCCACCAGAAGCATTGTCCAGGCTGTTCATTGTCACAGTCACTTCCCGCTCTCCTAATGATTTATCTCACACACACACACACACACACACACACTCACACACACACACACACACACACACACACACACTCTATCTGAAATAGTTAAGTGGGCATCACTGTTTCCCGTCTAGATTTAGGTCAATCTCCTAAAACTTATATACAACTAAATATAGATTTTGTAATTCTTCAAGTTCAAGGTCTTTATACACACTGTGTAATCAGAGGGTGGGAAACATGACTAGAGACTTGTTCATCATAGTGGACACATTCCTAGCTGTTACTATGTTCTGTCCTTGAATTCTCTTCTTCTGGGTAGTATTATCCTAAGAGAGGACTAGAGGCTGTCTAGGTAGGTAGCATTGTTTACTCTCATTCATCATTATCTTTCCTGGACCCAACACAGACCGGAGCATAGGCCAGTTCATAAGTGGATGGACGAATAGTTAAATGGACAGGTAGACATATGGATAGCTAGATGGTTGAGCAAGTGGCTAAATGGATAAACAGATGAATCGATGACTAAATGGCTGCATGGGGGATTGGAAGGATGAATCCATGCGTGGGTGGTAAATGCATCCATGCATGGGGGATTGGAAGGATGCATCCATGCATGGTTGGGTGAATCCATCCACGCATGGGCAGGCGGATGAATCTATGCAGGGATGGTGGATGTGTCCATGGTGGGTGGATGATTGGGTAGAAGGGTAGGAGATGGATGGTAAGTTGGATGAAAGAAGGACTGAACATTTGGCTGGTCCTGCAGTTGACTATTTCCTTCATTGTGCTAACACAGGTATGTCTTCTTCCAGGAAACTTTGTCCCCTGTCCCCTGTGGAATCTCCCCTCTGAGGTGAGGACCATATAGACCAGAGATCAGGGGCCAGGCGTTCCCTCCCCTCATTCAGGCTTTGATCCACCACCACCTTCTACTAAGTGCTCTACTTGGTCTCATGTTGGACTCTCTTCTCTGAAAGTTTCCAAACTAGACAAGACGGTCAATACATCATTTTGTTTCTATTTCTCAGACCAAGAGAACTGGAACTCAGAGAACTTACCAAATGCCCCGTGACCTGTCAGTGGTGGACAAGGTCTCACAATGACAATGCTGCCCAGGTACCTGTCACCGTGCCTTCCATACTTTCTCCAGAGTTGGGACTAGACATTTCCACCACAGGGACAAGGGCAGCTGGAGTGTCACCGCACCTACTCAGAAAGCAAGCCTACTCCCCTTAGTCAATGCTTGCAAAAAGCAAAGATAATTAATCTCCTGTAAATAAGCATTTGCAAAGTGCCACTCAATATATCACTGACCAGCAAGGATTCCAAATGTGCTCTGAGATTTTATAATAAGGAAGCCAGGGCTGAATGATGTGACCATGAACTTGTAGGTTGGACAGATAGTTTGTGCATATGATGGGCACGCCTTTGGGTTGAGAAAGACTTGCATCTGATCCTACTTTGACCACTTCCCAAGAGTGATTTCCCAAGAGCTTTGGCGAATCAAGAAAACCAACCATTCCCTACAGAAGAACTGCTGAGTCTGATCTTGTCTTATGCTGACAGTTGGAAAGCCTCGTAGAAGCCCTGTCCTCCACGAAGCAGTCCACAAATCCCGCTGCCCTGCATACCACTGTCCTCCCTGCCTTCCAGAAGACCTGTGCCTTTCAGTGCTTCTGACCTCCAGGGATGCCTGAGCTTTCAGAAACCTCTTTGGTTAATGGAGGCGTGCGGCAGGAGCTTGGAGCCAGGCTCCTTGCAGCAACTTCTAATGTCTGCTGGCCTTCCATGGGCCACTGATTTGCATCATCCACCTCCCTCTTTAACGAGTCCGTGTGCTCTCAGTTAATGAACTAATTACTTCTGGGCAAAATCAGCATTATGTTGCAAACCTGCTTTCGGCAGCCTCCACAATCTAGCTTTCTTTTGTCAAGGCCAAGGAGGCAAGGCGGTGTGGTGACTCAGCCGGGTCCCCGCGACAAGTCTTTACCAGTGAGGAAGCATCTCAATCGGCTGGCACCACTGGAATTAAAACATCTTGCTGGATGAGAGACATCAAACTTGGCAGGCAATCTTTGAGAGCCGGGATGAGATTGGACTGCAGGCTCTGACTGGCTTCACTAATTCCCCTGTGAGCAATAGAGCTCTTCAAGAACGTGGAAGACGTCCCCTGGCCCCACGACAGGGCTTCTTGACGTCCACAAAGGGGAGGTGTGCCAACTGGCCTATGAATTCCGATGTTGGTGAGCAGACCACCGCCAAGCAGATCATCTGAGAGGAGCTTGCACGTGTGAGGTACATCTTAGTCGGAAGGAGCACTTTTACCCTTTGAATCATTTAAGCAGTTTGCCTGCAGGACACCTTTAAATGATAGAGTGCGTGTTTACTTGCTGGTAAGAATTCTGGTTCTAGTCTTCCAGAAGTTAGCGCACAGAGTTATTCGTCCTTGGTTTGAATCTTGGCTTGCTGCGTGGCCATGGACAGGTTCTTTCATCCTCCTGTGCTTCCGTCTTCTCGTGATGACATGGACGCATCGATCACTTTCACCCCACGAAGGCCATCGTGAGGTCAGTGAGCAGACGGACGGAGCCAGGCCAGGGCTGCCAGGTTGATTCTGATTCGTGGTGTCTCCTAGGGTTTTCAGTGTCTGATGAGGTACATGCAGGCTTTTCTTCTGAGGTGCATCTGGATGAACTCGAACTTCAACGTTTGCATTGCAGCCCGGAGGGTTAGCCATTTGTACTGCACAGGCAGTCCTCGTAGAAAGGGAATTGGTACTGCTAGGGGCCAGTTACCATTGAATCCTAAACATTTGAACTCATAGTGACCCCATGTGCAACAGAGCAAATTGTATCACTGAGGAATACTCTGCAGCAAAAGATCTCTTTAAAATGCTGAGGGAAGTATCTCAGTCACAAAAGGACAAACACTGCGTAGCACTACTGTTCTCAAGCAGGTCTTACATGGGAGGTTGGGAGTGGATAGATAATGATCATTGTATTGGAACAGATGAAGGAAAGAACTGTTTAGAAGGAATATATGGTTAGGCATTATATGTGCTACAACAGCCCCAAATAAGAGGTACGTCACTGCAAAGAGGACTGGGGGGTGGTGGGAGGTAGGGAATTGTGCAACAATAAATGAATATTTTTTTAAAAAAATTAACTGGGTGAGGCAGAAGGGAGGGAGAGAGTGTAAAACATGCAACAATGAATGAATGAAAATCTAACTTCTCTGTAAACATTCATTAAAATGATCACATTTTGTTTCCAGAAAATAAAATGTTAAAACGTAAGCACGCCACATTGAAAATCAAAGTGTACTTGACTCTCCATGGTTTTTTCCAGTCACTTTGCTCATACACTTGTGAAAGCTGGGTAATAAATAAGGAAGACAGAAAAGCTGACACTTTTGAATCACAGTGTCGGCAAAGACTATTAGCTATATGGTATCCAGCACCAAGAGGGCACAGATTTGTCTTGGCAGAAGTATAATCAGAGTATCCCTTTGAACTAAGAATAGAGAGACCTCAAGTACTTTGAATGTTTCAGGAGGGACGAGTTCTTGGAGAAGGATAACATAGTTGGTAAAGAAGCTGTTGTTGCTGTTATGTACC
>NW_006399752.1:31215488-31269618 GCF_000299155.1 Elephantulus edwardii | reverse complement strand
GGAGGGACAGCGCAGGAGGGGAAGGCCCTCTATGAGGTGGATTGATTCAGTGACTGGGGTAATCGGGATGAGTATGTCCGAGGCAGTGAGATTGGCACAGGACAGAGCAGAGTTTAGGGCTGTTGTACATCAGGTCTCTATGAGTCGCAAGTGTCTTGACAGCACATAACAACAACAACAGCAACATGCACATTTTTAAATAAATTAATTCAGCCAGTCTTGAATAGCTACCCTGTACCAGAGGCCTGCATAAGCACAACACACCAAGTTCTTACTGATGTATTTTAAACCTCCCAGACGTTTAGTCCTCCTGACTCCTTTACCTTTAAAGCCCCTGTCCCATCTCTTCCCAGTCATCGTTCATGGCCTCAGTTTCCCCATGATCTCCTCTATGACTAGCTCCTCCAGCAGATGTCAAGATTTCACCATACCTGGTTTATTTTCCTCTTGCTGTTGTAAGATGTTGTCACAGGCATAGGCTCTTAGAACAGCAGGGACTTACATATCTAACAGCTCTGGAGAAGAGATGTCCAAAATAGGCTTTATGGGGGGAAAGTGAAGGGCTTGGTAGATCTGTGTTCCGTTTGAGGGTCCAGGGAGGACTTGTTCTCTTGGCTTTTTGGTCCTAGCAGTCATTTGTACCCCTTAGCAGCTTGCAGCTGTAGCATTAAATCTTCTGCTTCCAGCATCACATTTTCTCTCCTGAGCTGTCTCCCTCACTCTGTGTCTTATACAGACCCTTGTGGTGGCATTGAGACTATACAGATACCCCGGGCATATGTCCCTATCTCAAGATCATTCACTTCATCACTTCTGTGAAGTCCTGTGTTGCCTTTGATGAGGACATTTTCGTACATTTGGAGTTAGAGATCCAGAAGTTAAATGCTTAACTATACTGCGCTGCCGTTTTCTTTGGCTTCTTTCTTACAGACCAATGGGATCCTGAAGGGAGGACAGTGAGCTATTTATCATTATGTGTTCAAAGCCTACTATGGCTTTTGTAATATTTATGTAGAGATGGACACCTGCTGTCAAGTTAACTCACAGTAATGCAGTGTGTATCAGAGAGGTATACCGACTGGTCCTCAGGATCAAGTTCACCGTTGTGGCTACTTTGTGGATCCCTCTTACTGATGGCCTCTCTTGCACTTTATGGGTCCAACACAATGTCCTCCTTCAATGGTAGATCCCTGCTGACCATGCATTCAAAACAAGCCAGGCAAACAATGCTCTATTGTGAGACAATGTCCTACTGGGAGTAATGTTCACAAGTTCTTAGGAGGCTCTTCCTCTGAGCCTTTTTCAGTCTGGAAGTTGCACTGAAACCTGCCCACCACAGATGACCCTGCAGGTATGTGAGAAGCTGACAGCATGGTTTCCAATGTCAACACACGCACAAGTCACGGCCATCAGATAAAATGGTCATCACATGGTGGTAACATTTAAGATCTCGAGGAACGTAAGGAGACCGAACGATATTTCCTGCATATCTTACATCCTGTTCTGTCTGAAAGTCACCTTGGACGCCAGTAAAACAGAGTGGGTGACTATTGCAATGGCTGGTTCAAGGGGGGGTCTCCCGCAGAGCTGCGACACCACAGGCCGGTGTTCCGGCTGAGCATTTGCTGTGCACATGACTCCACGTTGCACCACTTTCCGACGGAGGCTGTAACGTCTCTCGCCAGTTTGCCTGTCTCCACCTGGTTCGAGGTGTCCTTCAGTGCTTTCTGCAACTCGGGGAGAACACAGGCGTCAATCAGCCTCCATTTCATTGAAACACCAGCCTCTTTGTTCACTGTCATTTGAGTGCAAGTTTATAAAACAAAGTACTTTTTCCTTCAGCTCTTTGTAAGCATTCTGTTCTACAACGCTGACTTCAATAACCTCGGTGTGGTCACACTTCTCCCACTCCCTCCCTGTAGTCCTCGTTTCCATTAGTCCCACTCTGGCTGGCTTCACGAGCGCAGTGCCCCGTGTGGGGGAAGATCTCGGTGCACATCTCTTCTCGTCAGTGTTGTTACACGGAGGCAGCTTAGCCTCACTCTTCTCAGCCCTTCATGAATTTGCTTTTCTTCACACTAATATGGTGCAGCCCACTTCTTTTACACACCATTCAATTATCTTTCATAGACAAAGCCTTCCTCACTGAATAAAATATGCACACGACTCATCTGATGAGAGAAGCAAACAGTAATATGTAGCATTTCATTTGTTTTTTCATTAAATCCGGTACAGCCATTATTGTCGGCGGAGAGTTTACGACCGTGGGTCTGACGCCCTGACATTACTCATCTGTTCGCAGTGGTTGGAGCGTCATGGAGACTGCTCACTTTCTCTCTGTTTGCATTTGTCACATGCATTCATCTTTTATTTCACTGAGCTGACTGCTTCCATCTGTGGGGCTGCTTATAAATCCTACCAATTCCACCATCCCCAGCTTAGTTTCTTACTGATTTTTTTTAACTGTGACTGCCTTCTCATTAAAATGTCTTTTAGCTTTTAGACATGAAGGCAAAAAAAGGATTAATTAAAATCTCCCTGCTTCTCTGATATTGAAAAATGGAGAAATATCACATGCACATGATCCACCAGGTACAAGCACGACAGAATGGCTGGTGGAGCCACACTGGGACTTGAAAAGCACAAATCCCTCCAGAAACCCAGCTAATAACTCGGACAATCGAATTAAGCCAACCCCACAGGCTGCTCACCTGATCCTCGCCTGGGATTCAGAGACCACTGGGCAGGAATTTATGTGGCTCGGCCTGACTTCTTACAGCAGCCCTGCTCCATATTAATGGACTGCTTGCATGGATTAAACCTTGGTAAAAATGGTCATTTTCATAGATACCACACAAAATTTCATTTCCATTCATTTGAGTTCCCTTCTACACATATAAACCCGTTCCATCAACCTAACATTTTGTTCAGTTTCTGAGGCTGCAAATGGCACTGAAGATCATGCGGCATTCTCCTGTGTAGCCACTGGTGGATTTGAACTACCAGGGAGGTACAGCCTTTGGGCGAGCAGCATAGCTCTTGATGGGCTATGCCACCACCACAGCTTCCTACTGGTGTGTAAAAGAGCTAATTAATTATGCAAATGCTTTGACCCAGACAATGGGTTTTTGGATAGTAGTGGTGGTTGTTATGTACCACCGAGTCTACTATGACTCACAGCAACCCTATACACAATCACTCTGTACCCTGCTCTATTCTGAGCCAATCTCACACCTACCCTCATTACCCCAGTTATTGTATCAATCCATCCCATCTGGGGTCTTCCTTTCCTGCACTGTTCCTTGACCCTTCTAAGCATGAGATCCTTTTCCAAAGACTGGTCCCTCCTGTCTACATGACCAAAGTATGTGAAACAGAGTCTCAAATCCTTGCCTCCAAGGAGCAACTTGTTTTGATCATCTCTAGGACAGACCTATTAGTTCTCTTGATGTTCCATGGTCTGTTCAAAACTCTTCTCCAGTGCCACAATTTAAAGCTATCAATTCTTCTTCTGTCATCCTTGGTTACTGTCCAGTTCTCTCATAGAAAGCAAGTAATTGCAAATACCATGGCCTGGATCAGGTGCACCTTAGTCTCTAGATTCATATCTGCCCTTCAGCACTCTGGAGAAGTAAGTCCCTGACAACAGATTTTTCTACTGCAATTTGTCTTTGGATTTCCTGATTTCTGGTGCTAAGAGTGTTGATTGTGAAGCCGAGCGAGCTGAAATTGCTAACAATCTCAAGTTCTTCTCCTTCTATCACGATGCTGCCGATTGGCCCAGTGGTGAGGATCTTTGTTTTCTTGGTGTTGAGCTTCAATCCATATTGCAAATTACAGACCTTAATCCTCTACAGTAGATACTTCAGGCTCTCCTCAGTTTCAGCAAGATTGTGTCATCTGAATAACAGCAGGTTGTTGATGGGTCTTTCTCCACTCTTTTTTGTTTTGTTTTGTTTTATTATACTAGTTTATTTATAAAATTCAAATACATTCTTTTCCAAAATAGATTCTTCCACTTTCCCTATATTCTTGGTGCTCTAATCATTCTCATAAAACCAGCCTTCTGAATGATCTGTTCTGCATATAGATTGAAAAGATATAAAGACAGGACACATTCCTGACACTTTCCTTTCCTGATGTTGAACCAAGTGGAGTTTTCTTGCTCTTTGCTGACAACTGCCTTCTGGTCCAAGTGTAGGTTTCATATGAGCATAATCAGGTGTTCTAGGGTCCTCCAGGTTATCCCCAGTGTGTTGTGATCCACACAGTCGGTGACTAAGCGTTGGGCTTACAACCAGAAGGCTGGTCATTTGAGTGCACAGGAAGAAAGGCCCGGCTATCTCCTCTGAAAGCCCTGGAGGCCCTGGCTCACTGTGTCACGACTGTGGCTGCCGTGGTTGGGAATCCACTGGATGATAGCTGCTTGGTTATGTAACAGACACTGATCACAACTGAGTTACGACCACAGTCTCTTTTCTCTCTCAGTAGTCCTGAGAGGTAGGACATTAAACAAAAGAAAACGGAACAAAATACAGCTGGGAGATAACCTGTTGTTGTTGTAAGCTGTTACTGAATGGTCTTTAGTGGATGTTGTCGTTATGTGTGGCGGAGTCAGGACAGGCTCCTTGCTGACCCTCCAGCAGGGTTTCAGAAATAGGAAACGACCCAGGAGGACACTGCCCAGCTTTCTCTTGTTCAGTAGCTGATAGATTAGAACCATTTGCCTCTGGGTTAACAGCACAACTGGTTGCCCACTAGGTCAAGAGAATGCCCTTCAATGAGTGTTATGTGCCTCTGAGTCCCAGATACAACAGGCAAACTTGTGGATCGTCCCTGTGACCCATTCACCTTTGTTATGTTGGGGTCACCGTGCAAGTCCATCTCACCGAGGTTTCCCTAATGGGGATTCCCTCCAGAAAGCTGCCCATTTGCTTTCCTAAACATGATGTCCTCTTCTCTGTCCCACCCCAGTGCTTCCGGACGTCCAAGGCACTGTGTTCCTCACGGTCACATTCTTCTCCTGTCTGTTTTCTTTGTCCAGCTCTCACACACACAGCTCTCGTTCCCTCGACTTCACGCTCCTCCTGCCATCATCAAATTGGAACTTACTCGTAGCTGGCCCTCCCCTGGGTCTCTGAGGCTGTGACTTTCACAGTAGGAGATTGCCCATCTTTCTTCAGTGGAGATGAGGGTCAATTTGAACCTCCAGAAACATGCACATGCAATTAGAGCACTGAAAACACCGGACCTCAGATCAAATGACAGTAGAAAGCGCAGAGCTCGTGTATAAAACTCTCTTGAGTTTTGAAAAATTTGCACACTTGTAAAATAACATGTACCAGCATCAACATGTAGAATATTTTTATCACTCCAAAAAGTCCCATTTTGCCACTTTGAAGCAAAATTCTGCCAATGTCTCATCTACGCCAGAAATTGTTATTCTGATTTACTTTTGTCATTGGTTGGTTTAAAGTACAACTTCAAAGAAAGGTCTTCATTCTTTGCATGTTCTTTGACATCTGACGTTTCTTCCACAATATAAAGATTCTAGGGTTCATCTGTCAATATGTAGTGTTTTTGTTTTGTTTTATTTCAGAGTCATTATCTATTGTAACATAAGAACAATACGTTTTCTTGACTTGATATTCTGTTGATGAACTTCTTGGATTTGATTGTTTATATTTCATGGTATTATCAATATATACTGTATACACATTCTCACAAAAATTTTTCACAAAGTTCTATTGAGCGAATACTAGGAGGGAATGCTTAGCCATAGGTCTTATATGATTACTTTATAGAAATTACCAAGCAGTTTTCTAAAGCTTAGTAGCACTTTATACATCACTAGCATCAGTGGGAGTTCGCTGATCTCACTTCCTCACCGGGACATGGTGTTGCTGAGTCCTTTCTTGCCTGTGCCTGGGTAGTGGGAAGACTGAAGGCTCACTGTGGTTTTATTAGAAATCCACTTGTACATTTTTCTTTGTGAATTCAAGTCTTTCAAAACTTTTTACTGATATCTTTACTTTGCTATTGTTATTCATATGTTATAGGTATATTATTGCCATGTATGTTTATATTGCCATATATCTATATATGTTATTGTTATTGTTGTTATGTGCCATTGAGTTGCCTACTTATAGTGATTTATAGTGATCCTATGCACAAAAGCTCCAAGCCCTGCTCTATCCCTTGCCGATCTGACACACCTATCCCCATTACTCCAGTCACTGAATCAATCCATCTCATTGAGGGTCTTCCTCTCTTGCACTATCCCACCACCCTCCCAAGCATGATGTCCTCCTCCAAGGACTTGTCCCTTCTTTTAACACATCCAAAATATGTCAGATGAAGCTTCAGAATCCTTGCTTCCAAGGAGCAGCCTGGTTTCAGTTTCTTCCAGATGAACCTGTTTGTTCTCCTGTCAGTCCACCGTATGTATATTCAATATTCTTCTCCAGCAGCACAGCTCAAAGGCGTCAATTCTCTATCATCCCTAGTTATTGTCCAGCCTTCTGATGCATAGTAAGCAATTGCAAAGACTATGGCCTGAATCAGGTGCACCTTACTCTCCAGACTGACATCATTGCTCTTCTTTGGAGAGTACTCTGATAGAAGACTTTTCCCAATGCAATTCATCTTTTAATTTCCTGGCTGCTGGTGCCAACAGTGTTGAAGTGACATCTGTGTTGGGCTGCCGACCTAAAGGAAAATGGTTTGAACCCCCATCAGCTCCACAGGGGAAAGAGAAGACAGTCCGTCCCATTTATATTTACAGCTTCAGAAATCAGCTGGCAGGGTGTCTGGATTGGCTCAATGGCAGTCGATTTGGGTTCAGTTTTGGATGTAAAATGCAAAGCACTGGACACTGGTGGTTAAAAACGTTAGTGGGTGAGGCTCAGCTACAGACTCATGTAAAGGTAGCTGTTGTTTCTCTTATTAGGAACAATTGAGTCAGTTCCCACACATCACAATCCTGTGTGCAACGAAGGAAGTGAGTCCGAGGCCTGTGTTACACACACACAGTCATTGCTATGTACAAAGGACAAGTTACAAACCAATGGTACACAACAGCCACAATCATCCGTTACTCATGTGCAAGTTCAAATGGAGGCCAAAGAAAATTAAAAGAGTCTGTAAGAACTAAAGTGAGTCTATCTCACTTGAATTTAAACATCATCTTAAGAATAAATTCGAGGCATTTTGCACCAATGAGAGACAAGCAGCTGAGTTGTGGAATGACGTCAAGAGTACCATGCATGAAGAAAGCAAGCGGTCACTACAAAGACAGAGCAGAAGGAAAAGTCAAAATTGATGTCAGAAGAGACTCTGGAAATTGTACTAGAGCATTGAGAGGCCAAATCAAAGGGAAGAGATGCTGAAGTGAAAAAGCCTAACAGAGGATTTCAAAGGGTAGCTCAAGAAGACAAAATAAAATATTCTAACAGTATGTGAGTAAAGGTGGAGTCAGAGAATTAAACAAGAATAATTCACTTAGCACTTGTCAAACAAAAACAAATCCAAGACTTACTTGAGTTGTTATACTA
Organism: Elephantulus edwardii; assembly: GCF_000299155.1. NCBI lineage: Eukaryota > Metazoa > Chordata > Mammalia > Macroscelidea > Macroscelididae > Elephantulus > Elephantulus edwardii. The sequence goes on along the minus strand of NW_006399752.1, from coordinate 31,262,065 downwards.
ACAGATGCTATAGACAAAATTTTGAGTGATCCAGGAAACATTAAAGAAGATTGAGGGAATATAGAGAATTAGACAGAAGAGAACTAGCTAACGTTGAAATATGTCAGGAAATGTCATATGATCAAGAGACAATTTACAATGAAGGAAGAAGTTCAAGCTGCTGTGAAGACATAGATAAAAATAACTCCTCAAAAACAAAACTCTCCCCAAAACTCTTCAGGAGTCAATGGGGTATCAATGGACATATTTCAAATAACAGATGCAGCCCTACAAGTGCTCACAGTCTGAGCCAGGAAATTTGGAAGACAGTTACATGATTGACTGACCAGAAGAGATCCATATTTATTTTCATTCCCCCCAAAAAATGATACAATAATGGGGAAATTATTGAACAATATCATTAAGATGGCATGCAAGCTTACAGCTGTCTGGCCAACAGATTGGAATAGATCCATATTTGTTCCCATTCCCAAGAAATATGACCCAACTGAACGTGGAAACAATATCATTGAACAATATCATTACTATCACATGCAAGCAAAATACTGCTGAAGATCAGTCTAAAGTGGCTAGAACAGTGCATATATAGGGAATTGCCAGAAGTTTAAGCAGGATTTAGAAGAGGCCTTGGCACCAGGGATATCATTGCTGATGTGAGATGGATCCTGGCTCAAAGTAAAGAATACCAGAAGAATGTCTATCTGTACTTTATTGACTGTGCAAAGGCATTTGACTGTGTGGATCACAAGTGTGGCTAACACTGAGAAGAATGAAAGTCGCAGAGCACTTAATTGTGCTCATGTGAAACCTATACCTGGATCCGGAAGCTGTTGTGCAAACAGAGTAAGGGAACACTGCATGGTTTAAAATTAAGAAGGGTTGTATTTTCTCTCCATACCTATTCAATCTGCATGCTGAGAAAATTATTTGAGAAGCTGAACTCTATTAAGAGGAATGTGGCATTAGGTTTGGAGGGAAACTAATCAATAACCTGTGTTATGCAGATAACATAATTTTAATTGCTAAAACTGAGTAGGACTTGAAGTGCTTGTTGCAGAAGATCAAATAATGCAGCCTTCAATATGGATTACATCTCAAGTTCAAGAAAACAATGATTCTTAACACTGGACAGATAGGCAACATCATGATGGTTGGAGAAAAAAATTTAAACTGTCAACAACTTCATGTTACTTAGATCCACAAATAACACCCTTAGTGCTAGCAGTCAGGAAATCAGGAGATAGGTTGGGAAAGTCTGCAGTTAAGGACTTCTCCAATTTATTGAGAAGTAATGATGTCAGTTTGAGGACTAGCTTGTGTGTCAGATTCAGGCCATGGTCTTTCCAATCACTTGCTATCCATCTGAGAATTGGACAATGAATATGGATGACAGAAGAAGAATTGGTACTTTTGAGGTAAGGTGTTGGAGAAGATCACTGATCAGCCCATGAACTGCCAAAAAAGGAAACAAATATGTCTTAGAGAAGGAGTAGCTGGAGTGCTCTTTGGAAGCAAGGATGATAAGACTTCACCTCACACTTCCAGCATTTTACTAAGAGGGGTTATTTCTTGGAGAGGACATGGTGCCGGTGAAGAAGAGGAAGACCCTTCACAAGGTAGACTGACATGGTAACTGCTGCAATGGTCTCTAGTGTGTCAGGAAGTGTGTTCATGATATGGGATAGGACAAGATTCAGATCTATTGTTCATAGGGTCACTAGGACTTGACTCAATGGCAACTAACAGTAACAACAACAACATTCAAGTCTCTATGCTGGGCAAATTATTCAAGGATCTGAACTCTATGAAGAATATTGCGTCAGAATCGGAGGAAGACTTATCAACACCTGCATTAGGTGAATGACACAATGTTACCTAAAGGTGAGTAGAAATTAAAGCACTTGTTGTAGAAGATAAAAAATTACAACCTTCAATATGGATTACATTTTAACATTGTTGTTGTTGCTGTTGTTGTTATGTGCCGTAGAGTCGCCTGCAACTCATAGCGGCCCTATGTACAACAGCCCTAAACTCCGCTCTGTCCTGTGCCAATCGCACTGTCTCTGACACTCCCATCCCGATTATCCCAGTCACTGAATCAATCTACCTCATAGAGGGCCTTCCTCTCCTATGCTGTCCCTCCACCCTCCCAAGCATGATGTCCCTCTCCAAGGACTGGTCTTTCCTCAGAACATTTCCAAAGTATGTTAGATGGAGCCTCAGAATCCTTGCCTCCAAGGAGCCACCCAGTTTAACCCTTTCCAGGACAAATCTGTTTGTTTTCCTAGCAGTCCATGGTATTCTCAATACTCTTCTCCAGCACCACAGCTCAAAGGCATCAATTCTCTTTCTATCCTCCTTGGTCATTGTCCAACTCTCTGATGCATAACAAGTGATTGGGAAGACCAAAGCCTGTATCAGACGCACCTTGGTCTCCAGAGAGACATCATTGCTCTTCAGTACTTTGGAGAGGTCCCTAACAGCAGACTTACCCATGGCAATGCACCTTTTAATTTCCTGGCTGCTGGTGCCAAGACTGTTGACTATGGAGCCAAGCAAACTAAAGCTGTGTACAATCTCAATCTCTTCACCATCCATCCTGATGCTGCCAGTTGGTTCAGTGGTGAGAATCTTTGTCTTCTTGACATTGAGCCTCAATCCATCTTGTAGGCTGCAGTTGTTGACCCTCTGTAGCAGGTGCTTCAGGTCCTCTTCAGTTTCAGCAAGCAGGGTTGTGTCATCCGCATAATGCAGGTTGTTGATAAATCGTCCACCAATCCTGACCCCACATTTTTCCTAAGGAAGCAAAATTTCTCACCACAGGCCCAGCAGATAACATCAGGATAGATGGAGAAAAGATTGAAACTGTCAACACCTTCATCTTACTTGGATTCACATTCAACACCATTGCTACCAGCAGTCAGAAGATAAATAGATGCATTGAACTGGGAGTCTGGTGTCAGGTACATTTCCAAATTAATGAGGAGCAAATATAGCAAATGTCAGTTTGAAGCCTATGGCACACCTGATTTCAGGCCATAGTCTTTCCAATCTCTTGCAATGCATCTGAGAGCAAGGTGAAGACTAAGGGTGAAAGGAGAAGAATTGATGCCTTTGATCTGTGGTGTTGGTGAAGAGCACTGAACATCACATGATTCGCCAGAAGAACAAACAGATATGTCTTGGAGAAGGTGCAGCCAGAGAGCTCCTTGGAGGAAAAGATGATGAAGCTTCGTCTCACACCCTCTAGGCATGTTGTTAAGAGAGGCTATTCCTTGGAAAAGTACATCCTGCATGGGAAGGTGTAGCGTCAATGAAAGAGAGGGAATATCCCAACTAGGTGGACTGCCTGTTGGTCCAGTGGTCGCTATGAGTCGCAAGAGACTTGACGGTGCATAACAACAACAACAACGACAACAACAGGTGGATTGCCGCAGTGACTGCTGCAATGGGCTGGAGTGTGTCCAGAGTGGGGAGGATGGCACAGGAGAGGACGTAGTGCCGACCTGTTTCCATGTCACCAGGAGTCGTGCTTGACAGCACCGAGCAGTAACAAGTCACATGAGCTCATTACCAAAGTAGGGGTGACCGTTTTGGGAACCCTGAGGAATATAACTCTACTCTGTCACATATGGGGCAGAATTGACTTGAAGGCAATAAGAATAAACTGTGGGCTGAGTAACAACTCATCATGTGCCGGGGAAGAGTGTGAAGAGCCCATGGACCGCCAAAAGACCAGACAGATGGGTCCTGGAGAAGGTGCAGCCAGAGTGCTTCTGGGAGGCGCGGGTGACGAAGCTTCATCTCACATGATTGGAACATGGTGCCGGGAGAGGGTATTCCTTGGAGAGGAACAGCTCGGTTGGAAAGGTTGAGGGGCAGCAAAAGAGAGGAAGACCCTCGAGCAGGTGAGTTGACTCAGTGACTGTGGCGATGGGCTTAAGTGTGTCAGAGATTGTGGGGATGGCACAGGGTAGGACGATGCTTAGATCAGCTGTTCATGGGTTTAGTACGAGTCCTCCTGGACTCAATGGCACCCAACAACAAACAGCAGGGTGGTCGATGAGAAAACGCCTGCCTACACCCATTTCTTGGCCACAACCTACCAACGGCATCTTGTCGATCATGACGTACGAGGTGGGCAGTGGTGGGTCCACTCTGCGCCTGTGGAGAGGCACCTTCGAAAGGCACAGTCGCAGTGCCCAGCACATTCTCCTGTGGGCGGACCTGCGCACGACAGCCCCCTGAAACATCTCTTTTGAGGGCTTAGCAATATTATGATCCACTCTAATCTGCAACGTTTTCCTGCAGAGGATTATTCGACCTTTGCCTCTGAAAGCATGCCTGACGAATGTGACTGATGTGGTTGGTGGAGGAAATGCTTCCCGTGCAGTGCCCTCGGCATTCCAGCCCGGGTGGGTCAGAGGACCACGACGTGTGGACTCCATGCTTCCACCCGCTTGCAGCTCTGCGCAGATGAGCGTCCCTGTGGTTCATGTTACCCGCAGAGGCTCTCATGTCCATAGTTAGTCAGTCCAGGAGGGAGCTGGCTGGCCCCACAGCTCAGGGACATCTGCTTCCTGGACTTTTCACCCTGTGGCCTCCTGTCTGCCATCTGGGACGGCAGAGGCTCTAAGCAGAGTTCTGAGTGTATTCTCGGACGGGTTCGCTGCTCCCTGAATCCTCTTTCTGCCCAGACTCCCATGTGGTCCCCTCACCTGTTCCTGTTCTTCTCTGGGCATTATGTGGCGTTATCATGGTGGGGTCACTGTGTGGAGGGCGTGTGTGTGTGTGTGCATCAATGTTCCAAAACTTCGATCCCACGGGACTCCCATTTGATTACCCCTTTAATTTTTTTAGATTGTGATTTGAGTGAATGCTTACAAAGACTCAATCATTTATACACCTTTTGTTTCATAATGTGCATTACAATGTCACTTATAATCACACTTCCGCTACTTTGCCCTGCGATTTTCATTTCCATAAATCCTTTTTTCTTCTTCCTGCGTTGAGGGCTTTATCCTTGGGCAAATGGTACTCTTTTATGGTTCAGTATTCCTTTGAACCTAGGACAGAATTCACACTTGTGTCTGAATCTCAGCTGAGCAGTAGACAGGTGCATGAAATGATGAGTAGCGCCCGGAGCACTCACATGTTAGGGTCCCTCTCTTATTCTGATACATCCTTTTAGAAGTCCATTCCCACTCCACACATTTAGAGCACTGAGTTAAGAATCACTGACTTTTCCTGAGGCTCAGCCCAGCGCTCTTTCACCCTGTGGGGTCTCCGGGAAAAGCGCTTCACTCAAAGGTCTAGTCTCTTCAGCTGAAAAATGGGAGTGCAACTGTTCTTAACTCGTAGGATTGATGTGAAGATTTGATATAGTACAAAACCTTTAAAGAAATATACCACATTATAGTAAATACTTATTAATAATAAATATATCTTCTCATAGTTAAGTTTACCTATGCCTTTAAGCACACAGGTATGAATAAAAACACAAGCTATTTTTAACATCATGCAGATTGTCCACTAATTACTACACTGGGTTTTTTTTTCTCCTTCTTATAAATTTTTCCACGTGAACATCAATATACCAACTACAACGTTTTTATCAAGTGCAAAACATTTCACATGGCTGTACCATTTTTCATTGATGCCTTTTCCTTGTTGAATACCTCTTTCTCTCTGTCTCTCTCTCCAGCTCTTTCTACTAACTTCCTCAGTTTTGTTATCAATCAATATCAAAATCCAAATTTAAGCAATGACCTAGGGGTCGCGCGGTGGACCTGTTCCTCAGGGTTTCCATGATCTTAGCTCTACAGAAGCTGCTGCCATCTTTCCTCCATGTCACCACTGGACTAAGATCAAAACTAAGATTTCTTTATTGTTGTTACATGTCTTTAAGTCAAGTATGACTCCCAATGGTCCCATGAACAATGGATCAGATCACTGTCCTATTCTGTACCATCTTCATCATCTCTGACACACTTAAGCCCATTGCTTCAGTCCCTGAGTCAATCCCTCACATCGAAGGTCTTCCTCTCTTTCACTGACACTTCACCTTTTCAAGCATGATGTCCCTTTCCAATGAATAGCCTCTGGTTATGTATGTATTTGACCTGCAACAGTGGTGGCTGAAGCCCCCTCGGAAATGCTTCAAAAGACAGTCCTGGAAAGCACCTCCGAGAAGCCACGGCTTTGATTGCCAGATAAAACAAGTGTCCCCTGAAGAAGTGGAGTCATTGTGTGAAGGGTGACTGGTGTGGCTGTATGTTTGTGTGCTTGTGTGAGCATGTGTGCACGCACATTTTCATGTCTGTGGTGACTACGTCTTTTACTCTTAAATTTAACTTTTGTTAATTATAATCATAAGCCAAGTTTAGAGGTAAGAAATTTTGTAAAAATGTAGTTATAACAGCCAATAATTTACATTATGATTTCTAGTTTGTGGATCACATTTAAAAAGTTTCTCCCTATTTCAGAGTTTAAAAATATTTGTTTCCTACTGCTCCTTGGAGGCAAGGATTCTGAGGCTCCGTCTGACATACTTTGGACATGTTGTGAGGAGGGACCGGTCCCTGGAGAGGGCTGCCATGCTTGGGAGGATGGAGGGCAGGCGCAGGAGGGAAAGGCCCCCTATGAGGTGGATTGATTCAGTCACTGGGGTAATCGGGATGGGAGGGTCAGAGACAGTGTGATTGGCACAGGACAGAGCAGAGTTTAGGGCTGTTGTACACATGGTCACTATGAGTCGCAGGCAACTCAATGGCACATAACAACAACAACAACTACTAGTTCTTGTATAATTTACTTCCACAAATTATTCCTTTAACTTATTTTTGAGATTCACTGAGGTTGTTCTTTATATCTGTTGTTATGTGCCATCGGATTGCCTGCGTCTCATAGCAAACCTATGTACAGTAGTTCTGAACCCTGCCTTATGCAGAACCAGCCTCACTATCTCTGACACCCCTACCCCCATGACTCCAGAGACTGTGTCAATCCATCTCATCTGGAGTCTTCCTCTAGTGCAACAACCCTGCATCCTTGCAAGTATGATGTCCCTCTCTAAGAATTGGCCCCTTTGGTGACGTGCCTGAAGTTTGTGAGACAGAGCTTCAAAATCCTTGCCTCAAAGGAGCAACTCGGTTTCATCCTCTCTAGGACAGACTTGTTTGGTCTCTTGGCAGTCCATGGAATGTTCAATGCTCTTCTCCCACACCACAACCCAAAGGCATAGATTCTTTGTCTGTCATTCTTAGTCACTGTCCAGCTCTCTGATGCACCACAGGTAATTGCAAAGTCCACGGCCAAGGTCAGGCACATGCCACTCCATTGTGTGGCCTGACCATCCTTTGTTTATCTCCTTCCCTATTGATGGACATTTGGGTTATTTCCAGTTTCAGATGATTATGAAGAACGTTGTAATAAGTATTTGCACTTAAGTTTTTATGTGAACAGATGTGCAGGCTGGATTTCGAAGAGGTCTTGGTACTAGGGGTATCATAGCTAATATTAGATGGATCTTGGCAGAAAGCAGAGAATACCAGAAGAATGTCTATCTGTGCTTCATTGACTATGCAAAGGCTTTTGACTCTGTGGATCACAACAAACTATGGCTGACTCTGAGAAGAATGGGAATCCCAGAACATTTGATTGTGCTAATGCGAAACCTATACTTGGACCAAGAGACAGTCGTCAGAACAGAGCAGGGAGAGACACTGGATGGTTCAAAATCAAGAAAGGGGTCCACCAGGGATGTATTCTGTCTCCATATCTTTTCAATCTGTATGCAGAACAGATCATCCGAGACGCTGGGCTGTATGAGGAGGAATGTGGCATCAGGATTGGTGGAAGAATCAACAACCTGTGTTATGCAGATGATACAACCCTGCTCGCTGAAACTGAGGAGGACCTGAAGTGCTTGCTGCAGAAGGTCAAGGACTGCAGTCTTCAATATGGATCAAAGCTCAATATCAAGAAAACAAAGATTCTCACCACTGGGCCAATTGGCAGCATCAGGATGGATGGTGAAGAGACTGAGATAGTTGACAGTTTTAGTTTGCTTGTTCCACAGTCAACGCTCTTGGTAACAGCAGCCAGGAAATCAAAGAGACGAATTGCATTTGGGAAAGTCAGCTGTGAGGGACCTCTCAAGAGTACTGAAGAACAACGACATCAGGCTGGAGACTAAGGTGTGCCTGATCCAGGCTATAGTCTTTGCAATTATGTGTTTTGCATCAGAGAGTTGGACAGTGAATAGGGATGATAGAAAGAGAATTGATGCTTTTGAGTTGTGGTGCTAGAGAAGAGTGTTGAATATACCATAGACTGCTAGGAGAACAAACAGTTTTGTCCTGGAGAGGGTGAAGCTGGAATGCTCCTTGGAGTCAAGGATTCTGAAGCTTCGTCTGACATACTTTGGGCACGTTGCAAGGAGGGACTGGTCCTTGGAGAGGGACATCATATTTGGGAGAGTGGAGGGACGGCACAGGAGAGGAAGACCCTTGATGAGATGGATCGAGTCTGTGAGTGGAGTGGTGGGAATGAGTGTGTTTGAGATGGTGAGGTTGGCACAGGATAGAACAGCATTTAGGGCTCTTGTACATAGGGTCGCTATGAGTTGCAAGCGACTTGATGGCACATAACAACAACAACAACAACAACATATTTACATATATTTTGGAGAAATTACTAAGGGTAAGATTTCTGGATGATATGGTAATCAAAATCTTCCCCTCTATTTTAATACGTATTTATTTTCTATTTGCTGATTTTTCATTTTGGCTTATTCAACAAAATAAATATTTCATTAATGCTTTTGAATAATCCATTTTGGACCCATTCACTATATTATCCTATTTTTTTCTGTGTAAGATAATTCTGCTTTCAGAGTCATAATAATTTTTCTTAACCATTCAAATAGATTTATTTTTCAGCATCTTAAGTTAAAAGCTCAAATACTTCCCCCCACCTCAATATTTACTTCTCAATAAATGCAGTTAAGACTAATTATTTCTCTTGACTATATCTCTTTGGTCACGTACTTTGGGAGCTTATGAAACCTCTTCATTTTCATTTACGTCTGGTATGGTTTTTCTTTCTGTTTAAATGCCTTTTTAATCCAAAGAATATATAACGAGGCAATTTTCATTTCCATGTGAGAACATTTTCCTGATTATTTTTCTTTTCCTTATTTTAAGAAATACTATGATCATATGTTTTCCTTCCTGTTTTCTGCTTTGGTGAATATATTTCCTCCATGGCCAGTTTTGAAGTTTTAAAGGACACATGTTTTCTGTTCAGTACTGCATGTTAATGGTATGTTCAATTTCTCAATAATTCTGCTTATTTTTAGTTACATTTTTCTCATTTACTTGATGTGACATTTGATCTGAGAGAAATGTGCTACATTCTTCTATTATGATTGTGGACATATTAATTTTTTTCCTTGAATCTCCAACAGGTTTTGTTTTATTTAGTTGGAAGTTTCATTAGTAGATGTGTGAATATTCTTCTTGAAGGAGTGTAATATTTAATAATATTGAAATATCTTTTTGTCTAATTTAATATTTTTTACTTGGAGTCTATGTTGTCTGATAGATATTTTTCTTCACCTCTTCGGTTTCCGCATTTGCTGGTTTCTCTTTCTCCATCTGTCTGTTTGTAGGTCTTCCTTGTCATTCTGTTTTAAGGGCATGTCTTCCAAATACAAACTAGCTAGGCTTTTCTTAAATTTCATTTTAGTTTTTATACAACTAGAAAAAGTTCCATTTTATAATAGAATATTTGACCCGTTCACATTTATTGTAATTATAGATACTGTTTGATGTAGTAATACTTACTTAATTTCTACTTATTCTGTTCCCAAATTACTTATGCTGTTGGTTTAGCATTCGTTGTTCCATTATATTTTTCTAGGGTATTAGAAAATATATATATATTATTTTAGAAATAATTATTCATGACTAAGATAAACACAGGGAGCTCTGGTGGCCTAGTGGGTAAGAAGTTGTACTGCCAACCCCAAGGCACATAGTTTGAATCCATCAACTGACCTGAGGGAGAAAAATAGACCATCTCCTCCCCCATGGTTTATGGTCTCTGGAAGTCTGCTAGAGACCACCTGTGAGTTGGTTCTGACTCAATGGTACATAATAACAACAACAATGCAAATAAATGAAGAACAATTTAACAGAGTCCAATGACACTGGAGTAAAAATATTCATTCAGCTGCTACTGGATCCCACCAAGCAGTCTTGGTGAAAGGCAAAGTCTTCTGCCCTCATGGAGATTTATACCCTTGTGAACCTGTGAGACAACTCACCTCTGTCCTGGAAGGTGACTGGGAGACAGCATTGGCCGGATGACAGCAGATAGCAGGTGTGTCAGAGGAGATCAACATCATGGGGGAGGTATGGAGACGTAAAGGTGAAGAAGAGTCACAGGAATTAGAAGTGCAATTTAGACATCCTTCAGCAAGGGGAAAAATAGTTGATTTTTCATGAATTCGCTTGCGTGAAAATGTTCACTATCTGATACACATGGGTGCATGACTTGTTGGTAGTAGCCCTGGAGTTTGCTGTGAGTCAGCGATGCCCTGTACGACAGAACGTGTGTCTAAACCATCCTCACAATCACTACAAAGCCCGAGTCCATTACTAGAACCTCTATGAGAGACTCTCCTGCTGAGAGTCTTCTCTTGGCATTAGGAAGTGAAAGTCTTTGCATAAAATACAGGGTCCAGTTACTATGAAGGAGACAGCAGCTAAGGTGTCCATTTGGCTGAGTGATGTTCTAGAGTGGAAGACATAGTAGAGAGAGTGGAAGGTGAGCCAGGCAGGGCACAGCAGGTGGGTGGTGGTAGCGTCTCTTCTGAGCATTAAGTACAAAAACAGAAGTTGAGGGGTTTAGGAGGAATTAAAACAATTTGGGTGAAAATGAACCAACAATAGATTTGAAGAAGAATCACTGCAGAACTGAAATCTTTCCTTCCACAGTAAGAGCCTGGCAGGGCGCACCCAAGAGGTCAGGTTTGGGGATGGAGCAGACATCAATGGACCAAGAAAAATCTTTCTAGGATCTGATGACATCGGAATGGCCATGCGAAGGTGCCCATTTGGTCAATGGGAGAAAGATGGACCTTCTCCTGTAACAATTCATAGACTCGGAAACTCACTGGAGGGTCAATTTGAGTTGGAAGTTATTAGATAGACAAGGATTTAGGTTTGGTTTTTCTCTTTAATGAGAGAAGAGTTTAGAGTGTGTAGTACGAGCTATTGCTCGCCTCTATAAAGTTTACCTTAACTCATGACAAGCCCAAGCAAAATGGAATAAAACGTTGTCTGATTGTGGACCATGTTGAATGTGGTCCGTAGATTTTTCACTCACTTACTTTCAATAGGAGATCACCAGGCCTTTCTTCCTAGACTGCCACTGTCTACAAGCCCTGCTGAAATCTGCCCAGTTTCACAGCAGCACTCACATCTCCAACAACAGACCGGCGTGTGGCTGCACCTGGGCTCTGCGGGCCAGAATCTCCCACATGAGAAGCAAGAATTCTATTGAAACACCAGTGCTCTCACGTAACTGGAACCAGTCATTATTAAAAGGGAATTGATACTTTCTAGAAGATTCTCTAGTCTACAGGCCTTCCTTGAAGTGCCCCAGCAATGCCTGTGCATAGCAATTCCATGTCCTGGATGGTCCTGGTGGCACTTCATAGATTAGAAGGCTGAGAGGCTAGAGCGAAACCACAAACTCTTGCCAGAAAGTGAAAGTGATGACCCTTGTTCTGACCTCTCTGGTTAGTGGGATGTGTTTCCTGAAAGTGAAGCTTGTGGAGAATGTTAAAAGCATAGACCTCTCTCTTACACCTCGCAATATCTGCCTAGCCCTGCACTAATGGTCCAGCAGGTTTGAAGGACGATGGGCAGGGTTCCAGGGTTGACCTCCTGGAGGAAGGGTCAGACACAGAGAGAGGACACCCAAGTGGCCACAAAAACCACGATGATAAGGCTCCTGCTAGACTGGGCATGCAACCCCATTTACAAGTGCCCACAAATGACAGGACGGGGCAGTCTGCTAGCCACAGAAAAATAGTTCTTAACCACGGGGGCCTGCTGTCTTCAAACTCCCAGCTCCAACCCAGTGCCCAGAGGCCAGGGCCTGGGATTCTTGCTTTTTCAGTCTAAGCTGTTCATCTCAACCCCTTTGCAAGGCAGGCAGTTCCTTGGACTTGAGGACAACTTTTTCTCTCACATCCTTATGCTGAGTTCACCTTAGAAAAGTACGGTCTTATGCATCGTCCCACAGGGTCCCTTGTACCTTACTGAGCTGATGCTCATCAGATAAAAAGCAATAGAAACTCAAGCTCTACCCATGAAGTGGATTCAAACAGACTCAGAAGGTTTACTCGGCCATAGTTTTTAAGGGAGAAGGTCACAGAATCTTTCCTTACAGCACTTCTCTGAGTGCCCAGGCCATCGTCCTCAGGTTTGCAGAGGGAGACAGACCGTTTGACCAGCCAGCGACCTTCAGCCAGTTGTTACACCATGCATTCTGTCTAATGGAGACCTTCCACGTGTGAGCAGAACTGTACCTACTTTGCATGGCTGTGGCCTTTCAGAACAAGATCACCACGTAATTCTGGATGGCTTTGAACCACCAATGTTTGGGTTGGTAGTTCAACACTCACGCATTTATACCATCAAGGGAATCTGTGCCTGTACAAACATGCACAGAAGAATGAGTGGAAACAGAGAATATTGAGCTTAGAACTGAGGTGTGGGGTTTTTTTTGTTGTGGTGGTTTTTTTTTTTGTTTTGTTTTGTTTTGTTTTTTTTGCTTAGATTCACACCACAGCCCCTTTGGACACAGCTTATGGACACTTGAGGGACCTGAAGCCTCCCTGGCCTTGGTGGTGCAGCTGCAAATTAGTCAGCTGCTAATCCAACAGTGCACTGCTTGAACCCATCATCTGCTCCGTGGGAGACAGATGAGACAGTTTGTTTCTCTTAAAGATTATACAAGCATGATAGCCTCAACCAAGAAAACAAAAGACATGTTTCATTGAGAAAATTTGCTGTCAAGGAACTCTTTCCAGCACTAAAGAGCACGGATGTCAGTTTAAAGACTAAGGTATGCATAATCCAAGCCACATCACCCCACCCCCAATTGATTTTTATGAACTGGAAATTTGGACAGTGAGCGAAGTAGGCTGAAGAAGAATTGATGCTCTGAGTTGTGGTGTTGGAGAAGTTTACTGAATATTACAAGGTCTGCCCAAAAATCTTGGCAAAAATGAAACTACAGTGCTCCTGTGAGGTAACAAAGGTGAAACTTTGTCACTTGTAGTTTGGGCATGTTATTAGGAGGGGTCAGTACTGGGGGAAAGACATCATGGACATGTACTAGGACGTCCTAGGAAAAAGGGCGATGAAAGCGAGCAAAGTCCTCCTGGAGAGGAATGGGCAGAGTGAGGTTAACAGAAATCATGAGACGGTGCAGGATTAAGGCAGGTTCTGGCCTGCTGTTCACAGGGTCACTAGGGCTCGAGGTCGACTTGATGCCACATAAGACAACATCAACAATTACAGCCCTGGGAAGCCCATGGAGGGTTCTACGCCGCCTACAGAGTTGTGACCATAGGCCAATGTGACAACAGTGGGTGCACAGTAACTGACCTTCCTGTGTACCTGAAAGACAACTGCTGGAGGAACGCAGTGTGCTGGAGGAGAGGGTCCTGGGAAATGTTGGTGCTTTTACCTGAAGTACCCTTTGGCCCAGATAAGATCATATTGTCGTTACTGAAATGATATGCTTCATTTTATAATGGAAGCTTGTCTATCAGATAGAAAATTTCACTCCATGTTCTAAGAGTCAGAGTCTGTGTTAATGGTCACAAACTTTATTTATTGCTTTATGGCAGGAAGTGAGGAAGTTAAATAACACAGCAGAACTGTTACAGGACTGAATGTGCTCTAATATCGCCAGTCATGTTCATCTGCTAGTTTACAGAAAAGTTAGATTTTCGTTCATTCGTTGTTGCACATTTTACCCCCTTTTCTTTCCTTCCCTCTCCCAAGTTGACTTTTTTCTTTTCTTTAGTTTATTTACAAAATTCTAACACAAATGCAAACAAATTCTTTGAATTTCCCTCACCCCCCTACCCATCACATTGTACAGTCTAATGATTAATCCCCTCTTCCCCCTGCACATCCACATATTTCTGCCTCCAGCCCCTCCCACCCCTCCTGGATCCTTATAACCATTATACATTAATGGTCTTATACAATATTTATCCTTGTGAGACTGAGTTAGTTCACTCAGCATAATGCTCTCCAGTCCCTCCCAAGTTAGGTAATAATTTACAAAGTTATTGCTCAAAGTTAGTGCTGCATAGTATTCCATTGTGTGAATGTACCATAATTTCTCAATCCATTAGTTTGTGGTTGGACATTTGGCCTGTTTACATGTGTGGAATAATTAAAAAAAAGAAAAAAAGAAAAAAAAACCCACCCAAAACCCTCAAACCATCTTCCAAGGAATGTTGCAGCAAGATAAAGCGTATGAGTTAATAATATTAACAATACCAACTAAAGAGTTTCCATGAACAGCCGTGTGAACAATAGCCATCTTGTTCCAATCCATTATTTTGATGAATTTGTACAACAACCCTGGAAATTAAGTGACATTGTTCTAATTTTACAAATGCAATTAAGGTTGCTCAGTAAAGCTGAGAGACAGAAGGTGGTTCTGGCTTTGGAACATGCGTCATCTGAGGCAAATGAAAGGAGGGTGTGCGATTCGTACCATCATTTCCAAACTGTTAATGAGGCAAAGGCAATGCCAAGGTCCTCGCGAATGTCTCTCGTGTTGTTGCTATGTGATCTATTCTCTTGTGTGTCTGGTACCTCGTGTCCCTTCACCACTCACTTGCCATCCATTGTGCCTTCCCTTGACCTCCCTCCAATGGTGGAATTCACGGGCAAATGCTCTCAGGATGGAGGACCTACAGTGGGCAGACTTTCTGCTGTGCCACGTCCACTGGGGCCACGTTGGGGTCCAAGCCACAAGGTCCAGTCACGTGTCCCAGTATTGCTGTTTGCATGGCTGGTTGATTTCTGGCTTGCAAAGCTGTAAATCCAACGTCCCCAAATAGACCTGAGAGCTCAGGACAAAGCCCCGTGGCGCCCACTCCAGCTGTGGCAGGGGGCACTTCAGAGGGCTATTGCAATCAGCAGATGGATCTTGTCTCCTCTCATTGCTTCTGACTTTCAAAGGCCCTTGACTTGCTTCTTCCCTGAGCTTTGCCTCAGCAGGAGGTTTTGCTTCAGAAGACTGTGCATAACTCCCTGACAGCGACGCCCTGGCCTCTGGAGGCCCAACATGGCTGTCCCTAATCGCTTGATGCCACTGATTTGCAGCAAATCCTCATGAAGTTGGCCAAGGGCCCAGCTCTTCACCGACCTTCCAAAGCCCTAACCAGACTCCATCCTCCTCCCACCTGACATCCTTTGCCCCTGAGTCTGAAATGCCTCATCTCCCCTCATTGGAAGAGAACAATGATAGTTTAGCGGCAAGGAGTTGTGCTGCCAATCCAAAGGCATGTGGTTCTAATCCACCAGCTGCTCTGCGTGGGAAAGATGGACAATCTCCTTCTTTGTCATTTACCGTCTCCAAAAATCCACTGAGAGATCAGCTATGGGGCAACTGATACACAGCAACAACAACCTCATTTGAAAGTCCGCCCTCCCTCTCAGCCCACATGCCACCTCCTTGTGGTCCGTCCCAGTTCAAGCCTCTGCCTCCCTGTCAAGGCCAAGTCGTCTTAAAATGCCCTCCATACCTTCTGCTGTAATTGCTATGCCTCCTTACCCTCTACGGGAGCTTGAGGCTCCTTAAAGGTTTATTGATGTTTGCATTGCAGTTTATTGTCTGCTGTTGATACGCACATTATAAACTGATCACCTTATTGCATTTAGTGTGCTATTTTTTGTTGTTCTACTGGACAACCACGAGGAAGTAAACTGGTGACAGTGTCTCTTTGGGTTTGCTCCAGCTCAGTCTTGTTTTGCATCTCGACTGCGCCACCAGCCGTGTGATCACCAAGGAGGGGCTGTTTCATTGGCACTTAGCTCCAGGTCAGCTTCTTACCAGCTTCACGGTCCTGGTGCACTCCACTCTGCTGTTCTCACTGAGAAAGGGAAGAGGATCAAATTTACAGTCTTGCTGCAAAGATTTAGGGCAGAGCATGAGACGCTCCACGTCCCACCGATGGTAGAATTGTTGCTCTTGTTGTGAAGATGAAGAAAAACAGCTTCAGTGTGTGGAGTGATTTCCCAGGGCTCACTCCTGTGCTGGTCTCCTGTTCATTGTCTTATACAGAACTTACAGATACTCCTCAAAGCAGGCACTGTTATGCCCACAAGCCTAATTTTGGTTTTGTTGTTGTGGGCATCAAGCCGATTCCAATTCAGTATTCTCGCACAGCAGAGTGGAACTGTCCATTGTATTTCCTGGGCTGAATCGGAATGAAAACAGGTCTTTTCTCCCATAGTTTGAACTACCAGACTTTGGTTTGGTAGCCCAGTGCTCACACACTGTGCCCCAGGACTCCTTACTCTAGTTTCAGGAATGAGGGAACAGAGTCCTAGAGCATTCATGCCTGAGCACCAGCACAGAGTGTTGAGGGGAGCCCCAGAGCCTTCAGGCCCAAGAACCAGCACAACGCCGAGGGGAGCCCCAGAGCATTCCTGACTGAGACCAGAACAGAGAGGGGGATGAACTTGAAAGCCTTTTCCCTCTTTTGTCAATTACTTTTGTCTCCTTACAGCATCAAAGGTCTCAGCACTAAATTTTTTTCAGCACAACTCAAATAAAGGAACCAATGTATGTGTGAAGGACCTTACTTCCTGTGAAAAGTTTGCCATTCAAAGGATCTTAAAAATAAAGTGTCACCAGAGAATGTCACCTTCCAACAAACTGTGAGTCACTTTGGGGGAGTGGGGAGAAGGAAAAGTAAAGAAGTAGTGATCCTGGTGTGTGTAATTCCATCCCAGAGTCACCAGACGTTCCCGAAATCAGCACTTGCCTGATGGCTCATTCACATGGGCCTGAAGGCTGCACGTTCAGCTCAGGCAAGGCCCCAGCTCCTGTTCCCCACCCTTCACCAGGGGCATTCTCACCCTCGCAGGTAATCCCTACAGCCACAGCGAACCTGGCTCTGACACACAGATGACACTTGACAGAAACTGTGAACATTTCCAAACTGTGTGCAGCATTCTCTCCTCACCCTAAGAGCGGCACTGAAGAGTTAGAGGCTGTTCTGCCATAGACACTGAGGCTTCAGACGGAATGTTCTGGAATGGCACCTTCCACATAGGAAGACATTGCCTCCTGGCCCTTTAAACCTGTGCTGTAGGGCTTTTCCTACTGGACGCTGGGCCTGTCTGGTTCTCCATACGCAGGTTTTCTCTAGTCATCTCAGTGTTTCACCCCTTATAATCGGGTCCATTCTGACTCCACAAAGGTGAATCTAAGTGGAGGCAGGTGTGGCACATCCCTCTTTAAGGGGTGACACTCAGAAGCACCCACGAACGAGCACAATGTCCTTGACCAGCTGTGAGATTCATGCAGCAAGTTCAAACAGTTGTTTTCAGACCATTGTGTTTAAGGGTAAAATAGCTCAGTCACAAAAGGACAAATACTGTATAACACTGTTGTTATAAAATAGGACAGACATGGGGGGTTTGGGAGAGAATGGGAAAAGAGTGGATACATATATATTTATAGATGTATATATAGAGATAGAGTCTTGAACATAGAGATTAGATTAGATATAGGTATATAGATCTAGCTAGAGGTAGAGCTAGATAGAGATAGAGACAGATAGATAGTCAAGGACTTCTCCAGAGTACTGAAGAGCAATGATGTCAGTCTAGAGGCTAATCTAGAGAGTTTCCCTCTCCTGATTGGCTCGCCTACCCATTGCCATTGGGTCAATATTCACTCACAGACACACTTCCCTGGGTTTCCAGGGCTGTCAATCTTTATGAGAGAAGACCACCTATCTTTATGCCTTGAAGCAGCTAGTAGATTAGAACCACTGACCTTTTAGCAGGACAATACATTATTTACTATGCCACCAGATCTCCTTCAGGACACCCAGGATCTCACCCCATTTCACAACATGCTCCCCTATCTCCCAAGACCCAGAAAATTCCACCAGCATCAAGACAGTCCGGATTCAGGGAGAGCCCAAGAGCATTGTCTTCTAAATACTGGATTTTTCCCCTAATTTTTCTATGCAAGCTTCATAACATTTCATTTTAAGTGTGCAGTTTATTATTTATAAAATCAATGTATGCCCACTGTGGAAAATTTGAAAACACAATATTAGGTAATTAGAAAGAACTATCAGGCAATTACAATCCCAAGAAAACTCCCCCTGGCTTTGCAGAGCCCTTGTGCTTAAGAACCACATACTAGCTCTCCAGACTAGAACAATAATTTATGTACTACCATCCCTAAATGGCACAAGATGATTTCTGACCTTTGTTTTAAAATAACCCCTTGGTAAGGAACTTCTTACCTCAGGAATGGGTGGTTTTTTTCTTACTTATGTTAAAGAATAGACATTTAGCCTGTGGTGTACAAATAAATTTTTTAGTTGTGATGTTGAAGAAGAGTCTTGAACATACCATGGACTGTTAAGAGAACAAACAGATGTGTCCAGAAGAAGGTGAAACCAAGTTGCTCCTTGGAGGCAAGGACTTTGAGGCTCTGTCTGACATGCTTTGAGCATGTTGCCAGGAGGGATCAATGCTTGGGACATCATGTTTGCAAGTGTGGAGGGACAGTGCAGGATAGGAAGTCCTCGAATGAGATGGATTGACACAGTAACTGGGGTAATTAGGGTTGGTGTGTCAGAGACAGTGAAACTGGCTCAGAATAGAGCAAGGTTCAGAATTCTTATGCATGGGATCGCTATGAGTTGTAGTTGACTTAACAGCACATAGCAACAACCGCAAACAACAACATGGGAAAAAATTACAGTAGCAGCTTGGATCTCAGTAGAGTTCTTGATTTTCTTGACACACGATAGGATCTTTCGATAGAGAAAGGGAGAGAGGACGAGGAAGTAGTCAGGGAGGAGACGGAAGAAGGGAGGATGCTGGAGTGAGGACTTCTGGAGATGAAGACATTCATTCAGCTCTGCCTGGAAAGAAGTTATGATCAGGTACAGATTGAATTGTGTCCCCAAAGACATAATAAAGTACTAGCTCTTGTATCAGTGTGTGTGACCTTGTTGGGCAGATGGTGTTGCTTTGTGTCATCGAGTCACTTACAACTCATAGCGACTCTAGGTACAACAGCTCTGAACTCTGCTCTTTCTTGAGCCAATGTTGTTGTTTCTGATACACCTGCCTGCATCACCCCAGTCACTGAGTCAATCCATCTCCTCCAGGGTCTTCCTGTCTGAGATTAAAAAGACGAGGCAGTCTGCTTATGCTGATTTTACCCTAGGAAACCCTGGGGGTTCGTTCTCCTCTGCCCTTCAGGCTTACTACAACTCAGATTCAAGTTATGAAGAGTGCTGACTATACCATGGACTGCTAGGAGAACAAACAGCTTCGTCCTGGAGAGGGTGAAGCTGGTCTGCTCCTTGGAGTCAAGGATTCTGAGGCTCCGTCTAACATTCTCTGGACATGTTGAAAGGAGGGACCAGTCCTTAGAGAGGGACGTCATGTTTGGGAGGGTGAAGGGACAGAGTAGGAGAGGAAGACATTTGATGAGATGGGTCGATTCAGTTATTGGGGTAGTGAGAGTAGGTGTGTCGTAGCAGGTGAGGTTGGCACAGGATAGAGCGGGGTTTAGGGCTCTTGTACATGGGGTCACTATGAGTTATAAGGGCTTGACAGCACATAACAACAACGGTAGGAAAGGTGTGTTAATGTTGTTGTGAGGCAGCACAAGCTTGAACACTGTGTGAAATAACCAAGCCCTGTCAGTCCATTATCCTCCGATCTGTACGGGATTAGATCTCTGGTCATGAGCTCTGTGACCTCGCAGCTGACTGCTTCACTGCTCCAGGGTGCCCGGTGCTCTGATGGAGTCCGTCAGGCCCAGAGAAGGGCTCAGGGACTCCCTGGGCTTCCTGCCAGGAACCTCAGTGCCATGGAGCCCAGGGGCTTGGAGGACAGCACAGGAGACTCGTCCATCCTGGGTTTGCTCGTGACTAGAGCCAGCAGCTTCTTTTCCCTGGAACAGTGGGTCCAGGGAGGCTTGGGACAAAGCAGCTCCTCTCTTCAGCTCTCATTCAACAATTGCTTTCCCTGGCTGGCCTGAACCTATCCTGGGGTTCAGGGGTCCCTTGAATGGATAGAAAACAGACAGAGGAAGTGCCATTGCTGGTGCCTGGGCGCTCTGGTGGTGGGGCCTTTAAGGAGTCCATCTGTTAACCCAAAGGGCATGCCTTTCCGGGAGCTGGAAACCACCAATATCTCTGAGGAAGGAAGAAGAGCAATCTCCTGTGCAAAGTACCGTCAAGGAAACACCGAACAGAATCAGCTGTGAGTTGGTTCCAAGTCAATGGCAATGAGGTTGGGGTCAGGAGGATCCAGCTGGGCTCACTCTGCGTGGACAGTGATGGTCCCTGGGCCCTTGGGAAGGATTTGGAGCCTAACTGGGTGTGGATGTGATCCATGGGCAAGGATGTGGAGGACTGCTGCTTCCCCAGTTCCGAGGGAAGGAAATCATCTCTTCTTCAAGGTGTTGATGTTGTTGTTATGTGCATCGAGTCGCTTGCAACTAATAGCGACCCTATATACAAGAGCTCTAAACCCTGCTCTATCCTGTGCCAACTTCACTATCTCCAAAAATGACATCCCTCTCCAAGGACTGGTCCCTCCTTGCAAAATGCCCAAAGTATGCCAGATGAACAGAATTCTTGACTCCAAGGAGCAGCCTGGCTTCACCCTCTCCAGGACGAAGCTGTTTGTTCTCCTAGCAGTCCATGGTATAATCAATACTCTTCTCCAGCACCACAGTTCAAAGGCATCAATTCTCTTTCTGTCCTCCCTAGTTAGTGTCCAGCTTTCTGATGTATAGTACACAATGGCAAAGACTATATCCCATATCAGGCACACCTTAGTCTCCAGCCTGACACCATTGCTCTTCAGTACTCTGGAGAGGTCTCTGACAGCAGACTTTCCCAATGCAATTTGTCTTTTCATTTCCTGGCTGCTGGTACCAAGAGTATTGATTGTGGAGCCAAGCAAACTAAAACTATTAACGATCTCAATTTCTTCACCATCTATACTGATGCTGCCGATTAGCCCAGTGGTGAAAATCTATGTTTTCTTGATGGTGAACTTCAATCCATGTTGAAGACCCAAGGTCAGTGCAGTTTTAGTACCACCCATAGACATCCAGTGACCGATGAGGGGTGAAAGAGGGACAATCTCCAAGGAGCCACCAGCAGATCCACTGGAGAAAGACGAGACTCTTCTCAGATCACAGTCCTTAGAAATGCCCGTCAGTCGTTCTCCTCTGGTCTTCAGGCACTCTGAGGGTGGGATTCATCCCCGGGTGAAGAAAGAGTTCAGGCGGGGGAAGCTCCGGCAGCATCAGCGCATGAACTAGGAGGGTCCTTGGGGATCATCCCTCTTTCACCTCCCCTCATCGGTCACTGGATGTCTACGGGTTGCACTAAAACCGCAGTGACCTTGGGCTGGGAGGCTCTTCGAAGCTGAGGGTGTTTCTGAATTCCCGCTGCTCTGGAAGCTGATGAAGAATCTCACGGGTGGAGATCTGGATACTGTGCCCCGGTGTCACTCCACATCTGTCCCCAGGCTCCAGCTCAGCCAGTGTCTGCTGATGTGTAGCTGTCTTCCAAGAGAGGCACTTCTTATTCTGCTCGCGCCATCAGTGCCGAGGTGGGACATACCTCACATCCTTCCCCGGCCCATCTCAGGCTCTGTTCCTTCCTGGCATCGTCCTCTGCTCTGCCCGGCTGACCGCCCCTCAGCATACCCGGTGCAGCCCCTACTGCCTTTGCCTCCCCTCACCTTGCTTGCCTGACACCTCCGTGCTCCAGAGTCATTCTGAAGGTCAGAGTGCCTGTTTAGACTAAGGACTTGTGTTGGAAGATGCAATCAAAATTGTACGATCCAAACTTGCGTTGATGCTTTCTAGCAAAGACATGGAAACAACCGTAACTTCTCCTTCCTCTTTCCAGGTGTGCTTTGCTCCGCTGGAGTCATCTCCTCCCGTGCAGATGGCCGCAGTGGGAATGTGCATAATTGGAAAGAATAGGGCATCAACTAAGCAAAGACCGAGAAGCTAATGTTACTTGAAATGAAGAGCATTTAGGGCACAGCTTGCACAATGATGCCCCCAAGCAGTGGTGTCTGTGACGATGGCTTAATAAGACTCAGCAGGGGACAGTGGAGGGGAAGGGAGAGCAGCTCAGGTGGGAGACAGGGTCTGGGCATCTTTCTGCAAGGAACTCAGAACTCGGAGCATCAGATGGCCAGTGCAAGCCAGCACCACAGCTGCATCTGCGTGTCTCTGTCATCACCAGCGCTCTCCATTGCTAGCCCTGCTGGACTGTCACTTTCCTGGCCTCTCATCTTACCTCTGACTGTGGTCTGCTAAGTCACTCCAGCCTCAGGTCCCATTAAGAACAGCCTGAAGATGGTCCCTGTCTCCTGTTCAACCTAAGCCCCATGCATCCAGGGTTCTGCCTATGGCTGGTGGCAGGGACTCAGCCAGGCCTCCCACTAGACCCCTCATCTGGTGGTGCCTGAGGCTGTGCTTCGTGGGTTCTGCCACCTTCTCTCCTTTCCTGATATTTGTCCAACTTTTAGCTTTCGTAGTAGATTCCCACTGGTACAAGCAAAGAAAGTGCTTAACTGCTACCTAAAGTTTACATATTTGATTGTTTCTACCCAGAGAAACCTGAGGAGAAAAGACAACTATAAAAAAGAGTCTCTGAAAACCTTAAGGTTGTCTATTCTCACGTTCATGAAATTTTCACTTGGAATTGACTTGGTGATAATTTTCGTATGCAATGTTGTGACATTCACTGGGAACTTCCTCTCTCTGCAGGATTATCACAGAATGAGGACACCGGGCTGTACGTGAGTATTGTATGAGGAAGCCAGCTTTATTCTGCCAAGTTGATGGCTTCATCTACAAGTTGATCCCAGAGTTCCTCGGTCTGAGCACTTTGGTTCATGTCACGTCTCAGCAATAGCATTGGGAAGCCACTTTGAGATAGAAACATAGGCTCCGAGTGCCCCTCAAAGCTCCCAGAGCCCACATAGGCAGTCTTGATGTGCTAACAGCTCCAAACACAAACAGAGGGCATCGATTACACTAATATGCTATTAGGCAGAGTGAGATTAATTGTGTCAGCTTAAAATTAACTTCTTTCCTTGGATTGTAGGACATTAAGCACAGCCACATACTTGTATTTGTCTGTGTGCACTCCGTCTATGCAAAAATCTATAAAACTAATCCAACTGGCAAAGAAAGTTTTGTGCTAATAAGGTTGCAAATGGAGCTTAGGCCTAGGGTTTAAATAACTAACATTGAATGCAGAAAAGAAACATTTTAATTATTTAATAAGGCATGAAAAGGAATTCCAAAGTATTTCTACAGCAGCAATCCCAATGGGTATAATTTTGGTCCCCAAATTTTATTCTTATTCTTTGAAGATGATGGCCTGAACTTCTTATTTCATTGGATTAAAGGAATTGAAATCCTCATGGGGGCGTGGCAGGAGAAGGCACTAATTTGGAGACCAGCAGGGGAGGTTGTATCCCAGCAAGGGGAGGCATTTAGGGCAGATGAGTTGTCCCAGAGAAGAGATGGAGAAATTGAGATGCAGAAAATATATCTTGGGACAACTGTTGGGTCTTTATAAATAATCATCACAATCTTCATCGTGGTGTGGTTTTTTCCATGGTGCACTTTCCCATGCTTTCTCACTGTCGAAGTCTCTCCAGAGCCACCTTAGGAAGACATTGCATGTGCTATTCTGTTTTGCGGACAAGGAAACTAAGTGTCATAAAAAGTACCCGTTACATGCATGTTAACTTAGTCAGGTGCCATACATTTCCTTTCAGCTCGCAGCACTCCCATGTGACAGAGAAGGTCTTACTTACCCAGAGAGGTCTAGACTGTGATCCTTACAGGTGTAGATCACCAGTACTTTTCCTGGATAGTTGCTGGAAGGATTTGATCTACCAACCATTCAGCTAGCAGTCAAGTGTTTAACTGTTATGTTTCTAGGACATGTCAGGCTTAACAATTTTATATCATAATAGGATGAAGGATGAAAGTGCCCCCAGCCGTCCTCGGAATTTTGCTGTTTGCAGCCACTGGTAATGTTTGAGGCCGTCATTTGAGTCACCACTGTGTCGATCCATGGCTTTCCTCTGTTTATGCTGATTCTGTTTCACAAACTGTGACATCTTTGTCTAACAATTGATCCGAAGTAAACCTTCTGAAGTATTGTCACCAGCACTTCACTAGGCGTTCTGTGTTTCCATTAAGTCACTTCTTACCATGGCCCAGGTACAGCTGGTCTCTGCCAACGCTGCAATTCAAAAGCATCACTGCTCTCCTGCTCTTCCTTTCAGAGCTGAGCCTCCACAGACAGTCCTGTGCTAGACGACGGAGAGGAATCTCAGGCCGTCTTTTGAGCTGGGGCTTTGGATGCCATTTCCGAGAGGCATCCTCCGGGATTCTCCCTGTCCTGGGACTTGGAGTTTGAATTGGAGCATCTTACTGTGCTGCTGGTTTTTCACAGAGGCTTGCTCGTTAGTACTGAAGATGGAGATGCTGAGTTGGCATCTAAACCGGGCACGTCCTTGGTCTAGGATGAGAGATAAGGAATCATGACTCAGGAGAATCTGACTGGAGCAGAGTATGTGTGCTTTGTTAATTTCTGGGGAGAGTCTCCAGGTCGTGCGAATGGTTAATTCAACCCAGCCAGTAATGGAGATTTTAATTAATCCAGAGTCATCTTGGAATAAAGACCTGGGAAATGTACCTCAGTTGAGGAGGGGGGAGTCAAAACAAACAACACATTAAAAACCCTGTGGAACAAAGTTGTGCTGACACACAGGGTCCCCCGGAGGTGGGTCCTTGGACCTCGGCACCAGCTCCTCACTCCTCCTGGATCTGGTCCCAGTTCGGGTTCTGATGGCTGCTCCCTGTGCTTGTTTCAGCACAAGTTTTGCTCACCTCGACCCTCCCCGGAAGCCTGAGCACTCACACCTCCACGGCCATCGCGGCAGAGGAAACTTCTGGGCCTCAGTGACGACTCCAAGGTCTCCGTTTCAGTGTTTGGAGGGAACGTGATGACAGATATGCCATCTGAATGCTGCCCCAGTTTACAATTTTAGAAGCAGAACATTCTCTTTCTGGGCACTCTGTACTTGTTACTGGCCAACCAGATCTTTCAGAAAGTGGTTCTGTAAGTAGCAAAGTTCTTCAGACACTAAGTGATCAGACAATAAGTGATCTTAAGGACTATTTTGAAAAATTCAAGTAAATTTCATATTGAGTTAAATGCTTTGGGGTATATGAGCATATTTATGAAGTCTAAAGTACTTGACTTCCAGAGTCAGGCCCTAGCTTAAAATCCTATAAGTTGTTGTTGTTATTGTTATGTGTCATCGAGTCGCTTGTGACTCATAGAGGCCCTATGCACAACAGCCCTAAACTCTGCTCTGTCCTGTGCCAATCGCACAGGCTCTGACACCCCCATCCTAATTACTCCAGTCACTGAATCAATCCACCTCATAGAGGACCTTCCCCTAATGCACTGTTTCTCCACCCTCTCAAGCATGACGTCCCTCTCCAAGGACTGGTCTCTCTTTACAACATGTCCAAAGTATGTTAGACAAAGCCCCAGAATCTTTGCCTCCAAGGAGTAGCCCGATTTAACCCTCTCCAGGATGAATCTGTTTGTTTTCTTGGCAGTCCATGGTACATTCAGTACTCTGCTCCAGCACCACAGCTCAAAGGCATCAATTCTCCTTCTATCCTCCCTAGTCATTGTCCAACTCTCTGATGCATAACAAGTAATTGCAAAGACCATGGCCTGTAGCAGATGCACCTTAGTCTCCAGAGACACACCATTGCTCTTGAGTACTTTAGAGAAGTCCCTAACAGCAGACTTTTCTATCGCAATACGTTTTTTGATTTCCTGGCTGCTGGTGCCAAGAGTGTTGACCGTGGAACCAAGCAAACTGAAGCTGTGAACAATCTTAATCTCTTTGCCATCCTGATGCTGCCAATTGGTCCAGTGGTGAGAATCTTTGTCTTCTTGACATTGAGCCTCAGTTCATACTGAAGGCTGCAGTCCTTGACCCTCTGCATCAAGTGCATGAGGTTCTCCTCAGTTTCAGCAAGCAGGGTTGTGTCATCTGCATAACACAGATTGTTAATGGATATGCCACCATCTCTGATGCCACATTTCTCCTCATAGAGCCCAGCCTCTCAGATAATCTGCTCTGCATATAGGTTGAAAAGGTATGGAGACAGGATACATCCCTTGCGTACACCCTTCCCAATTTTGAACCATGCAGTGTTACCCTGCTCTGTTCTGACGACTGTCTCTTGGTCCAAGTATAGGTTTCGCATTAGCACAATTAAATGTTCTGGGATTCCCATTCTTCTCAGAATCAGCCACAGTTTGTTATGATCCACACAGTCAAATGCCACACAGATAGACATTCTTCTGGTATTCCCTGCTTTCAGCTAAGATCCATCTAACATCAGCTACAATATTTCTAGTACCATGACACCTTCTAAACCCAGCCCGGACTTCTGGCAGTTCTCTGTTGATGTGCTGTTCCAGTTGTTTTTGGATAATCTTCGGTAGAATCTTGCTTGCATGTGAAATCAAAGATATTGTTCTATAGTTTCCACACTCTATTGGGTCACCCTTCTTTGGAATGGGAACAAATATTGATCTCTTCCAGTCAGTTGGCCAAGTGGTGGTTCTCCAGATTTCTTGGCACAACTGGGTAAGCACATCCGGGGCAGCATCTGTTAGCTGAAATATGTCAATTGGTATACCATCTCTTCCTGGGGCTTTATTTTTTGCTGTTTCCTTCAAAGCAGCTTGAACTTCTTCCTTCATCACCGTAGGCTCTTACTCAAATGTTATTGCATTAAATTCTTCTGTATCTGCCAATTCCTTTCAATACAATGACTCAGTATATTCCTTCCATCTTCTTTTAATACTTCCTGGATCATTTAATATTCTGCTTAAAGCATCCTTGATTATAGCAACTTGAGGTTTGAATTTGTTCTTCAGTTCCTTGAGCTTAAGAAATGCTGAACGAGTTCGGCCCTTTTGATTTTCCAACTCTAGCTCCTCACACATTTCATTGTAATGTTTTGCTTTGTCATCCCGTGCTGCCTTTTGGAATCTTCTGTTCAGCTCTTCAGTATCTTGAATTCTTCTTTGTGCTTTGGC
The DNA here is from genome assembly GCF_000299155.1 of Elephantulus edwardii. NCBI lineage: Eukaryota > Metazoa > Chordata > Mammalia > Macroscelidea > Macroscelididae > Elephantulus > Elephantulus edwardii. The sequence goes on along the minus strand of NW_006399752.1, from coordinate 31,234,557 downwards.
TTCTCTTCGCTCCTGTGCAATCTTCAGAGTCTCTTCTGACATCCGTTTTGGTCTTTTCTTCCTCTTCTGTCTTTGTAATGACAGTTTGCACTTTGTTTTTGGTGAAAAATTCTTCTAGGTCATGTAACCCTGGTGTGTCCACTTGCTGTGCAGGGGTAACTTGTGGCCGCTGTAAAACCGAACCCTGTGACACTGATGAGTCAAATGCAAGAATGGTTACCCAAGGTGGACAGTATTTGGTGAAGCTCCCCAGTTAAAACAAGCTTGGAAATAGGAGTGGCATCCACTTCCACAATAGCTTGTCTCTGGAAACTCTATGACCCGGGATAAAGGACAAAAGTTATACAGGAAGTGTCCAGCACTTTTGTTCATAGTGTCATTATGAATCACCTGCAACTCAAAGGCACTTAACAACAACAACGAAATACTTGACAAAAGGCTTCTCTTCGCCCCCCCCCCCCTTGTCTACCTAACTATGTTGAAACTGAGGAGGACCTGAAGCACTTGCTGTAGAAGGTCGGGGACTGCAGCCTTCAATATGGGTTGAGGCTCAACATCAAGAAAACAAAGATTCTCACTACTGGGCCAACTGGTAACATCATTATAGATGGTGAAGAGATTGAGATTGTTGACAGTTTCAGTTTGCTTGGCAATCAACACTCTTGGTACCAGCAGCCAGGAAATTAAAAGACAAATTGCATTGGGAAAGTCTGCTGTCAGAGACCTCTCTAAGATACTGAAGAGCAATGAAGTCAGTCTGGAAAATAAGGTGTGCCTGATACAGGCCATGATCTTTGCCATTACTTGCTATACATCAGAGAGCTGGACAATGACTAGGTATAATAGAAGTAGAATTGATGTCTTTGAGCTGTGGTGCTGGAGAAGAATATTGAATATACCACAGACTGCTAGGAGAACAAACAAGTTCGTCCTGAAGAGGGTGACCCAGACTGCTCCTTGGAGGCAAGGATTCGGAAACTTCATCTAACATACTTTGGGCATGTTGCAAGGAGGGACCAGTCCTTGGAGAGGAAAGTCATGCTTGGGTGGGTGGAGGGACAGCACAGAAGAGGAAGACCCTCAATGAGATGGATTGATTTCGTCACTGGGGTAATGGGGCTCGGTGTGTCAGAGACAATAAGATTGGCACTGGATAGAGCAGGGTTTAGGGCTGTTGTACATAGGGTCACTATGAGTCACAAGCCACTCAACAACACATAATGACAACAACAACAACTGAACCATGAATATTGGGATAGTATATTTGAAATTTATTCCTATTGCATCTGAAATGCCACAATTTTGAGTCTCTACAGAGAAGAATGGTAATCAGTAGTGCACTTCAAGTGTCCATCTCTATGCCTCCTTCTCATCTAAACCTAGTGTTAACTCCAGAACTGGCATCTTCATCGAAGCATGGAGAAGTGAGAAATAAAACGTGTTTCTGAATCGAAAAGAGAGGTAGTCACTAGCGATAGCTTAGCTGACGGATTCCAAATGTAGGTTTTAAAAACCTTCCTCCAGAGGCAACTGAGCAAGTTACTTAAAAAGGAAGCTCAGAATTGAAAACACTCACGCGTACGGGTTTGAAGGTTGGAGGATTGATTATTCTAGTTTATCTGAAATGCTCGTTTAGGAGTCCACATCATCAAAGCATTGCTTGGTGATGCCTCTATATTTAGCCACGTGACGATGATGACTGCAGGGCAGGTGGTAATACACACGAGGAGTGGTGCGAGCACAGCACGCTGTGTGTTGGACTGGCAGTCTCACCACCAGCTCCGAGGCTGGAGGGCAGCCTCTGAAATCTGACGGAGGGCTGCCAGGAGGTGGGAGAGACTTGCTGCTACTGGGCTTCCTATTTGGTCACTTGGTCTAATTCTCCACAACTCCTCAGAAGGACACCTGCTGTTATTGCCTTGAAGCCCTATGACTAGAGAACTCGGAGGACTGATAGAACTGACCTAGAGCGTTTCCAAGACTAAAATCTTTATGGAAACCGCTGTCTCATCTTTTCTCCACAGAGTAGTTGGTGGGCTTGAACTAGGTGCTGGTAAGATTGCAGCCTGGTGCTTAACTGCTTTACCACCACGTATAAAATAGAAAATCATCAATTCTTGTTTGTATATCCACAGTGGATTTACTAAGACATCAAGGTTGGGGTAAGACTAAGAAAAACTGGATAAATTATGTATACTGCATTGAAACAAATGAGGGAGTGAACAGTTTAAAAGTGGCATATGATAGGGTATTATGGTTATCATAAGAGTCCAGAATTAAGGTTGCATAGTGGAGTGTACTCAGGGAGGGGGAATTCTATACCAATGAAGGAATTTTTGTTTTACTTTTTAAAGAGAGGAGAAAACTTGAGGGGGGGGGAAGGGTAGGCAGGGAGAAAAGTGCAACAATGAATGAATGGAAATCCAAAATCTCTGTAAATGTTCATCAAAATTAATAAAAGTGTAAAAAAAGAAATATGGGCCAGCCTAAAGCTTAATACTGATGTTTCTTCCCCAGCGTGGCTTTGATTGTGCTGCAGAATTTACTATCATCGACCCCAGTAAGCTCGCAGATATGAGTGTCACTTGGCGCTAACATTCTGTAAGTTTTGATCACTATTCATGTTGGAAATCCACTGAATTTTCTTCAGATTATTTTAGAAACAAGTTGAAATACATTCGTGCGTATAGCTCCCCGAGGACTTTCTCCACCGGCCCCCCGTTTTCTGACCCTTTCTCCTCTCTCCCTCCCCTGGGAACCTCCAGTAGCCCTTGTGGCATCTACGCTCTCTGGTGTTTTCTGAGCTCTTCTGCAGCTGTTCTGACTTGTCCTACTGTCTGTGATTTCTCTTCTGTTTCTTTGAGCCCTTCTTCATCTCAAGGCCTTCCACGCCACCTTCTCTTGAAAGCCAACCCATCTTCCCAGCAAGTGCCTCTGTTCTCTCTTTGTCCTTGGTCCATACTCTGGTTTGGTTGGTTTTTTGTTTGGTTTGGTGGTGGTTTTTTCTGACTTTTTCTGTTTACTCTCTTGCCTCAGTTTCCCTTGGATCATTAACTTCGTAAAGACATGGCTGTGAACACATTTATTTATATACTGATTGGTTTGGGGTTTGTTCTTTTTTCCTTTTGGTTTTAATGTCTTTGGAGGAAATTACGTGATGCATGTCCACAGATGTGAGTTAAGATGATTACAAGATGTCAGCAACTCAAAGTGTGGGTGAGTGGCTGACTTTAGACTCAGTTTGTTTCAGTGGCTTCATGGAACTCCTCATCTGAAGAGGCAGGGACACGCATGACCAATCAATACAATAGCCTTCAAGTTCATAGAAGATCCTCAGGGTCCCAAGGACAACTGTCACCTAAAGTCTTGCTTAAGGTGGAAGTGCAAGAATGAAACCTGGGAAACCCCATCATAGATATGATGGGGGGAGCAGAATGACGTGATGACTGGTCATCTATAGCTGTCGCTACACTTTTCCCTCTTGCGCTCCTTGACAGTTTAAAGGTCCTTGTCATCTGTTTTCTATAACTTGTTTCTGACCTCCATGTGCATTTTCTTAAGATAGAGTTTATTTTCATTTCTTTCTTTCATTCACACATTCAACAAAGGCATGCCAGACATGGTTGCCGGCTGGATGGGAGAGACAGAAAAACCAGATGGGGCCCCATCCTTGTGAAGCTCACAGTCTCCTGGTTGACAATGACGTGGTAACAGATGGCCTGACAAGGTGCTGTGGGGGTGGAGAGGAGGTGCTCGGATCCACCCTGAGGATGCTGGGCTTTGGAGAGGCTTCGAGAAGGGACAGTGTTTTAGCTGAGTCTTATAGAGCTCACCAGAGGGGCTGGACTGGCCATGCTGGGGAAGAGAGCAGGGAGGAGGGGAAGAGCAGCTGAAAGAGAGAGGCGGGGTGAGAGGAGAAGCTGGGGTCAGAAGCCAGCCTGTAGCTGAACCCAGCAGGTGGGCAAGCAGCTTGGCAGTGGGGCTAGAGGGGAGGCAGTGTGCAGAAGGAGACCCTCTGTAGGAGACCTGAGGAGCCATCCTGAGGGGTGTGGGTTTCACCCCGCCAGTGCAGGGACCCTGAAAGGCATTTGACCAGGGGGCTCTGGAGGAGAGGAGTGTTTGCAGGAAGAGCCTCTGTCTGCAGAATGACAGGCAGCTCTGCTCACAATGGTAGCCTGTGGTGCTGGCCACCTGGTGTGCTAATGGCCTTGATACTTGGGGAGCAAGGGGCTGGCAGAGGTCTTGGACACAGGGTGATCTGCACCTGTTTGGGTGCATGCCCTCTTAAAGGCAACACAGGGGCTGATTAGGAATTCCAGACAACGTTCCAGCAGCAGACACTGCCAGCTCCTGGTGGATCCTTCCCAGCGGAGGTCAGGTTTACTGGAGGCAGCTACACCTTCGCATGGTTCAAGAAATGTGGGACGCTTTCCCAAATCTAGATCACCTCCACCCTTCTATCAGGGTCATACTCTCATGCTCACCTCCCAGGACTTTTTATTCTGGTGCCATGTTGCCTTGACGAGAGGGTAGGTGTAGGGCATCACCAGCAGGAAAGGTCTGCCCAGCTCTCATCCCATCCTGCACTGTGGTTTTCATCCTGCTAGAAGCTGTGCCACCAGCATTTCCAAGGCCAACCAGAGTCCCCCACATTGGAGAGGAGTTGAGGCAACCTCCAGATGAAGACTAAGAAGAAAGGTTTGTTGATCCACTGAGTTATAACCACTGAAACTCCACGAGTCATGACAGAAACCTGCCAGAGGGTCTTGGCAACTCAGCACCCGACCTGGGAACACGCTCGACACACTCTGTGGTCCAGGCTATAGACTCAGCCATTCAGATAACTGCGAAGAAGACACAGGACCAGGGGACGTTTCCTTTGCTGTACATAAGCTCAAACTCGCTGTGAGTGTTGAAAGGCCCCCACATGTGACCATGTGTCTGTCCTTGGTTCTCTAGAAGGGCCCAGAGGCAAACAGAGCATCCCAACACATGTCCAGTGGATGGACTGGCAAGTGAGAAAACCTCCAACCCCCCAGTGCGGATTAAATAACCTCTTCCCTAGATTCGAATTTTTGCTCTTTTACAAACATTGCTAAATCTATCATCCAAATATGTATTTTATCTTATAAAATTGTATGGCAAATTGCATATTATTTTTGTACATAGTCGTTCAGATCCTGAGTATTTATAGAGTGCTAAAAATAAAACTGCTGGATTGGAGTATGCATATTTTTAATTTTGATAGAGAAGCCAAATGGGTCTCCCAAAAAATGATGCCCATTTTCATTCCAATCAAAGCCATCTGAAAATGCCCGCTTCCCAACCCTCTTGCTGTTATATTTTCTTTTCATTTGTTGTTTTAATCACAGAGGTAGAAATCATACCTCAAGTTTTAAATGTGAATTTCTCCACTTGTTAGTTGTGATGTGTATAGTACGCAAGCCTATGGGCTCTTTACATTTACTCTTCTCTAGTTGATACGTGTGTTGCCCAGAAGCTCTGGTGGTGTAATCCATAGGCAGCTGCGGGATGGGTGTGTCAGAGGCAGTGCGACTGGCACAGGATAGAGCAGGGCTTAGGGCTGTTGTTCATAGGGTCGCTATGAGTCACAAACGACTCGACGGCACATAACAACAACAACAACAGTTGATACTTCTGTTGCCCAAAAGCTCTGGTGGTGCAATCTACAGGCAGCTGCACTGAGGATACCTGATGACTGCAAGTGTCCAGCAGTTCGAGTCGGTCAGCAACTCTGTGGGAGCAGGATGGACGATCTCCTCCCCTGCAATTTGCAGCCTCTGAAAACCCACTGGAGGGTCAGCTATGCGTCAGCTCCAACTCAATGGTAACACTAAAGTTTTGACTCTTGCTTTCTTTCTATGGACCCTGTGTGTTGACAACAGTCTCACAATTTGCTGAGATATTAACAGGGGGAAAAGTCCACAGAAGAGGGAATTCATTATTTTTTCCAACCTATAGGAGTGTCGGAGACAGTGCGATTGGCACAGGACAGAGCAGGGTTTAGGGCTGTTGTACATAGGGTCGCTATGAGTCACAAGCGAGTCGACGGCACATACCAACAACAACATAGGTGCCCACAGAAGAAGGAAAGGTATTTCCCCAAACCTTCCCCTCGGTCCAGCTGTTGGTTCTGTCTGAGTCAGGACTGTCCTTCACTTAAAGGCTGGGGGACTCTTGTACATTGCAGAATTGGATGGGAGATCCCACCAGACAGTGTGACCTCCCTAAATGGGGCTTTGAGTTTCTCTACTGAGTCCACTGTAGCTATTAACTCTTATTTGTCCGATGGAGCTGGGGATCAAATATTTGATGTTTTGGGAAATGAAGAGGAGAAAGAAGGGGACAGGAAATGCTTCCAGAACAGGAGCCTCAAGTCTGTCCAAGCTGGACCCTGAGCTGGAAGAAGGCAGCTCCTCCACGTGACAAAGAGGTTCATGGTGGTGCCTTCAGGGGTGAGCATTCAGTGCGGGGCCTGCAGTACTGAGTGAGGCCTGGTGATGCCTTCAGGGGTGAGTGTCAGTGTGGGGCCTGCGGTCCTCAGTGAGGCATGATGGTAGGGCATGCAGCCCAGAGGGAGGGGCCAGGCTGAGGCATCTGGCCTGGACTGAGTCTCTCCAGAAATGGGTCGAGGAGAGGTTGAGGGGTGCTGCTGGACATCTCCCACTCTGAGTGGACACTCAACCATGTTTGCTTTCAATGATACAGAGAAGGGGTTATGTGAGAGGCAACAACCTGGCTTAGAAGACTGTGGACTTTGGAGTTTGATAGCAGTGAGGTCTGGTTCTTCTACTCAGTCATTGCGTGATGACACTGGACAAATCATCGCTCACTGCCTCTCCATTTCAATGGGCACAATACCAGTTGTGTATAGAGGATTGTGTTTAGTTCATGACCTGATCCAGGTCATGGTCCTTGCAATTATGTGCTATGCATCCGAGAACTGGACAATGATTGAGGATGACAAAGTAAACTTGATGCCTTCGAATTGTAGTGCTGGAGAAGACCATTTAACATACTATGGACCACCAACAGAAGAAACAGGTCTGTGTTGGAGAGGGTGAAATCAAGCTGTTTCTTAGGGGCAAGGGGATATTTTTGGAAAAAAAAACCCCACTTTTTAAAATATTATTTTTACTTTTTTATTTTATGTGTGTGTGTGTCTGTACCATCAAATCAGATCCAACTGGTACAGATGGAGATTTCCCCTCCTTCTCCAGCGGAGCATCCAGTAGATTCGAACCACATGCTTTTGGGATTGGAGCTTCTTGCCACTAGGCCACCAGGTCACCCTGCGACTTAGTAGTAGTCAGTCGTGATTTCTTTTAAGAGTCTTTCTACTTGTTTCCTTGGAATTCACTTGACATGAGTCAGAATGAACTCAATGGCAGTGGGTTGGATGAGCACCAAACACAACGCTAAAGATTTTCCCACAACTGTGTAGCTTGTTTAATGATAATAAAAATCCATCAGTGTTGGCATGAAGACCTCATCTGTGTTACAGAAGGAGAAACTGAGGTTCGGGAGCTTTGATGCAGTTACCCCGACCCTGGTGCACAACGTGGACCTGCTGATGCCGGTCACGGCCTTGCCAGTCCATGTCCTGCTGAGCAAGAAGTTCCGCTGCGGACAGGTCACGGTTACTGGACACGACAGTGGCCGTCAACAACGTGACCCTCAACAACCAGAAACTGACAGATGGAGACAAACCTCAACGCTCACCAAATCCCACATCTTAGTTGATGGCTGGAGGCCACTGTCGTTGGTCAAGGACGTGCAAAGCCGCTGGGTACGTACTCCCAGGGATGGTATCTCCGTGCTCCCAAGAAGCCATTCAACTTTTGGCCACCTGGGATTATACGAACACCGTCCTTGGATTTAGTGAAACCGGTTCCCATTCAATCTCCACTCCTCTTCAGAGGGGCCCACCACTCCAAGCCCGTCATCACAGAGTCGGCATTGATTAATAGGATCTCTCTCTGAAGACCTGGAGTGAACGAGGGCAAGGACCGTTTCTGTCCCTCCTGCCTTCCACCGCCTCTCTTATATCAAGCTTCCCGCAGTGCATGTAAAGCTCTCAACAAATACTGACCGAAAGAGATGATGACTTCCCTTCCACGACTCCCCAGAGAAAGCCTGCTGTCATTTCCTCTTAGTATTTTCTTAGGGGTTTTGATAATTTGTCATTATTTTGTCTGTGAACTAGCTGAAGAGTCCCAAGGCAGAGATTGAAGCTCTTTCCCTGGTCATGCTACCTCACCGTGTCCACTTGACTTTCCTTTTACAATGTGGTGACTCACCTCATCCAGTTACTTCCGCTGTGCCTGGAGCCGGTGTGGATGACGACGCCCCATCTGGCCCTGTTTCATGATTCTCCATTTCCTCCCCTGTTTCTGTATTCTGTGGCCCCAGCACAGTTGGTATTCTAACCTTGTACCACAGGGTTTAGGGCCAGGGATGTTTCTTTGTAAGCACAAGGAGTAGGACATTAGCGAGTTTGTAGATAGAACCAAAGAGAATGGAATTCAATCTCATACATCTTCCAAAGATGCTTGCTTCCTGGGAGAACTGTCTGCTCATTTTCAGGGAAGATATTGCAGCAGAACGAGAATAATAAGACAAGAAGAGGAGGAATCTCCTTCTCCCCACGTGGCTGTGGCTCTGCATTTCACAGAGTGTGTTGCCTGGGGCTGGCTGGTCCAGCCTGCAGGGAGGCGCTGGGCTCTGAGACTCACCAGGACAATGTGAGGCCAGCACGGAGGGCAAGTTCTGACTGGGATGAACACTCCTGCTGCGGTCTCCATTTGGCTCTGAGTGCCCAGGACAAAGCAAACATTGTTCTGAGGTCAGACTGCCTCAGGGAATGAAAGGCCTTTCCTTGTACAGAGAGAATTAGGGGAGGGAAAGAAGTGGTGGGAGAAGCACACACAGAGAGGCCGCTGACACCAGGAATGGCGGGGAACTGAGATCTGGGGAGCAGACGAAGGGCAGAAGAGATGCCTCTTAGAAACTGGGAGAGGGAGGTCAAAGCCGAGGTAGAGGACAACTGAGAGACAGGGATAAAATGACAAAAGTCTGAGAGGTAGAGAGAGTCAAGGAGAAGGAAGGCCCGGCAGGATGCTGAGAGGTAGGACATGTGGTGGAGAAACCCACAAGGTGGGGCAGCAGTCCCTCACCCGCACCCCCACCACTACGCCTTCCACACAGAGGGCCACCTGGGATACGGAAAGAGGGGCCACGGGGCCACCTAGCTGGCTGTCCTCATGCTCAGTGCTCGGCAGGACACTGGCAGCCTTCTGAAGTCCATGAAAGTGAGAAGCCAGGACAAGGCCGAGTGAAATGGGGCTGGAATCTGTTAAAAGTCTGAAAACTCAGGTCTGTGACACTAACTGGAGGTTAGTTGAAGACACCCTGGGCTGTGGGGCCTACTGCCCATCCACATGTCAAGAATGTGGTAACAATGGCTCCTACATGGTGAACTCAAGGCGTTGGGAGCATCCCAGAGAAAGAAGACAGGAGATTCAATGTGGACATTAGCCATCAGCTGCATCGTATTTGAGATAGATTTATTACAGCCGGAGACTGGATGTGAAGCAGAAGAGAGTCAGGAAGATACCTGTTTGTGATGAGGCCCGTGGAGACAGATGTGGGCACGTCTAACTGATAGTGCTATTCTGTGGTAGGGCAGAGGTGGGCAAGGCCCCGGGTCACTGGTGTGAGACCCAGGCATTGTCCAGGGGGCATGGCCTCTGAGCTCCAGCTCTGAGTCTCTCACCCTCATGCTCTGGCCCTCACCACGCTGAGCCTGCCACCTCAGCTCTGTCTGGGACCGTGTGTGGCAGTTAGCTGCTGTCCAGTTCTCTACGACTCATCCTAATTTTAGATACAATAGAACAAAACGCTGACCAGATCCGTGTCATCTCCACGATCTCCAGCATGTTCAGCTCCATCTTTGTAGCAACTGTGTTGCCTCCCTCACTGACGGCGCCCTTCGCCTTGCGGGCTCTCTGCGTCACAGTATCCCCTCCAGAGATTGTCCTTTCCCAAAGATGTATCCAGAGCAAGAGAGCCATAGTGTTCTGTTGTGATCTACAGGGTCTTTGTGGACTTATTTGTTTTAAAAAATGATAATCAATCATTTCTCCTTAGTCTGTCTTCCTCTCCAAGCTCCCCTGAGCCATGCTCACCACAGACGACGCTGCTGGTTATTTGAAATGCTGATGGCCAAGCTTCCAGTCTCATCACGGCCATAGTAGGGCGTACAGGCAGGTGGGTGCTGGGGGAGGGACTCACTCTCTTTCCACCAGATCAGTGATGTTCCACTAATATTAACAGTTGCAACAACAAAGAGTGGCTATGCTGGCACAGAGGCACCACCATCCTTGGTGCTTTACTGTGGCATCTTTAATGGTGTACAGTAGATCTCGGATTTTCCATTTAACAAACGTTCTAGTTGGCACACAAAGTAACTAGAGTTGAATGAGCCCTCAGGTTCTCCACGGATTATCCGATTGGAGCAGGGTTTTACAGCTGGATCCTGTGGGTCAGCTTCTCTGGATTTGTCTTTCCTTGAACTTGGCCAAGAATGGGAGCGAAAACCCCAATCCTACTTCTGTCAAGTTGATGCTGACTCACAGGGACCCTGTACAGCCAAGTAGCATGGGCTCGTGGAATTTTCGAGGCTGGGAAGCTTTGCAGGTGTAGGCTGTCATATCTTTCATCCACAAAATATGTAGTGCGTTCGGATCATCAGTCTTTCTGTTCGGAGCTGAGCTGTCTTACCCACGATATTACGGATCTCCTAGCCAGGGCTTTAAGCATCATCTTTATGCCCTGAGCTCCCTGCTTTACAGAGCTCTGTAGAGATGGAAAAAGATAATGTAACCTATTTCCATATAACATGGAAAAGCAGAGCCAGGACCCTCTGCCCTGAGAACAGGTTCAAGTTTGACCATCATATTCTCTTTGCAGCTGCCGTCATGTCTTCTCTCTGCTTTAGCCGTACTGCAGGGATCTTCCACGTGGGACCTAAGTTATCATTTACTTCTAATGGTGTGTGAGTTGTTGTTGTTAGATCCTATCAAGTCAAGTACGACTAAAAGGAAGCCTGTGAACAACAGATCTGAACCCTGTCCTGTTCTGTGCTATCCTCACAATCTCTGATACACGCAAGCTCATTGCAGCAGTCACTGCGTCAACCCACCGGGTTGAGGGTCTTCCCCTCTTTCACCATCCCTCCACCCTTCCCAGCATCATGTCCCTCTCCAAGGAATAACCTCTCCTAGCAACATGCCCGAAGTACATGAAGTGAAGCTTCGTCAACTTTCCCTCCAAGGAGCACTCTGGCTGCACCTTCTCTAAGGCATATCTGTATGTTCTTTTAGAAGTCCAGGGGATTTTCAGAACTTTCTACCACCACAGTTCAAAGGCATCAATTCTACTTCTGTCATCCTTAATCATTGTCCAGCTCTCAGATGTTTATTAAGTAACTGAAAAGACTATGGCCTGAATCAGGCACACCTTAGTCCTCAAACTGAAATAATTGCTACTGAAAAAGTTGGAGAGACTTTTCTAATGTAGTTTTTCTCCTGTTCTCCTCACTGCTGGCGCCGAGTGTGTTGATTGTGGATTCAAGTAAGATGAAGTGGTTGACAGTCTCAGTTCTTTCTCTGCCCATCATGTTGTTGCCTATCGGTCCAGTGGTGAGGATTTTTGTTTTGATGTTGAGATGCAATCCATATTGAAGACTGCATTGTTTAACTTTTTACAGCAAGTGCTTCAAGTCCTCCTCACTTTTAGAAAGTAAGGCTGTGTCATTCACATAAGGAAGGTTATTTACGGGTCTTCCTTCATTCCCGATGCCACATTCTTCTTCAGAGTCCAGCTTTTCAAATAATTTTTCTCAGTATACAGATTAAATGGGAGCTCTGGTGGCCTCAAGACAAGAAGCTGCCCTACAATCCTGAAGACACAGTTTGAATTCACCAGCTGCTCCGTGGGAGAAGCAATCTCCTCACATTCAATTAACTGCCTCTGAAACCTCCCCTCCAAACCCCCCAGGATCAACTATGGATTGGTTCTGACTCAACAGCACACAACGACAACAATACAGTTTAAATAGGTATGGAGAATGGATACAACACTGATGTACACCTTTCCTAATTTTATAATTTAATAAGAAAACACTGGACTAGTTGCTATAATGTGATGTGATGTGATGTGATGTGATGTGATGTGATGCTCTTCCATAATGGAATGCAATGGAGTGCAATGTAATGCAATGCAACTAAATGATCATTTGTGATACGATGATCAATTAAAAGAGGACATTCTTTGGGGGAATGTTACAATCTATATAAACAAGTATTTTTGCTCTTTTTACTCCACACTTGACTGACAGATCGTAGAAAAGAGCAGAAATCTCTGACCTATTGCCTGACTTATAGAGTTTGGCCCTGTCTACCTCAAACCTGAGTAGCCAATTTCTTGAAATAAATCTATCTAACCATCTCTGTCTCTCTGTATGTGTGTGTTCTAATAGCTCAGTGGTGATATGCCTCAGTAATAACCAAAGGCCACAAGTTCTAATTCACCAGCTACTCCATAGGATAAAGCTGTAACAATTTGTTTCTATAAAAATGTAGGGCCTTAGAAACCCTCAGGGCAAATCTACTCTGCCCCACAGGCTTCCTCTTTCAGAATAAACGAAGGTGCAGCGGGCTCTGTTCTTTTGTCGCTTTTCTGGGTTGCATGTCTCCTGATTTTGTTCTCCTGGTGACTGGAGAACTCACATCCTGATCTGTGTCTCGTGCCTTGTGCCCCTGGATCACACACTGTACGTTTTTCATTCTCTTTCCTTTTCTGTTCACAATGTAATAAACAAAGATCTAAAACCAAAAACCAAACCAACAAACTTGTCTTTGAGTCACTTCATGTGTCCATACTGATAGATGTGTAGCGTGTCTTCCAAGACTGTAGTTTTAGGTAGTAGAACCCCAGGCCTTTCTCTAGGGACATTTTAAGGTGAGCTTGAACTTCTAATTCACCATCGAACTCTCGACCATGTGAGCTACTCAAACACAGCTCTGTTTACCAACAAACGCTAACAATTCTTGCCTGAAAGAGTAGTTTTGAGATTTGACTCTGGACCTAGAAGTGAGTGCGTTTTGACCTCTGGGAGCTCTGGGTAGTGGGAGGCAGGTCTGAAGCTCTGGAGAGCTGGGCAGCACCAGGCGTATAGTGTTTGCTGGACAATGCAGTGCCTGTGAGACAGACAATATGGATGCTGGCCTCCTTGGACAGTGAGGCTCTTCCCCTCTCTCCCCTCTGCAGGATGTGTGTGTGTGTGTGTGTGTGTGTGCACGCGCGCGCTCGCCCGTGTACAGACTCAGCTTTACCTGGAGAAACTGACCAAGGTTAATGAGAGCGGCTGGAGAGAGCCCGCTTTCCCCTGCCTCAACTCTGAAGCTCACGAGGCTGCTACAGAGGCTACGCAGGTGGGGTCCTACCAAGTACTCAGTTTTACTTCCAAATCAGAGCCCCAAACCGCTCACCTCCAGTGTCAGAAGATGCTGGAAGGAGCAATCACACAGTGTGGAAAGCCAGCACATGGAATCTGCCTCCACTGTCCTCGGTCTCTCCGCTCATTCAACCACGCCAGCTCTCTGGCAGCTCAGCGAAATGGAAAGGTCTCGGGCTGCGCCCTGGAATATGCAGTACATTAACCCGGCGCTGGCAGCACTTACGGCAGAGTTAGAAGACACTGCAGCAAAAGGGTCATCGTCACTTTTTAAAGTTAAAACTCTTCATTGAATTCAAGATAGGGAGCAATTGAAATGAGTGATGTTTAAAAAAAGGGGGGATTCCTCGACTCAGCCTTCCAGCACTGTGGTGCTCACAGCTGGGGTGCTCGCCTCTCAAAGCCTGATCTCATTTCCAGAAAGTTGTCTCAACTCAGAATCACCCCAAAGACAATTCACTAGAGAAGGGGCCCTTGGAGAGAGGGGTATAAAGAAGCACCTCAGTCTGTGTTGTTGTCACTGACAATGTTTATTCTCTTCCAATTTTTTTCTAGTTTACTTATTCACCTAATGAATAAACTTGGAAAGAAATCCTTTAAGCAGGATTTAGAAGAGGCTGTGACACAAGGGACATCACTGCTGATGTTAAACGGATCCTGGATGAAAGTAAAGAATACCAGAAGAATGTCTCTTTGTGCTTTCTTGGCTATACAAAGGCATTTGACTGTGCGGATTACACTAAATTGTGGCTGACACTGAGAAGAATGGGAATCCCAGAACACTTGATAGTGCTCATGTGAAACCTATAACTGCACCAGGATGCTGTTGTGCAAACAGAGCAGGGGAACAGGGCATGGTTTAAAATTAAGAAGTATGTCAGGCTGTATTCTCTCCCCACACCTATTTAATTTGTATGCTGATCAAATTACTCAATACCCTGGACTCTATGAAGAGGAAAGTAGCACTAGGATCGGAGGGAGACACATCAATAACCTGCATTATGCAGATGACAGAACCTTGCTTGATGAAAGTGAGGAGGACTTGAAGCACTCATTGCCGAAGATCAAGGAATGCAGCCTTCAATACAGATTGCATCTCAATGTCAGAAAACAAAGATTCTTACCACTGGATGGATAGGCAACATTCTGCTGGATGAGAGGAGACTGAAACGGTTAACAACTTCCTCTTGCTTGGATTCACAATGAAACCCTTAGTACCCACACTCAGGAAATTAGGAGATGGCTTTTACTGAGAAAGTCTGCAGTTAGGGACCTTTCCAAATTATTGAGAAGAAATGATGCCAGTTTGAGGATTAAGGATGAAGGTGAATTTGATTCATGTCTTTCTGATCACTAGCTATGCATCTGAGAGCTGGACAGTGAATAAGGATGACAGAAGAACAATTGACGCCTTTGAGCTGTGGTGTTGGAGAAGAGCACTGAACAGCCCATGGACGGCCGAGAGAACACACAGATAGGTCTTGGAGAGAGTTCAGCTGAAGAGCTTCGTCTCATATACTTCAGGTATATTGCTAAAGGGGGCTATTCCTTGGAGGAGGACATGATACTGGGAAGGTGGAGTGCTGGTGAAGGAGAGGAAAACCCTCGACCTACTGGATTGATGCAGTAACTGTCACAATGGGCTCTTGTGTGTCAGGAAGTGTGAGGACAGCACAGGATAGAACAGGGTTCAGAACTTTTGTTCATAGTTAACTACAAATATACTCAACAGCACCTGAAAACAACAACAAAGGAGACACTTGCAGATTCCTTAAGAGTGGTAAGAAATTAACTCAGTTCATTGCTTGGCACTAACTCCAGTGGGCTGTTTGGAGAATATCCATCTTTAATTTGTAAAACCTGCTGGTGGATTTGAACCGGCAGAAAGATGCCACTTTTGAGTTAGTGTGCCATTCTCTACAGACTAAGGCAGGGCCCACATATTCCTTGCACACTTTACCTAATTTTCAACAACAGCACTTGGCAAAACTGTGATACTATGTTGCATTCTGGATGTTGCCATTCTTGTGCTCTACAGGTCGTCAGATTGGGCGAGCTTGACGTGCAGCCGTGTGTGTGTGTGTGTGTGTGTGTGTGTGTGTGTGTGTGTGTGTTTACTTCTATCCATCCTATCTGATTTGTAGATCTGAGTATCTACCACCCTGGTCATCCGCTAAACTTTCTGATCACCATCAGCCTTATTCATGTTGACAACCCACCCCACCCCAAGTCATCACCACCTTCTTCCTGTTTCTCCATCCAAAACCTCAGTGATTACCACTCCTTTCTCCATGTCCACATTTTGGGTATTTCAAGGTTCTCTGAATGAACACTGGAAAGATGGAGGGGTAGCCAAGAGATGAAGACCCTTCCTGAGGTGGACTGCCACAGTCACTGCTCCAACGGGATCAAGCACAGTGGATACTGCAAAGATGGTGCGGGATTGGGTGAGGCTTTGTTCTGTTCTCCAAAGGTCGCTGTAAGTTCCAGCCGACTCCATGTTACCTAACAGCACAAATGAACTCATGCGGTGTGCAGCCCTTGAGAATTGGCTTTCCCCTATTCAAAACATAATTCCTTTGAGAGTCATGGGAATTATGACATATATTACTACTTGGTTCTTTTTAATCATGATGTATATTTCACGGTATGGATGCATTTCATGTTTAAAACCCCCCCAAAACTAAAAAAGCTGAACATAGAAATTCCATATGACCCAGCTATTCCACTACTTGGAATATGTTGTTGTTGTTATGTGCCGTCGAGTCGCTTGCGACTCATAGCGACCCTTTGTACAACAGCCCTAAACTCTGCTCTGTCCTGTGCCAATCGCACTGTCTCTGACACTCACCTCCCAATTATCCCAGTCACTGAATCAATCCACCTCATAGAGGGTCTTCCTCTCCTGCGCTGTCCCTCCACCCTCCCAAGCATGATGTCCTTCTCCAAGGACTGGTCTCTCCTCACAACATGTCCAAAGTATGTTAGACGGAGCCTCAGAATCCTTGCCTCCAAGGAGCCACCCAGTTTAACCCTTTCCAGGATGAGTCTGTTTGTTTTCCTAGCAGTTCATGGTATTCTCAATACTCTTCTCCAGCACTACAGCTCAAAGGCATCAATTTTCCTTCTATCCTCCTTGGTCGTTGTCCAACTCTCTGATGCATAACAAGTGTTTGTGAAGACCATGTGAGAACTGAGGCACAGACTGATATTTGTACACCAATGTTCACAGCAGCATTATTCACCCTCGCAAGAACATGGAAACAGCCCAAATGTCCAACCACAAACAATTGAATGGATTGAGAAATTACGGTACATTCACACAATGGAATACTATGCAGCACGCAGGAGCAATAACTTTGTAAATTATTACCTAACTTGAGAGGGAATGGAGAGCATTATGCTGAATGAACTAATTCAGTCCCACAAGGATAAATATTGTAGAAGACCATTATTGTAGAATGAGTATAATGATCCAGGAGGGATAGGCGAGGCTGGAAGCAGAGGGATGTGGATGTACAGGGAAAGAGGGGATTGATCATTGGGTTATACAATTTGATGGGTGGAGAGGTGAGGGAAATTAAAAGAATATGTTTGGATTTGTATTATAATTTTGTGAATAAACTAGTGAAAAGGGGGAAAAATACCCAAAACAACCTAATGTCGCTGTATCAATTCCAACCCATACCACCGTGTAGTCCGGAGCAGAGCTGCATGCGGGCACGGCTGCCAAGGTTGTATCTCTCCGGAAGTGCACGATCACAACTTTCTCCAATAGAGCAGCTTGTGTATTAGGTCCGTTTAGCCAGCACCGCTTAACCACGATACCATCCGGACTCTGCAAGAATTGGAGCAGCTGCTTTATTTTATCTCATGGTGTGGTTTCTTCCCCCACTATTTTAAGTTAAACTGCTGTGAACATTCAAGTAAGTACAGGAAGACATGTATGAACCTAAGGTTTTATTTCAACTTCATTTTTTTTGTATTAAGGTTTTGGGTCATGATGAACAAGGAGAGGTTCTAGTTGGGTTTAGGGAAACACCTGCCATTAGCCAACTCTAAAACTCCAGGACACATTGCTTGGCTTCTCTTTGGCTCTGTTTATTGTTATATAGACGGAATTAAAGAGTGTGTTTCTGAGAGAGAAAACACTCTCTCTTAGAAATACTGTAGAAATGCCCATTAGATCCCTATAGCATTTTTAAATATCTCTTCTGAATATGCAGGTTTTTTTTCTCTTTTGCCAGAGGACAAAAGTGACAACAAAATACATAATTACAAAAAAAGTCATACTTTGCAACTAGAAAGTGTCCTAAGACTCTAGGGACAGAACTCCCTGCATTGAATTTTCATCCTAATACCATACATTTCCAGGGCTAGAGGTGGCATCTAAGAATGGTTCCTCTTAGGTGACTTCGGGCAGCAGATGAAGCTGGTATGCTCACGGGATGCCTGCACCAGTTCACACACTAGCTTGGCTGTGCTCTCATGTTGTTGTTGTTGTTGTCAGATGCTAGTGTGTCAAATATGAATCTTACTAAACCTATGAACAACAGCTCTGAATCCTGTACCATCCCCACCATCTCTGATACGTTTGAGCCTGTTGCTGCAATCATTTTATCAGTCTATCTCAACAGAGGTCTTCCTCTCTTGCTGATCCTCCAGCCTTCCAAGCATGATATTCTTTTTCAAGGAATAGCTTCTAGCAGCATGTCCAAAGTCTGAGAGATGAAGCTTTGCCATTTTTGCCTCCAGCTGGAGCACTCCAGCTGCACCTTTTCCAAGACAGACCTGTGTGTTCTTTTGAATGTCCATGGGATGGTCAGTGCTCTTCTCCAACACCGCAACTCAAAGGCATCAGTTCTTCTGTCATCCTTATTCATTGTACAGATCTTAGATATATAGCAAGTGATTGAAAAGACCATGGGCTTAATCAGGTGTGCCTTATTCTTTAAAGTGACATCATTCATCTTCAGCATTTTAGAGAAGTCCCTGAGAGTGGACTTGCCCAAAACAACTGAGCACTGATGCCAAGGGTGTTGATTGTGGATCCCAGCAAGACAAAATCTTTAACAGTTTCAATACTTATTTATCACGATATTGCCCACTGGCCCAGTGGTAAAGAACCTTCTCTTCTTCATGTTGAGATGCAATCTGATTTGAAGGCCGTAGTCTTTCATCTTCTGCAACAAGCACTTCAGGTCCCTTCACTTTCAGGAAACAAGGTTGTATCTTATGTATAACACTGGTTGTTGCTGATTCTTTCTCCGATCCTGATGCCACATTCTTCTTCAAAGAGTCCAGCATCAGGAATTATTTGCTCAGCATACAGATTGAATAAGTATGGAGAAAGGATACAGCCATAATGCACATCTTTTCTGATTTTAAACCTTACAGTGTTTCTTTGTTCCATTCAGAGTAACAGCTTCTTAGTTTAGGTAGATTTCATATGAGTACAATTAACTGTTCTAGGATTCCCGTCCCTAATTCTGAGGCTCTGTCTACCATACTTTGGACTTGTTGTAAGGA
>NW_006399752.1:31188425-31215388 GCF_000299155.1 Elephantulus edwardii | reverse complement strand
GGAAGGCCCTCTATGAGGTGGATTGATTCAGTGACTGGGGTAATCAGGATGGGTATATTGGAGAAGGTGCGATTGGCACAGGACAGAGCAGAGTTTAGGGCTCTTGTACACAGGGTTTCTATGAGTCTCAAGTGACTCAATGGCACCTAACAACAACAACAATGTTACTCATAGTTTGCTGCATCCCCATAGAGATGAAGAATTCAAGAGTGTGAGTTTTGAGTTTTGGAAAAGCTTGATGATTTGCCCAAGGTCACACATGTTGACCAAGGTCTCAACAGCATGCTTTTGCTTCTTAAGAGAATAATTTTTATATTCTGTTATTTAATAATAAAAACCCCAGGTCATTCTGGTGGCATCGTCCATGGTAGTTTGGTTACTCTAGCGGCAGCATCTGTCCAGGAGTTCCAATCTACTGGGAACTCTAAGGGAGGCGGGGGGCGGGGGTCTTCTTCAGTACTCAGGCTGTTCGTTCATAGGGTCTCTATGAGTCGTCTACGACTCGACGGCACCAAACAACAATAGCAATGATAACGACAAAGAGAGAGCTACCTTGGCCTAGTGGAAAGGAAGTTATGCTACCAAGCCGAAGGTGGGTGATTTTCATCTGTGGCCCTCGGCCAGGTTCCAATGGTTTTCCTGTCAAACATTCTTCTAGGCGGTATAGCACTGGTCTGTGCATTGCTGTACAGAGGTAACTCGTGGTTGCTGTGATGCTGAAGCCTGTGACAGTGATGTGCCAATCGTGGTAATGGGCACCCATGGTGGACAGTGTTAGCTGGAGCTTCCCGACTAAATCAAGCCTGGAAGCAGGAGCAGCATCCACTTCCGAAATGGCTTGTCTCCGGAAACTGTATGTACGAACAGTGCTCAGGCCGTTCGTTCATAGGGTCACTATGAGTCGTCTGCAACTCGACAGCACCAATCAACAACAACAGGTCGTTCCAGTGGCATCGTCCATGGGAGCTTGGTTACTGTAGCGACAGCACCTGTCTAGGAGTTCCAATCTATGGGGAACTCCAAGGGGGGGGGGTCTCCTTCCATATGATTCTACGAAAACCTGCTGAATGAAGGGTCAGCTGTGGCTCAGCTCCAACTCGATGGCCATGAGCTTGAGGGGTCTTTTTAATCTGTAATTTACGAGTCAGGGCTCATGATCCACTTGCCTCAAGGACATTCATCCCTACCTAGTGACAGGGCATGGATTACAGTGCTGGGCTTTGGTTAAGGACTAGTGGGCTTCAGAGTCATCCTGGCAGGCAAGAGCTGTGTGACCTGGACAAGGGCAGAAGCTCTGATTCTAGTATCTTCCTCTTTAAAGCAGACATGAGGCCACCTCCTCTTCATGGGCTGTTGTGAGAATGAAATGCAGGACTGCGGACGAACGCCAGCATGGTGGCTGACAGAGAGTGCTGTCTTCAGAGATGACTTTGAAATATGTATCCAGAGCTTGAAAAAGATGTACTTTCTTTGCCTCCAGCAACCATAAGGCGGAAAATCTGCCTTCACTAAATTATTCAAAATTAAGAAAAAGTTCCATTTTTTAACAAGTTAAATTCTCATTCATATATTAGACTGTGCAATGAATATTAATGAAAAAAGGTGAAATATAGAAAAATTATTGATACATTTGATTCTCCTCAGCACATCATGGTAGGTAAGGAGAAAAATTTAAAAGGAATCTGCATGTGTCTACAGGGACGTATTATCTGTCCAGACCAAGTCTGCTGACATTGAGTCAGTTTCAACTTACAGAGACCTTGCAGGACAGAGCAGAACCGCCTGCCTTGTTGGCTGAAATCTTCACAAAAAGACTGACTCAACTTTTTTTCTATAGAGTGGCTGGTGGGTTCAAACTGCTGGCCTTTGAATTAGAAGCTGCATGATTAACCATTTTGTGTCATCTGGGACCCTTGTATTATCTATAGTACAATGTTATCAACACTCAGCAGTCTTCAAAAAGGAGGTAAGAGAGTCAAAAGCTAGCCATGTCTACACCTGTGTGGTAAGGTGTTTGCTCCTGTGCTCACAATCCTCTGATTTTAAGTACTTTCTAGAAGGAAACAACCTCTGGTAAATGAAAACCCACAGTCTTTGGGTTAATTCCAAATCACAGTGACCCTTTATCAGGTTTCGGAGACTATACATTTTCACAAGAAGAGACTTTCTCCTACAAAGTGTCTTGTGGTTTCAACCCACCAAATTTCTTTTAGTATCCAACATCTTGGGCCTTCAGTCAGAAAACAAGCTGGAAAAAGCTTAAGTAAATACCAAATCATGAAATATGTTTTTGTGGTTTTGGTTTTTTTAAAATATGTTTTAAGAGGCATAAAATTAAACCAGCAGAGATGGTGAGGAGTTCAAAGATATATCAAAAATTTTGGTCAACATATTAAGAAAACTTTTCCCCTCCCGCAACACAAACTATATCACTACACTATCAGGCGGCGTTCTTGAAACTTGAACAGAGGGCAGACTCTGCAAACAGACACCTCTTGCTTTCTGCAAACTCAGGACCAGGTGACCCCCAACTTTGGTTCCCGCCCCTGACTGGTGGTGATAACAATCTCTACCTCACAATTACACAGAAGAATAAATATAAGGTGCATAATGCAGTGTCCGACACAAAGCCTACATTGCATAGTTGGTAGCTATCTTAAGAAAATCAAAAGTACAGTAGGAGTGAGCCCCTCAGAGTTAGACCCAGTATGATGAATGCTATTGAACAAATTGGTTTCAGAACAAATCAATATAAAAAGCTTGGATGACCAAAAAAACACAACCCAACTTTATCTTGCTTACTTTGGACATGTCATCAAACATATCTGATTTCTAGAAAAGGGCATCATATTTTGCAATGTATACAGCCATTGAAAACGAAGAAGTTACTCAATTAATTGCATTGACACAACGGCCACAGCAGTGGAGTTGAGCAAGTGTTTGATTACAAAGATAGCTCATGAACTGCCAAAATTTCTTTCTATCACAGAGAGGAGTGGAGATACAGTAGAGACACCCCGACAAGGCCAAGAACTCCATTGCCCCATCCTCTCCCAGGGCTCCAGGCTCAGCCGCCTGGTCATAGCTCATGATAACTGTACCATACCCTGCCCAGGTCAATGGCTTGTGGAGATGGGGACTCTCCATGAAGGTCTCTGAGGCCAAGCAGCCTAAACCGTGTGACACGTGACCACAGGAAAATGACTTCTCTACTTTTGCTCGGCTTAGGTTTTTTTTTTTTTTCTTTTTTTTAAGTGTGGACTCAGACTAGCTATGTTTTATTGGAGTTAGGTTCTGACAATAGGTGACCTGCCTGTCATAAAGTATGGTTTATCTTATATGTATGTTACACACACATATACGTTTTTGTTCATTGTTATTGAGTTGGAACAGACTCGTGTTGGATTTTCTTTCTCCCTTGGAATAGCTCGTAGATTCAAATGGAATGTCTTTGGATTGGCAGCAAACTTCATACCAAATAGTCCATCAGAGCTACACACACACACACACACACACACACCCTGTGGTCTACCAAAATAAATAATCCAAATTTGATACAGAAGAAGCACAACCAGGATGCAACTTAGAGGCAAAGATGGGGACCTTCTATCACACACATCAGACGTGTTGGTGGGGGGCAGTCCTTGGTGAAAGACATCATGCTTGGAAAAGGAGAGGATCAGCAAAAAGAAGACTGTCAATGGGACAAACACAGCACCTGCAGCAATGGACTTGAGAATGGCAGATATTACGAGGACCGTCAAGGGTCAGGCAAGGTTTCAGACTGTGGTACACAGGGTCACTATGAAATGTAGTCCATTTAACTGCACTTAGCAACAGCCACTAAGTGCCTTCAGTGTAGTAGATAGAAGGCAAGATGGTAACAGAGGAGGCATAACCCCCGCTCCTGTGGCATTCACATTCCTTGTAGATACATGAATGCAAATAATATTGTATTTGTTAACACTAGAAAGTATAGAGCAAGGGCACTTGGGTAGAAGAACTTGGGGAGGGGAGAAGTGTTACATGACAAAGACTATCGGTTGTTGCTAGTTGTCTTTGAGTTGACTCTAATTCATATTGACCTTCTGTATAACAGACTCTAATATTACCTAGCCCTGTACTATCTTCATGATTTCTAATAGGATTCATGAATTTAATTGTGTCCTGACAAAATATGTGTTTGTTTGACCAGGCCATACCTCTCAGTGTTTTGGAAACAATGATATAGCAGGTAGTAATGTGGCCTTCACTTCCTAACCAATACACCTCTGGAAATTCTATGAACAGATCAATGTCGATTGTTGTAGAGGGGCTTCAGACCTTTTGTTCATAGGGTCACTGTGAGTTGTCCTTGGCTCCAAGATGATCAACAACAATAACAATGAGGACAAAGTTTGAGGATTAAGGTGCCTCTGATCCACTCCATGGTCTTTCTGACCACTTGCTATGCTTCTGATATCTGGACAATGAATAAAGTTTTCAGAAAAAGAATCGATGCCTTTGAGCTGTGGTGTTGGAAAAGAGTACTGACCATCCCATGGACTGCTGAAAGAACAAACAAATGTGTCTCAGAGAAAGTGCAGTCAGAGTAATCCTCAAAGGCAAAGATGATAAAGCTTCTCCTTTGGGGCATGTTGGTAAGAGAGGGACATTATGTTCTCAGAAAGCCAGAGTCAACCAGGTGGATTGACACGGTGACTGCTGCAAGGGGTCTAATGTGTCAAGAAATGTGAGGACGGCACAGGACAGAGTTCAGATCTGTTGTTCATGTGGTCGCTATGGGTTGTATTCAACTCAACATAGTCTAACAACAAGAGCACAACAATAAGTTCCTTGATTTGAAAAGCCCATAAGTTGCAAGAATATTGAGGGGTGGTCATACCCTTAATCCGTCATAGACCTAATGTAAGAGGAGTCTCCTTCTCGTGCTATCACCAACATCTTTTATCCACAGGAGATGAAAAGAGAGAGAAGAGCGCAGAGATAGACTTCAACACTAGCAAAAAGGAAGACCCAGGAGCAGAGTGTGCCCTTTGAACTCAGACTCTGCTCTGCAGAATTCACAGAATAAACAGAGACATGGAGACCCAGACTGGAAAATTCGGCTACCTGTGGAATTGGGGTCCAGAATTCAGACATTCAGTCTTCTAAACTGTAAGAGGAAATTTGTGTTTGTTAAATGCATGTCCTTGTAATATTTCTGTTCCAGTAGAACTAGATAACTGATACCGTGTTTGTGGGTATTGTATCACACTGTCCCAGTGAGAGGATCCCTGGTTTTTGCTGACTCTCTACCTCCTCAAACATGACATCCTTTCCTAGTCATTGGTCTTTCCTGATGACATGCCCAAAATAAGCGAGTTGAAGACTTACCACGTCTAAGGAACTTCTGGGTGGTGTTTCTTCTAAAACTAATTTGTCCCTTTTTGTATATTCAAGATTGTTTCCTAACACCAGAGTGTGGAATCATTAATACTTTGTCTGCTTTCCCTTTTTTTTGAGCTAAAAAAAAGAAGACATATCTTTAATATAGTAAGATTGGCAATTGGTAACTTTCTAAAACTCAGGAGATCTTAAATACCAAAAGATATTGGCATGGAGGGACACCGCAGGTGACAGTGAGAATGGCTTATGATCGGGAAAGTTCACAATTATTGTGCATAGGGTCACTATGAGTCACAGGTGAGTTGACAGCACACAACAATAACAACAACAACAACGGAACATCCTTATTCACTGTCCAGCTCACAAATACATAACAAATGATTGAAAAAAACCCATGACCTAGATTAGGTGCACCTTAGTTTTCAAACTGACATCATTACTCCTCAGTAATTTGGATGGGCCCCTGACACTGGTCATGCTCAATGCGATACACCTCCTTATCCCTTGACTGTGGATACCAAGACTTTTAATTGCAGAGCCAAGTAAGAGGAAATCATTGACAACTTCAGTCTTTTCTGCAATTATCAAGATGTTGCTTATTGGTCTTGTGGTGAGGATTTTTGTCTTCGCAATGTTGAGATACAATCCATATTGAAGGCTCTAGTTGTTGCTCTTCTGCCGTAATCATTTCAAGTTCTCCCTACTTTCAAGGTTGTGTCATTGCATAATGCAGATTGTTGGTGAGTCATCCTTTGATCCTGATACCACATTCTTCCTCACAGAGTCCAAGTTCTCAACTTACTTGCTCACAACACAGATTGAATCAGTAGAAAAGACATAATCCTGACACCTTTCCTGATTTTAAGCTATACACTGTGCCTTTAGTCTGTCCATCCAGCAGCTTCTTGGTCTAGGTTTTTATGAGCATAATTAAGTGTTCTGCGATTCTCATGCTTTTCAATATTAGCCATCATTTGTTTTGATCCACACAATCAAATGCTTTTTCATAATCAATAAAACATAACTAGTCATTCTCCTAGGTATTCTCTGCTTTTGTCCATCTGACATTAATATTAACATTCCTAGTGTCACAGCCTCTTCTAACCCCAGCCTGAACGTTTACCAGTTCTTGGTCAATGTACTGTTCTAGCTTTTTTTTTTAGATGATCTTCAGCATTATTTTACTTGCATATATTGTCCAATAAGTCCACATTCTGTTTGATCACATTTCTTGGAGATAGGACCAACTATGTCTCTTTTCAAATCAGTTGGCCAAGTGGCTGTCCTCCAGATTTCCTGGTGAGCGTGTCTGTAGCTGCATCTCACAGCTGAAACATGTCAACTGGTATTGATTGCATCAATTCCTGGGGCCTTATTTTTGCCAATGCCTTTAGTACAGCTTGAATGTCTTTCCTCATTACTAACAGCCCTTACTCATATGGTTCTCCTTGAATCTTTTTTGAGTACTGTTAGAAAATTCTTTTTTTTAACAGTGACTCTCTGTATTCCTTCCATCTTCTTTTGATGATTCCTGGATCATCCGAGCTTTTCCCCATAGCATCTCTCAGTATTGCAACTCTAGGCTTGAATTTGTTTTTCAGTTCTTTCAACTTGAGAAATGCTGAGTGAATTCTTCCCTTTTTATTCTCCAGCTCCAGCTCTTTGTACATTCTGTTATAATATTTTTTTTCTGTCTTTGTGAGTCGCTCTCTGAAATCTTCTGTTTATCTCCATTACTTCTGAGCTTCTCCCCTTTGCTCTGTCTTCTCAACACTCTAGTGCAGTTTTCAGAGGCTCTTCTCTCCTTCATAGTCTTTTTATTTCTCTCTCTCTTTGTAACGACCTTTTGCTCTCTTCCTGGATTATATCTTGATGTTATCTCATAATTCATCTGGTCTTCAATAGCTAATGTTCAATGCCTAAAACCAATCCTGGAGACAGTTTCAAAAATCCTGTCAATATTAATTCATACCCTGTAAGCATAAGGAACTATTTTTAAGTGCTTTAAGTGATTTTTAAGTTCACTATCTCATTGAAGTGTCACCGACACTCAACAGGGTGGGTGTTACTTTAGAAACACCGACAGAAGAACAAGGCTCAGCAAAAAAATGAGTGTTTTCTGCAAAATCATTCATACATAGTTCACATTTTCCAAGACTTTGCCCTGATCTGAGCTCAGTGTGAGACTCTGTTTAACCCATAACTTCTTTTTCACTAGAATTTGTGATTTAGCTGTATTTTATAGCTAAAACACATGAAAATTTGAACTCTCAAACCCTCATGCCTTTTGTTTTGTTTCTACTGTAAGTCCAGGATAGAACAGGAACTACCAATGAGCCATGCACTGGCCCTTCAAACTCAAACAGAGCAGCTTTCATTATTTCCCAAGGACAAAAGCTACCAGGGTCAGTATTTAAGATAATTACCGTGCATTGGGCTAATACATGATGTCTTCATCCTGTGTGCACTTGTGGGATGGGAGCCCTGCTCCGGCCCCTCAGGTCACTTAATCCTCTGTGCTTTTATCGTCAGATCCTGAGCAGATGGAAGCTGGGGCTCTCAAATTACCTTTCTTCCTTTTCCATTTTGCGTGCATTCTCCGACTGATGTGGCTTTCTCTTCTTATCCAGTATTCCCAGGCCCTGTCCCTTCTCTGGCCTCCCTGGCCACTCCTGTTCTCCCCCTTCTCTCAGCCCTTGAACTTTCCACACTTTAGCATCCTTCAGGGTCTCCAGGGTAAGTTTGGAGTCTTGTAGTTTATTCCTTTCTCAACTCAGAAGAACTGATTTCTAAGTGTTTCCAGCGTGCAATGAGAATCTTGGACTGAAAGTTTCAAATCCCGTTACATGACTCAGCCAGCAGAGCCTGCCATTCCGACCAGGCACTATGCACAGCTGCTGCTTTGACCTGCATCGCAGAGCCTGGGTGCCATCCCCAAACTGGCCACCATGCATTGGAGAGAACTGATGAGCCCTGAACTCCCTGCTCATGCTGTCCTTGCTCCTTTGTTCCTCAGAAAGAGACCACGGCCGCTCTGAACAGACCCACCTATCAAGCAGTGGTTACTTCTCTGATCTGAAAGCTTGACCGAGGCAGGCAGCCAGGCCAACTCTGCTCACCAGAATGTCCCTAGCACCTAGCAGAGACACGCAACGTCAGTGTACTCAAAGTGGTTGAATGACTCACTACCACACTGAAGTTGTCAGCGCAGAGTCTAGGATACGAGGGGAACGTGCACACATTGTCAAAGTCCATTCTTTGTTAGCCTCAAAGACCAAGTGTTGAACCAGAAATTGAAGACCTGTGGTCTCGTTCTGACTCAGACTGGTTCCCACACGCCACATGGGAGGTCTTACTCCCAGACTGGGACTTGCCTGCCTAAGGACTAAATGAGGATATTGGATATGGGCTCTCCAAAGCCCCTTCCACACTATGATGCTGAGCTATAACAACATATAATGAAGTTATCTGTGCCCTTAAATGAGTGCACTGGGGACAAGGGACCTCAGCCTCATTTTCCACTACCACAGAAGGCAGTAATCCTTTAATCTTTGGTTTTCCAGAGAGAATTAATTAGGCTTTCAACAGAGTGCGCTGAATGGGAGTATAGTGGGCACTGTTTCCAATGTCTATCCAATGCTGCTCTGCTCTAGGACCACTGTCTTCCTTTTACGTCTCCTGTTCCACCAATATCTTGTCTCACTGGTTTAATATTCTGGCCTCCCAACTGGCTTCTTACATGTGGTCTTGCTATTCTCTTGTGACTTCTCACAGTGCACCCTCCAAGGTCTTCCCAATGAGTGAAATGGACTCTGATAGCCTTTCTTGACCTCAGGCAGACAGGCTACCCATTCTATCTGCAGCAACTTATTTTATATCTCCTTTCACTTCGTCTCTTTTATTTCCTGGCCTCCAAAAGACTTTGCATCCATAGTACAACACACTCTTTGAACAACTTGGCCTTTCTGGCTGAAATGTTCTTCTCATAAATATTACTTGTGGGAGAATGAAATAGCTTGAAAGACTTAAGTATTTGGGATTATGGTTCTTCTTCAGGTGGGGGGAAAATTGGACAGAACAATAGAGAGAAGATGCTGAGAGCATTTAATTATTCTGAAAATGCTTTGATGTAGGCATTATCTGAGTTACTACAGACTCTTCTTCCACCAACCACCCATCCAACTAGCTGCCAACCAGTTGATTCTGATATATATAGTAAATCCATATAGTTCAGAGTTTAACAATGCTCTGAAAGACTTAGCAAAAAATAAGGCCCCTAGAATTGACAGCATACCAATTGACATATTTCAACAAACAGATGCTGCCATGGAAATGCTCACCAAGTTGTGCCAAGAAATCTGGAGAACAGCTGCCTGGCCAACTCCATCCTTTAAGACTTACCATGGGATGCCTGTGGAGCGGTCCTCCTCTGTCCTCCCAGGGTCCTACAAATCAGAACAGACTCGAACATAGTGGGGGACAGATGAGAGAATGAAAGTTGGGGGATATAAAATGAGGATTAGCAATGCAATGCCTTGTGTTGCTCCTCAATATATATTCCATGCTGGTGGCACTATCAATCCTCTGTGATGCCACATGGGAGGGTGTGAGACCTGTGTGACATCTATTGTGTATAGATATTGACGTCTATTGTGTATAAATGTTTTTAATTTGCTCAGTAAACCCCGGCAGAGGGTCAATCACAGTCTTCCTTGGGAAGTGAACTCATGTGAGCCAACATGCACCTGTTTGCTTGACACTGTCTTAGCAATGGATTGAGGGTATGTAAGCAAGAACACAGAAGCTCCTTGAGTTTGGTCATCATTTTGGAAGTCATCAGCAGTGCTTCTCGGGACCACAGGGGCTCCAAGCTCTGCATGTCCCATCATTCCCTCAAATAGTTAACTGAGATTCTCCATGAATAGAACTAAAGTTATCAAAATACAGTCCAACTGAGTTGGTAAGTATTAAAAAGGTCAGCCCTTGACCATGAAAGGTATGAACGTGGACCTGTTTCTTGTCGCTTTCAGCCCTGTGACTCTGGGCAGATGAGCTAGCCTTCTTTGATCTTTGGTTTATGCATCCTGTGTAATGGGAGCAAAAAAATTACACTTTTATCATGGAGATGCTGTGAGGATTATCTGAGGTGATATACATAAAGATCTTAGAAACATACTTGATACAGAATAACTGTCAGAAAGAACTTGATAAGTTTATTCCGCCTAGGTTTGGTTTTTTGGTTTGTTTTGTTGTTGTTTTGTTTTCTTGCATTAGGAAACATGTAGCCATCAGTAAGACTTCCCAGATCTGTCCTGGTACAAGCTGCAAATGTCTGGATGTGTAAGCAAAGCTATTGTTCCCGGACTATGTGACTTGGGCCACAGGTCTCCGTATTTTGGTGTCTTCATCTGCGAAGGGAAGATTGAGCCTGATACCGCTCCAGCAATCCCACAATGGGGACTAAGAGAGGTCCTGAGTGTCAGCATGGGTGTGGAAGAGCTTACTCCTTGTCAACAACCACTCTGGTGCAAAATCGCCAAGCCCTTGCCCTCTCAGGGTCCACAGTGCTAACTTTGAGCACAGAGGACACATACATTTTACCAGGACAAAGAAAACAAATCAGCAGAGAATCCATTATGGCAACAAAGTGCTGGAAGAACTGTCTGTCCAAAGCTCAGAAGACAAAAGACGGCTCTGCACGTGTCAGGAAGTGTGAGGAGAGCGCAGGACAGAACAGGGTTCAGATCGTTTGTTCATAGGGTCGCTATAAGTTCTGCTTGACTCGACAGCACCTAACAACAACAACAACAACGTGGAGGTGTCAAGGATGGCTTCTCAAAGCACGCAATCAAAGTGGACCCTGAAGACCGAGAGAGGGTTTCCATGAGAAGAGATGGAGAGGAGAGGTTGGGAACATGGTCTCAGGTAGAACCTCTGTGTGGCAAGGGCAGAGCGGCCAGTTTCAGTCCAGGTGTCATGTTCCTGGGAAGTCTGGTGAAGCCCGAGATGGGTGCATGGAAAGAGGGGTTACAGGTGGTCTGATGCTTAGCAAGGCTGGGTTTTATCTTGCGGTAGTGGATTCTAGAGAGCTTTTAACCAGAAGTCACATCCTCAAGTAGAGGGTCACCATTGTGTTAGTTCCTTGGCTCATTTATGACCACTTTTATAGGGGAAAAAAAAGAAGACTTTCTGCGATTATGGTTAAAGGACATTGTCAAGGGGATGGAAGAGAATTGTCCCAGTCCCAGCGTTCACAGTGCACCAGAGCAAAAAGCATGCATCATTGTATCTGGAAACCGAGAGAAAGCAACTAATTAACAAGATGTGGTGCTATAGTCTTCTGGACTATCTCCCCTGAGATGTGGTAGAATACTTTGAAAGAAGGATGCGTTTCCACAACACATAAGAGCAGGGTATGAGGAAATGATTAGAGCAGAGAAGTAAATTCTGGGGGAGGAAACACGTGGGAACGGAGATCCACAAGTAGCATCCTGGGAGAGTACAAGAGAAGCCAGCAGGATGGGGGCTTTGGGAGTAATATCCAAAATCAAGGTGTGCTGGGTCTAAGGAAGGTCTGAAGCCAGGCAAAGGCATCTGAGCTTTTCTCCAGAGACCTGGCACAAACAATGCCATGCAAGGATGCTTGGCTGCAAAGGGACTTGTCCTCATCACCATCTCCTACGTTTAAAGTGTTTCTGATTCACATTCTCAACTTCTAATCCAAAGCTCTGCTGGAGAAGCTGCTGTTTTCAATTTGTATTATCTTTTTTTTTTCACATTTTAATCCTCTTAGATCCTATTTCTGCTGGGTTAGTGAACCTACTAATCAAGTAAGCAGTGAACAGCAGCCGGTCCAATTAGGAAGAAGAATGAGACAGGCATCATGGGTTAGGGCATCAGGGGGCTCAAGGCTGCCACGGAAACTGCCCAGGGGCACTTGGCTCCTTGTCATGGAGACACAGAGACACCTCGGGAGGGAGGCAGCCAGGGGCTGCTCACCACCTGTTGAGGTGTCCCTGTGCCCCTCACCTGGCTTGATTTCCTCTCATCTCAGCCATTTCACAGGTGGCAGCATGACAAGGCCTCACCTGGTCTTCAAGGTTCGAGTCAGGTGCACCCCTTCTGGAGCATCTTGGAAAGAGGCCAAGCGCAGCTGATGCAGACTGGCTCTCATGGCAATGGGGTTGAGTCCCTGCTTGGCCAACTGTGGCTGCACAAAGTGGGGCACTGTGAGCCTCAGTTTCCTCTTACTCCCCCGCCTTGTTTTCTCGTCCTTGTTGTTATATACCCCCAGTTAGAAGTAACTCATGGCAGGCCCTCCCGTGGGTTTTTGGAGGCAGAAATCACAAGGGAGGAGATTATTACCCTTCTTTCTTCCACTGAGCAACTGGTGAATTTGAACCCGATGCTTTGTTTTCCTAGTGGCAAGAAACTGCGCTGCAATCCCAAAGGCATGCTGTTCAAAGCGACCAGCAGCTCCGTGGGAGAAGGATGGGCAATCTCTTCTTGTGGGATTCACTGCCTCTGAAAACCTGCTCGGGGGGTCAGCTATGGGTCGGTCCTGACTCTACAGTACACAACAACTATTGACAGAATGCTGCCAACTGAGGGTTTGTGAGAGCAGAGTTCGTACGTTGTCCCACCGTCCTGGGCACAGCACAGGCTCTGGACCTTCAGTCTGCAGCACCCTGCTCTTTCCACAGTCTGTAGGGGGGAAATCTTTCCTGGTCTCTCTCAGTTTCTGTTAATCTTGGTGTTTCTTAACTTGTATCTGCAGCTTAATTCTATGTCCACATATTATTTTCTCTCCAGAAGAGAGATTGTTTATGGGTTACCCCCTCGCGCCCCACCTTGAGGACTATAGTCACATGGAAACCTGGCTTCTTTAAGAGACCACTGTACATGAGGACGACCTGAGATCTATGGGTGTCAACATGGGACCTACTATCTAGTAAGAGCTTGATCTACGTCAATAATCGTGGAAAATTGGGAATTCTTGTCTTTCAATGACCCATAACATGGGGGCTTTTCTTCTCTCTCTTTTATAAAGACCTCAGTCAGATTGGATTAGGACACATTATACATGAGTATGACCTTACACCAACTGAGAAAGCCTTCCAAGACCTGATTTGTATACTCAGTGATGTTCATGAGCAGAGGTACTTGAGATAGAACTCAACACATCTTTTTAGAGGGTTGGAACCAATCCCTAACAAGTTAAGGATTTTGAGGATTAAATAGTAAAAATGACTGACAGAATTTTGAGCACATTTGAAAGGCATGTTCTCCCTCTCCTTGCCCCTCCTCCTCTCTCTTCTCCTCTTCCTCTTCCTCTGCCTTCCTCCTCCCCCCTCTTTCCTTCTCCTGCTCTTTCTCCCTCTCCCTCTCTCTCTAGATATAGATATGGACATAGACATAGACATAGTTATTGTGTACCATAGAGTTGGAACCAACCCACAGCTGACCCTCAAGCAGGTATTTTGAGGCAGTAATCACATGAGAGGACACTGCTCATCCTTTTTCTTGGAGCAGTTGGTGGCCTTTAATCATACACCTCTGGGATTGCAATGCAGCTTCTTGCCACTAGGCCACCAGAGCTCCCTTTGTTGTTTTTATGTGTCATCAAGTTGCCTGCAACTCATAGGAACCCTATACATATTGGCTCTGAAACCTGCCCTTTTCTGAGCAAACCTCATCATCTCCAACAGACCTAATCTAGTCTCTCCAGTCACTGAGTCAATCTGTCTCACCCTGGGTCTTTCACTCCTGTGCTGTTCCTCCACTCTTCAAAAAATTTTGTCCCTCTCCAAGGGCTGGTCTTTCCTGGCCACCTGCCCAAAGTATGTGATACAGAGCCTCAAACCCCATGCCTCCAGAGAGCAGCCTGGTTTCACCCTCTTCAAGACACACCTCTTTGTTCTCCTGACAGTCTACAGTATGTTCAACATTCTTCACCAGCACCACAACTCAAAGGCATTGATTCTTCTTCTATCATCCTTAGTTATTGTCCAGTTCTCTGGTGCATAGCAAGTAATTGTGAAGTCCATAGCCTGAATTAGGTGCACTTTAGTTTCCAGACTGACTTTGTTGCTCTTAAGTACTCTAGGGAGGTCCCTGACAGCAGACTTTCTCAATGCAATTTTCTTTTAAAAATTTCCTGACTGCTGGTGTCAACAGTGTTGATTATGGAACCAAGCAAGCTGAAGTTGTCAATAATCTCAATTTCTTCTCCATCCATCATGAA
The DNA here is from genome assembly GCF_000299155.1 of Elephantulus edwardii. Lineage (NCBI taxonomy): Eukaryota > Metazoa > Chordata > Mammalia > Macroscelidea > Macroscelididae > Elephantulus > Elephantulus edwardii. The sequence goes on along the minus strand of NW_006399752.1, from coordinate 31,200,756 downwards.
GCTGCTACTTAGCCCAGTGGTAAGAACCTTTGTTTTTTTAAAAAATAAAAGAAAGAGAATCTTTGATTTGTCTTGATGTTGAGATTTAATCTATACTGTAGACTACAGTTCTTGACCTTCTGCAGCAAACCCCTCATGTCCTTTTCAGTTCCACTAAGCAAGGTTGAGTCATCTGCATAATGCAGGTTGTTGATGAGTCTTCCTCCAATCCTGGTGTCACATTCCTCCCCCTAGAGTCCAGCCTCCTGAACCTGTTTGGTATATGGCCTGAAAAGGAGTGGAGCCAGGATACATCCCAAATGCTCAGCTTTCGTGATCCTGAAGCGTGCAGTGTTTCCCTGCTCTGTTCTGACTCCTGTTCTCTGTTCTGGAATCCCCATTCTTCTCAAGCGTAACCACAATTGTGATCCACGTAGTCAAATGCTGGGATTTGGCCAAATCAAATTGAAGGGGTAAAGAATGTAATTTTCCTCAGTAATAAGTACGGGTCAATTCATGTCTCACTGTGGTGTCCCCTATGTGAATGTTGAAGTTCGCTCAAATCCCAAATTGACGGATACTCTCATTTCAGCTCAAAAATCCTGTCTTCATTTAGCCTCATCCAATACCCCAAGTCCCCTTTGATTCTCTGCATGTTCCATTATTCTCTTCACAACTTATGTTTTTAATGTTAGTTTTCCCCCACGTAGAGCTTTCAGGACATTTTTCTTCTTTTGTTGATATTACTTAGCCTTCTTGTTGTTGTTGTTGTTATGTGCCGTCGAGTCGTTTGCGACTCATAGCGACCCTATGCACAACAGCCCTAAATCCTGCTCTATCCTGCGCCAACTGCACTGCCTCTGACACACCCATCCCGATTACCCCAATCACTGAATCAATCCATCTCATAGAGGGTCTTCCCCTCCTGCGCTGTCCCTCCACCCTCCCAAGCATGATGTCCCTCTCCAAGGACCCGTCCCTCCTGGCAACATGTCCAAAGTATGTCAGACGAAGCCCCAGAATCCTTGCCTCCAAGGAAAAAACCTTACTTAGGCTACATTGATTATTTCAAGTTCTCATTTAGACCTCACAACTAACTAATCTCTTTTATAAAGAGTCGATGGCTTTTCTAATGATAAGATTTTCCTTGTCTTTTGAATGCGATTTTACACATACCCTCGTGTCTTCAGTGGTGGAAAAGGTTAACATGCTCAGATAATAAGTGATCTCATAGCTGGAGGACACCTTTCAAGAAAGGCCTTGAGATTCACTCTAAAAAAAATGACTCTAGATAATCTTATGAAGAAGAATTCTGCTATGATACATATGACCTGGTTGTGCGGCAGAATCAACCCAGTGGCAACTAGTTGCCTGTGGAGCTAGGTTGCCTGATAGATCTCTAGTGAGGTGATCTCGCATTTCTACCATCCTCAACTGCATTGTTGCTGTTGTGTGCCGTCAAGTCAGAACCCCCCCAGGGCTGACCCTCTAGCAGGTTTTCAGAGGCAGTTAATCACACAGGAGGAGAGTTTCCATGCTTCTCCTGTGGAACAGCTGGTGGGATCCAAACCACAGGCCTTCGGGACTGCAGCTTCTTGCCATTAGGCCACCAAAGCTCCTCTGCACTGCATTAGCAAATTTATTGTGGGGTGTTAAGTGTTATAGCTGTAACTTACTAATTGTCAGCAAGTGAGAACCAACTCATAGCTGATCCTCCACCAGGTTTCTGAGGCTGTAAATTACACTGGAGGAAATTGTCCCTGGAGGAGCCATGAGCAAAATAGATGAGCTCGTGAGACTGGGCTACTGTCCGTGGTGCTGAAACACCACGATTCCTTCCATTTTACTCTAGAACTTTGGAGGGTTACTGTAGAATTTTTCAGAAAAGCTCTCCATTGAAAAGTATTTCTTTTCCATTTATAAAAATAATAACATCTGACTTAGACTGCACAATTTATATGTGTCTTTTTCCCATTGTTAATATAATGTCAAATGTATAAACTCACTGCCATTGAATCAGTTCCAATTCAATGACCTTCCTGCAGATTTTCAAGGCAGAAAATTGTGATCAGAGGAGAATGTTCCCCTCTCTTCCACAGAGACACATCACTGGTGGATTCAAACCACTGCAGAATCTTGGCCTTGTGATAGCAGCACAACTCACATCACAGCTACACCACCAGAGTGCTGTACATATGCGCACACACACAGGCACACACACACACACACATCTGCCCTTTTGTTAAGGTGCAACATTACATCATCAACCACTGAAACTCTATATCTGAAGGTAGTTCTGTCTGAGATGCTCTTTTTATGTGGAGTTGTTTTGGTTATTAAAAAAAATAGACAAAACATTGACTCCTTTGATTTAGCCCTCTCATGACATTTTATGGAATTATAAAATATATTTGAGGATTTATGGAAAAAGAGATCTTGCTCAACACACAAAAATGGATACAGAGTTTAACAAACATTAACTGAGTATCTTTTTTTCCCCCTGGAAACTTTAAGAAGGACATTTTAGCCTTTTCTTCTAAGAAGCTAACAATTTGGTAGAAGAAAAAGACATTCAAATAAATAAGTGCAATTGGCATTATGTCTGAGTGGTAGAAATAGAGATGAGATCTAAATAAAACAGTAGAAGGGTGCTTAACTCTGCTCAGAAAGGCAAAGAGACTTCATGGAAGGTGTTCTGAAGGGTGATTGGCAAAGTTCTAGTCGGATGAGGCTAGGAGGCCTCTTTCCATGAATGAAGTAGCAACAATTATCAGGATAGGGAGACAAAGAATGCTATGACTTGAGGCAGAGGTGCTGGGAAAAATAGGTAGGTATTCAGATGAAGTACTATTTGTACAAGGAGAAAATATCATTTTCTTTGAAGTAAAACTTAATACCTATGGCATTATCGACACTTTTGAGATTGTCAACTTTCTTTTTGTTGTTATGTGCCATTGAGTCACCAACAGCTCTGAACCCTGCCATTTCCTGAGCCAGTCTTATTAACTCTGTCACACCTAATCCTATTGCCCCAGTTATCATGTCATTTCATGTCATCCGAGGTCTTCCTCTCCCGTGCTGTCCCTCCATCCTTCTGAGCATGATATCCCTCTCCAAGGACTGGTGCCTGAGGTACATGAGATAGATCTTCAAAATCCTTGTCTCCAAGGAGCTGCCTGGTATCACACTCTCCAAGACAGACTTATCTGTCTCCCTGGTGGTCCATGATATGTTCAATACTCTTCTCTAGCATCACAACTCAAAAGGACCAAGTCTTCCTCTGTCATCCTTAGTCATTGTCCAGCTCTCTGACACAAAGCAAGTAACTGTAAAGATCATGGCCTGGATCAGACACATCTTAGTCTCTAGACTGACATCACTGCTCTTCCACACTTTGGAGAGATCCCTGACAACAAATCTCTCCAGTGTAATTCATCTTTTGATTTCCCAGCTGCAGGGACAAGAGTGTTGATTGTGGAGTTGAGCAAGTTAAATTTGTTAACAACCTCAATCTCTTCCCCATCTATCATGATGCTACCAATTGGCCGAGTGGTGAGAATCTTTGTCTTCTTGACGTGGAATTTCAATCCATATTGAAGACTACAGTCCTTGACTTTTTGAAGCAAATGCTTCAGGTCCTTCTCAGTTTCAGCAACTAGTGCCCGTTAAGTTAATAAAAAGAAAAAAAATTACCTCAAGTCCTTCCAAGCCAGTGACCCAACAGGCCAGAGCAGAACTTTCCCACAGGTCTTCCAAGCTGGATCTCTTTTCAAGAGTAGATGGTACATTCTTCTTCAGAGAAGTGGCTAAAAACCCCTCAAACTCATTGTCATTGAATCAGAAATTACTCACAGCTGATCCTCTATTAGTTTCTGTGAAGATGTAAACTGCACAGACGGAGATTGCCCACCTTTCTCCTGTAGGGCCTAGGGTGGATTTGAACAGTCAGAGTCACTACCTTTGTGTTAGCATTGCATGTTCCTATGACTATCTCACCAGAGCACTCTCGAGGAGAGGCTTCTTGCTGGTGTTGTTGTTGTACCCCATCAAGTCATAACTGACCCATAGCTGACCCTCCAGTAGATTTTCAGAGGCAATGAGAGGAGATTGTCCATTTTTATCCTGTTAAACAGCTGGTAGATTTGAACAGTGTACTTTTGTGTGATTGAAGCTCAACATCAATAAGGCAAAGATTGTCACCACTGGGCCAATTGGCAGCACCAGGATAGATGAAGAAGAGATTAAGGTTAACACAGCTTACTCAGGTCCTCAAGCAACACTTTTGGCACTAGCAGTCAGGAAATCAAAAGACAAATTGAATTAGGTAAATCTGCTGTCAAGGATCTTTCCAGAGTGCTGAGAAGCAATGATGTCAGTTTAGAGAATAAGGTGCCCTGATCCAGGTCATAGTCTTCACAATTACTTGCTATGCATCAGCGATCTGGATAATGATTAAGGATGACAGAAGAAGAATTGATGTCTTTGTGTGGTGGTGCTGGAAAAGAGTCTTGAACATACTACGGATCACCAAGAAAACATACAGGTCTGTCTTGGAAAGGGTAAAGCCAAGTTTCTCCTGGAGGAGCTAGGATTTGGAAGCTCTGTCTCACATACTTTGGGCATGTGGCCAAGAGGGACCTGGTCCTTGGAGAAGGACATCATGCTCAGAAGGCTGGCGGAACAGCGCAGGAGAAGACGACCCTGGGTGGGATGGATTGATACAGTAACTGGGGTAACGAGGGTACGTGTGTCGGAGTCAGTGAGACTGGCTCAGGACAGGGCAGGCTTCAGAGCTGCTGTACGTGGGGTTGCTATGTCTCACAGGCAACTTGACAACACATGACAATGACAACAACAACTACCACCTTTGTGTTGGCAGTAAAATGCCTTTAGGTTCCCAGAGCTACCAGAGGGGAGGTGGTTGTTATTGTTGTAGTTGTGAGCTGTCCAGTCAGAGCTGACTCATAACTGACCTTCTCCTGGGTTCTTAGAGCAGTAAATCTCACAGGAGGAGACTGTCCACTCTTCTCCCACAGAGCAATTACTAGATTTGAACTATGTTCCTTTGGGATTACAGCACAGCTTCTTATCACTACCACTATTTTGTGTATCGTAAAGTTGGAACCGACCCATAGTTGGCCCTCCGGTGAGTTTCCAGAGGCAGTTAATTGCACAGGAGGAGATTGCCCAGCGTTCTCTCTTAAAGAAGCTGGTGGAATCAAACAGTTTGCCTTCAGGATTGCAGCACAGCCTCTTACTACTCGACCATCACTCTCTCAGAGGGGAGAAAATAGGTTCAGATTTCTGACCTTCTGGTTAGAAACGTATGCCATTTCTGACAATACCTTTTCTAATAGCCTCCCATCTTAGATGTTGCTGTTGTTATGTGCCGTCGAGTCGCTTGCGACTCATAGCGACCCTATGTACAACAGCCCTAAACTCTCTCTATCCTATGCCAATCGCACTGTCTCTGACACTCCCATCCCAATTATCTCAGTCACTGAATCAATCCACCTCATAGAGGGTTTTCCCCTCCTGCGCTGTCCCTCCACCCTCTCAACCATGATGTCCCTCTCCAAGGACCTGTCTCTCCTTGCAACATGTCCAAAGTATGTCAGATAAAGCCCCAGAATCCTTGCCTCCAAGGAACAGTCTGGTTTAACCCTCTCTAGGATGAATCTGTTTGTTTTCTTGGCAGTCCATGGTACATTCAATACTCTTCTCCAGCACCACAGCTCAAAGGCATCAATCCTCCTTCTATCCTTCCTAGTCACTTTCCATCTTAATTAAATATGGTGTTTATAGGATGAGAGAATGATGCTATGTTTAATCTCATATTTGGACACAATTAATTCCTGTAGGTAACTCTTAAATGTTGATTTAAAAAGTATATTATTTCAATGAGCGAAATATTAATGAATACATGATCTTTTAATCCAATTTGCAAAATCGGTGACCAATAATGAAAACTATATATTAGAAAAATGAGTCATATATAGGATTATGTGAACTGTACAATATTTTTACCCTTTTATAAAACATATTTACAAAAGATACACATTACCTTGATCATTTATTTCATGAAATTGTAAAGTCAGTTAAAAGCAGTATTTAAATCAGTCTTTTACATCTTTAGAGACAATTATCCCCTCATACATTATAACAAATTGTCTCACAAGCACATGATTGCACAATGCTGTGTAACAAACCACTCAGTATGTAGGTTTTTATTGGTTTGCATACAATAATTTGTTTACATTGTGTTTGACTTGTGTACATTGTTTTCTATAATCTTTCATTTGCATTGTTTCATACAATCATTCATATACATTGTGTAACATCCATGTACATATTTTATTGAGTATTTAATTAGCAAAGGATGAGCAGTTACACTGGGTAGGTATTCAGTCTAGGTTGTGTTCTCTTGCATGTCTTTGGGTCACTGTCTCTGAGCAGGTCATTAAGAGTTTCCCTTAGGGCAGAAGGGTAATAGCTCATTACAGGGTCCTCGTCCTCTGTCAGGTGACTTTGGGGGTGTGTTTCTAACAAGGCTGAGAAGGAGAAGCATAAATGTACAATCACTTATTTTAAGTCGTTTGTTGCATCACAGATATTAACAAAAGCTAACAAAAGTTTTGTGTCTAAATTCTGAGTCAAGGACAGAGACTACTCTTCAGCCTTTGCTGAGAGGCACTCAAATGCTTCCTGGTAAAGGACCTTGGGATAGTGGGGATTTGGAATTAAAGCAATTTCCACAAAGAATTCTTTTTTAAAAAAAAAGCCAAAATCAACCAAAATTTATTTGTGACAAGTTGAGTATACTATTATGTAATCTTTTAAAATGTGTGTAATTCTCTCTCTCTCTCTCTCTCTGTCTCTCTGTTAAAGACTATTCCTTTGAGACACTTTAAAGTCAGGACTCTAGATAAGCACTGGCAGATCAAAATCCAATGGAAATAAAACCTACAGCAAAACCAGATTCACTGATGTCAAGTTGAGTCCACGTCATTTTGAACCTATTATTATTATTTTCAACTGTCGAGCCAGAACCGACCCATAGCTGACACCGCCCCCACCCCGGCCCCGAAGCTGGTTTCCAGAAGCAATAAATCACACAGATAGAGACTGCACCTCTTTCTCTTCCAGAGCTGCTGCTGGATTCAAACTGTGTACCTTTGTATTTGCAGCATAATTCCTTATGAATAAACCACCAGAACTCCCTCATGAACCTATAGTACTGTACACAGTAACTTTCCTATAGAAATTCTAATGCTGTAATCTTGACAGAAGTTGAATGCCGTATTTGTTTTGCGCTTCTTTTTCCAGAATCCTTGAAATCCTTAACAAACATGTAACAGAGGTGCTACCTCAAGACCACTAATACTGACTCATGAAACTCTCCACCACAAACTGTATGCTTCTTTGGGAAATAGCACTTTCATGTGTGTGTTTATCTGTACGTTTTAGGAAATACAATTATTGCTAACCAGAATTCTTTTTAAAAATCAAGAAATTGCCAAATTTCACTTCCATTCATGGAACTAAGCCCTGGTAACTATACACATTGGGGTTTATGTTTGACTTTCCTATGAGCAATTCTTGACTTGGGAAAAAATGTATACACCAAAATAAAGCCATATACCATGCAGATGTGTGTATATGCAGGTGATCATACACACCATATTGGGATAGTAACTATTCTTTTGAAGCTATGTTTCAAAATCTATTTTTATGTAGAAAAAAATTAAATGAGACAATAAATGAGGCAAAAAACAACAAGATGAGTTGACCATAGCTAGTGAGACACTCAGCTGGGATTATAAGGTTGTAGAGGATGGAGTGCAATGGTGTCTCCCTGGAGACTAAGGTGCGTTTGATACAGGCCATGGTCTTCGCAATCACTTGTTATGCATCAGAGAGTTGGACAATGACCAAGGAGGATAGAAGGAGAATTAATGCCTTTGAGCTGTGGTGCTGGAGAAGAGTATTGAGAATACCATGGACTGCTAGGAAAACAAACAGATTTGTCCTGGAAAGGGTTAAACCGGGTGGCTCCTTAGAGGCAAGGATTCCGAGGCTCCATCTAACATACTTTGGACATGTTGTGAGGAGAGACCGGTCCTTGGAGAAGGACATCATGCTTGGGAGGGTGGAGGGACAGCGCAGGAGGGGAAGGCCCTCTATGAGGTGGATTGATTCAGTGACTGGGATAATTGGGATGGGAGTGTCAGAGACAGAGCGATTGGCACAGGACAGAGCGGAGTTTAGGGCTGTTGTACATAGGGTCGCTATGAGTCACAAGCGACTCGACAGAACATAACAACAACAACAGAGGATGGAGGATCGATGCAGCCAGACCTAGTAGCCCTTTACAAGATGGTAGAGGGCGGGGAATGGATGCACACAGAAACCTAGTGGCCTTTTACAAGGCAGTAGAGGACAGGGAACGGAAGGAAGCCCACAGATGTAACAGCTTCTACCACACAACTCAGTTTTCCCTTTCGGTTTATTTACCTCTCAAGTACACTGAGCTTATATGAGGATGGAGAATGCCTTATAATTCTACATTCGCAGGATTTCCCTTGTAAATCAAAATAGTGCTGGAGTCCTAAGTAGACGCTCAAAGAATTTGCTTTTATTTTGTTACTAAAATATTCAAATGCATGAATAATTCTGTTTGTCACTTGCTTGTGTGTTTGTTTTTTCTAAAAGGCAACCAGAGAGGGCTGTGACCTTTCTGGGCTTATCACACAGTGCGAGGCCTTGCTGTGAGGGTCAAGTTTTTAGACATGTGCATCCCAACATCTGTGGCTACAAGTCTTTAAAAACTTTTCTGTGATGGAAATACACATAATGAATCCTGCCCTCTCAACATTTTTACAAGTACAGCTCAGTGGTATTAGGCGTATTTTTTTTCAATGCTCACAGTTATTCTGACTTTTCAAAATCCTCACAGCATGTGACATAGGCTCTGTGTCTTCTAAGCCTGACTCTTCTCCTCCCCCTCCCACCTCTGCAAGTCATTAATGACACTTGGTTTCTATCTAATCATTTGGATAACTACACGGACAAGCATAGAGTACACGTCACTGGAAGAAGCAGCTCTCAAATCTCTTCTGATAACTACGGGACTAGTTCTACTCCAAACGCGTGGATCTTTCATGACGATACCCCTCCACTGTCTATTTCACTGATTAGAGAATGGCTCAGACCTCCACAGACCTGAGCTGGTTAGCATCACAATGTACCACAGACTTTGAACTCTGGTGGTGTCAAAGAATATCACTACATAGTGGATACATGGGTGAGTTGTCAGGAAGTGTCACCAGTCCATGTGAAAAAAGGCCTCACACTTGGAAAAAGTAGATGGTCAAGGAAAGATGAGAAGACCTTCAATAAGACGGATTGTCACGGTGATTTCAACAACAGACTTGGGAGCACTTGATGCAGGGAAGAGAGGGCAAGGTGTCAGTGACCGAGTTGCTGTGTGTCTCAGGTTGATGGCACCTAACAACCAGGCATGTTTGTTTATTTCATGGAACTTGGATCATGTAGTGCCTTTCCTTATCAAGGCTTGTCCATGTTGTGGAACGTGTCCGGACTTAGTACCTCTGTACAGAGGAATGCTAGTCCATTGTGTATTTATACCACCATTGTTTATCGGTCTTTAACTGGATCCCAATTCTCCTGAAAAAGCATTCACTACAATAGACTCCGCATGAGCTTGGCTATGACGTGGCTTAGATTTCATTCCCTGTGGGCATAATGGGACTAATGCTCATCCTGACCATCAAGAAGTGAAGATGCTGTATGTGAAAGTGCTCAGTATCACGTCATCTTGGAAGCCACGTAGCCAGAGGACTGCGTAGAACCAAGGAGCCTGACACCTAGTCTCGCACGTTTGGGGCAAGCCATGAGGAGGGGCCAGTCCTTGGAGAAGGACACTGTGCTTGGGAAACAGAAGGTGACTGAAGTAGGAGGCGAGCCTTGGTCAGGTTAATTGACGCGGTGGTTGCCATGATCCATGTGAGCCCAGCAGAGAGCGTGAGGAAATGCAGGTTGGACAGGTTTCTCCTGTCACGTACAGGGTCCCGAGGAGCGACATGGTGTTGCCATTATACCTCAAGAACTCTCAATTTAATTTTATTAATTGGTTCTAAAAATCTGCTTTGAAATATGTATATGTATGTATATGTATATATATGTGTGTGTACACACACACACACACACACACACTCACTCACACACTCTGCCCTTAAGGGCCCTTGATTTCTGCCCTTAAGGGGTTGGAAAGTCAGGTCACAAATGAAAGAGAACCACAGGCTGAACTGGTGGTTGTCTTGTATGCGGGCAGTGTGGAACCTAAAACCTGGACAGGACTCCTGGCCACGACGGGATAGGATGTGTTCCGGCATATGGAACTAAAAGAAAGCACGTGTGCCCAACTATGTCTCTTCAGAATTTTGAGAAGGCTTTGCAATAAACAAAAAGAAATGGCTCTTAAAAAGTCACTGCTGTCTATAGAGTAATTAATATGCATATCAAGCGTTCTAAATATACATATTCTATCAAATGGTAACAAATCGCCTGCGGTGCTGTGAGCACGCAGACGCATCAGGACGCAATGCCCGTGGAAGCTGCGAGAGGTTTCGGAGTCCATGAAGTTCTGCATCATTCAGAAAATGTTCAAGGTGAGGGTGCGGGTGAGGGAGGCTTTGCAGGTGAAGGAGGTAAATCTGTTTTTCCTCACAAGGAAGTAGTGTGATGGACATAGGGTAGTTGACATTAGGTATCAAGTAAGGGATACAACTGTGTTATTGGATTGTGTTTACTCTCAGTTGGCTTTCTGGTATTAAAAATGGCTGCAAGAACAACAGCAACAAAGTGAGTCAAGACCTTGGCTAGTGTCTCCAGAGGGCCCCTCTGGCTATACTACTTGCCTCTTTCTTCAAAAAGAAAATATTCCTTCAACTCCGTAAGACTTGTCTGTGAACTTCCTCAGAAATGTGCTCATGTTATTCATAAATAAAACAGAAGAAAGAAGCTGGGATGTAGAGTCAAGAAGTCTGACGTAGAATGTCAATGATCCGGGCTTCAAATCTTGGTCCTGACAAAATCAGCTCATGACCTGTGTTGGTGATGAATCTCTGAGTCTGGTCTTACTAGAAATGACACAAGGACCATGATGACAGCAGCAGAGGCCCCAGAAACCATGATGAGAGCCGCAGAGCCTCCCTTGTGGTGCCTCCAACGAGAACACAGGACACGGGGACACTGTGCGGGGGGTTCTAGGAACACTGTCCTTCTCTCAGGGGAAATGTGTCTGTCAATTTTACTACTGTTGCACATGTAGATTTTGGAACAAAGGTTCAACAGGGACAGATGGAAGTGAGGAGGCCTTGAGTGGCAAACTGGAAGCAAAGTTGGACCTTAGATTAAATCTGGCACAATTAAAATCCAATATAAAAGTAAGGTTGTTTTTTTTTTAAATCAAGTTAGATAAGGGACTGGACCAGTGTGGGCATATGGATGGAAGGTGTGGTCAAGTCATTGCAGGTCTTCAAGAATGTCTTCTCCCCAGTTCCTGTGCCAAACAAGTATCTTGTTCACTTTAGGGAAGTAGGGGTCATTGCCATGAGCAAGAACCCCATTCATATACTGCAGAGGCTGAGCTTGACCACTGGAGTGAAGGAGAGGCCAGCAATACCTTGCTGATGGGACGGGTGGGAAAAGCGACTGGGAGACACGCTTAGCTGGGTCAGGAGCTTTCCCGTGGGTGAAGGACGCTGCCCGAAGCAGCCTGCCTGTAGTCAGCGCTCGCTGAGTGCCACGCTTGATGGAATGAGCTTCTGTGTTTGCCATCACCTAGAAGCCACACACACACATGCTGAAAGGCAGGTCCTATTCCTAAGACACATTCTTAACAAGAAAGGTATTCTTTATATCAACAGTGTGGGCATTGGAATCAAAGCCACAAAACACAACTGATTTACTGAATGGAAAACAAGTTTGTTTCAGTCAGCACAGAGTAAAATTATCACTGAAGAATAATTAAGTAAATAAATATTCAGATTGAAATAAAGGCCATCTTTGCAGTGTCCTAAACACATGCTAAAGTCTCAGACTTGCAACTGGTTAACTTGACTGACAACCAAATTATGTAGATTGATTCTCCAGGGGTGTGTAAGCATAGAGGTCTAGTGATCTACACCAGTGGTTTAAAGAACATTTGTTGTTGTTGTGTTGTTATGAGCCGTCGAGTCGCTTGCGACTCATAGCGACCCTATGTACAACAGCCCTAAACTCTGCTCTGTCCTGTGCCAATCGCACTGTCTCTGACACTCCCATCCCA
>NW_006399752.1:31166573-31187115 GCF_000299155.1 Elephantulus edwardii | reverse complement strand
AATGTCCTCCAGGGTCACCCATTTTGAATAATATTGCATGAGTTCCTTGTTTTTCAATGCAGCATAGTATTCCATTGTGCGAATATACCACAGCTTCTTTGACGCAAGGATTGCTGTAGTTTCTCCTTGTCCAAGACTTCCGGTACCCTTCTCCAACACCGCAGCTCAAAGGCATCAATTCTTTGGTCATTTTTGTTCACTGTCTAGTTATCAGAGGAAAAAACCATATCCTGAATCAGGGGAACCTTAGTCCTCAAACTAATATTGCTCCTCCGGAATTTGGAGAGGTCACTGACTGCAGACTTTCCCAGTGAAGTATGTCTCCTGATATCCTGACTGCCAGTAACAACTATATTCACTGTGGATCCCAGTATTAAAATTAATGCTGTAAAAGAGAAATCAGATGGCTAGTCCACAGGGAATCACTTCCAAGCAAACGTGGGTCTTCTTTGCCAGTTTGAGTGTGCTAATGGCCTGACAGGAGAATGGCCAGCAGTCTCCTCCCACGCGGGTTACAGCCTCAGAAATACGATGCAGAGAGAGCCGAGGGTCACTTTCAGCTCCATGATGCTGAGAGGCGAGTCAAAAGTTGGAGAATTAAAATTCCGTTTGGAAAATGGGAGGGTCACAGGTATTTCTAGGTTTTCATTTTTCTCCAGTTTTAAGGACATAAAACAAAAACAATTTTAAAAATTCACAAATAATTGGCTACTATCATCTTCATCAGGAGCTCTGGAGGCCTTGTGCTAAGAAACTGTGCTGCAATCCCAAAGGCACAAGGTTCAGATCCACCAATCACTCCACCAGAGACAGATGAGCAATCTCCCCCATGCCCGCCCTCCGAGTGATTTTCTGCCTCTGAAAACCTGGTGGAGGGTCAGCTATGAGTCAGCTCCTACTTAAAGGTACATAGCAATAACGTTAATATAAAAAAAGAAAGACAAAAGAGAAAGAATATAATCTTTTTTCTGCTTTTCTGAATTGAAACAGAAATAGTTGTATTGAGATGTATCACGCACACAGCCACGTATAGAATTTCTAATCCATATACCAATAGATTTATGGAGCATGAGGTTTAATTACCACACACACTTACCCCACTCATACAGCTTTAAATGACTTGATCTCATGTCTCCTTGGCTCCTTTCCTTTCACAGGGAGAAAGGAATTGGTGAAAGAAATCAAATATACTTCTTTGAAATCAGGAGATCGGGGAATTAGGTCAGTATCTATAACCAGTTCCATCCTTTTTTCAGTCGGATTGCTGCAGTGATATTTCTCCTGGTTCTCAGTCCCAGGGGCAGCTGGAGCGATCCTCTGGACTCAGCTGTGCTCGCGAAGCATTGGCAGTCACTGCAGATTGGCAGCCAGCTGGAGGCTACTTTGGGACGGCCTTAACTGGGGCACCTTGCCCTCCTCACGTGTCTTGTACTCTAGCAGTGTACCCGGATACTGTCGCACTGGGGATGCGGAGGGTAAGCGGGGTGGCCAAGGACATTTTTTAGAGCCTGAGCTTGAGTCGCATTTGCTAATAATCCACGGACTTAAGTTCTGAGCTTGAGCCCAAGGGTGAGATCTCCCTGAAGAGCAGCACTCACCATGCGGGAACACTGTGAGGTTCTGGTGAAAGGCTTGGGCTCAGGAGACCAGGGACAGGTGCATCGACCACGGTGCTCTGCTCGCACCGTGACATCGAGCGCGCACCTCTCTCTTGCCAGGTGCCGTGGCCTGCCCCTGAGTCCTCAGAGCCTTGTGATGGACCTTGCTTCTGCTGCTCCTTCATGGAGTCCTGATCAGTGACAGAACAAGATGCAGCCTGATCCTGTACCCACAATGACCAACTGGGTCAGGCTCTTGTGATGACAGCATTTTCACAGTATAATTCTTCCTAGCAAATTGCCAGGCCTTTTTCTCAGTTCAGAAGTCTGATGCAGCCCGTTGGCCATCACAGAGATGGATAAGCCTCCACTGATAGAGAGTCATGACTGTGCTTTAGGTAAGTTGACTCTGGTGGCCCGGGGGTAAGAAGCTGCACTGCAATCCCTAAGGCACACAGTTCAAATCCACTAGCTGCTCCCTTGGAGAAGGATGGACAATCTCCTCCTGTGTGACCAGCTAGCTGCCTTAGAAAAAACCTGCTGGAAGGTCAGCTAGAAGTCGGTTCCAATTTGACAACACGCAACAACTACAACCACCTCCATGAAGGTGAGAATTCTGTCACTGAACCCTCAGTATTCCCAGGGGTGAATCTTTTTGTTGTTGTTAGGTGCCATCGAGTTGAACGAGACTGTATGGACAGCAGATGTGAACCCTGTCCTGTCCTGTGCCATCCTCATCATCTGACCCTCTTGAGTCCATTGCTGAAGTCACCGTGTCAATGCACCTGGCTCCCAGGCTTCCTCTTTCTCGGACCCTCTACATTTCCAAGCATCTTGTAGTTGTTGTGTCTACCAATATTTAGAGTATGAACTGTCTTTTGGCAAGACTGAAGCAAACAGCATGGATTACAGCTTAAAAGAAAGAAAATGAAAATTCTGACAACTCGGCCAATAAACAGCATCACAATAAACGGAGTTGCTAGTTCCCAGGCACTGTGTTTGGAAAGGCTGTGAGTTGAAGAAAAGACCCTCCCAGAGACGAGCTGACAAGTGAGTGCAGCTCTAAGCGTAAGCTCAGCAGGGCTTGTGAGGGTGCTCCAGGGTGTGTGGGGTTTGGGTGGAACTGCTGTAAGTTGAAGCCCGTTCAGCAGCATCGAACACCAGTGATGTAACAGGCTTGTTCCTCTTCTGAGTCTCTGAGTTGGAACTGACTTGTAGCTGACCCTCCTGCAGGCCTTCTGAGGCAATAGATTGCACAAGAGAAGACTGTCCACTTTTCTCCTGTGGAGCAGCTGGGGGATTTGAACCACATGCCTGTAGGCTGACGGTGCATCTCCTTAATCACTAGCCCACAGACATGGCCATAGACTTACAAGGTGTTGATGCTTTCTGATCACTTTTGACACAATAGCTTCATTCTGTCTTCAATTTTCTTAATCTTTATATTCTTCGCTTGGAGTGCAGTGATCAAATTAAATTTGTATTTGCCAATACCTTGTCAGTAGCAGGGAAATTTGGAAATATAAGTTCCAGGAGGTGGTGAGACGGTATCCTGGGTCCATGCATGTTTGTGTGTGGAGGTGACTCTGAACCACTAAAGGAAGCTTGCACCCATGATCCTGGATGTGTAACTATGTGTATGTGTGTCATAGGCCACACATGACTGATGCCTTTTATCTCTCCCTGTGAGTGGATATGATTCAATAGCTATTGCAATGTATCTGTCAGCACCATTGTGTGATGAACAAATCCATATTTTGCAGCTATGGTATGATGTAACCAGAAAGCTATATTTTCTTATGCACAAACCCGTCTTTGAACCACAGCAGCTAGGCACTATTTACAAAATTAAAAACATAAATTGCATAAGCGAGCGGAGTGAGATGCATTTAATAAGTGCATGGCTGGTGCCAGAAATATGTTATAAGTAACTACAAGTAATGAAAGAAACGGTCCTAAATGCAAACTACAAACAGTGGCAGAGTTTGGAATTTCGGATTCACAGTATCCATTTACTTCAGCAGATCTGAGTCTACTCAGAACAGTCAAAGAACTGAGCTTTTCCCCTCAGGGAACTCAGTTTTGAATCTTTACAATCTCTTAGAGGAATGCTGACTTCAGGGCATTAGACAGGATGAACTTGAACCATGGCAGGAGACACACTAGGCCCAGATTCACTTCAACACTAGGATTGCACACAAAGTCAATTCCAAAGTAGTCTTCCCTGCGGGAACTGGCAGGGCATGACTATGTTCCGGTAATCAGCATGCATTTCCTGGTCATCGTTTCTTTCAGTGTGAAGTGCATCTAAATGTAAAGAAAACGAAGCCCTTCCTAACTGGACCAATAATCAACATAGTGATAAATTGGTACGTACTAATGGATCTGAACCAAACCAGAGCCAGCATTTCAGTGGGTTTTCAGAGGCAGAAAATTGCATTAGAAAGAGCAGCTGCCACCCAAACAGATATATGCAAACCCTTGTTTATTGCTGCGTTATTCACAAGAGCCAAGAGATGGAAGCCATCCAAGCGCCCATCAGCAAATTAAGGCATAGGGAAAAAAAAATGCACCTAATGGAATACTACACAGCACTGAAAAACTAAGAACTTATAAAATATTGTACTACGTGGATGACCCTGGAGGACATTATCTGAGTGAAATATCTCTGTCAGGAAAGAACAAATACTGCATAATACCACTGTTACAAAACAGGACTGACATGGGGGTTTGGGAGAAATTAAGAAAAGAAGGGATAAATGATGAACACAACATTGGAACAAAAGAAGGAAAGAAGTGTTTAAAAGGAATATATGATTCGTCATTATTTGTATGACCGCAGTCCAGAAAAAGAGATACACAGAAAAGTCAACTGGGGGAGAGCTAGGCGGAGAGGAAGGAAATTATGCAACAATGAATGGTTTTGCTATTTGGTTACTATGACTGTGTAGCAGGTTTTAAAGTCAGGAAGTGTTATGCCTCCCACTTCATTTTTGTTTTTCAGAAGTGCTTTGTTTATTTGTGGCCACTTTCCTCTCCAAATAAACTTGACAATTTCCCTTTTGATCTCTTTGAAAAATGATTTCGGTATCTGTGTTGAGATTGTGTTGAACATGCAGATTGCTTTGGGTAAGACTGTCATTTTCACAATATTGAGTCTTCCTATCCATGAACAGGGAACATTTTCCCATTTGTTTAGGTCTTAGTGTCTCACAGAAATGTTCTGTCATTTTCTTTGTATAGATCTTTTGTGTCTCTTGTTAGGTTCACTTCTAAGTATCTCCATTTGTGGTTGGCTATTTTAAATGATATTGTTTTCTGAAGTCCTGTGTGCATCCAAAACTTTTCCCAACAGAGTGAAAATAAAACCTACTGACTGGGGGGAAAAAAACACAACAACATTTGGCAAAAACATTTCAGACAAGGGTTTCAGAGCAAAAGTTTACAGAATCCTCCAGGGCCTCCACAAGAAAATAACTAATAACACAATTACAAAAGGGGCAAAATACATGGAAAGACTTTTCACAAAGGAAGATATTCAGATGGCAAACATATGAAGAAATGCTCAAAATAAGTGGCAATAAAAGAGATGAAAATCAAAACCACAGTGAGATACCATCTTATTCAAGCAGCAGTGGCAAAGCTTAACAGGACAGCAAGTAATAAATGTTGGCGAGGATGTGGCAAGGTAGGAACTGTTAAACTGTGTTGGTTAGATTGTAAAATTGTACAGCCACTTTGGAAGGCAGTTTTGTGTTTCCTAAGAAACCTGAACATAGAAATTCCATATGACCGAGTTTTTCCACTGCTTGGACTATACCCTGAGAAAATGAGAACTGAAGCACAAAAGGAGACTTGTACACCAATGTTTACTGCAGCGTTATTCACCATCACAAGAACATGAAAACAGAACAAATGTCCAACCACAACCAAATGGATTGAGACATTATGGTACATCCACATGATGGGATTCTATGCAGCACGCAGGAGCAATGGTTTTGTTAATCACTATCTGACCTAGGAGGGACTGGAGAACATTATGCTAAGTGAACTACTCCAATCTTAGAAGGACAAATACTGTATAAGACCATTATTGTAGAATGTGTATGAGGACCCAAGGAGGGGGAGGGTATGAGCAGTGGGGGGAGGATGGCAGGGAGGTAATCACATAATTACGGTCACATGATTTGTTGGATGGAGGGAAGGGTGAGTAAAGGAATTGGAAAAGACCCAGTGTGAACAACAGTGTATAAGAACTTTGTAAGTTAAACCAATATAAAATGAAAAAATTATTTAAAGAAAAAATAATACAAAAAAACAAGTGACCTGGATGGGATTGAGGTTGGCAGCACAACTCCTTACCACTAAGTCACCCGAGTTCTCATGATAACCAGAGGGGGCA
Organism: Elephantulus edwardii; assembly: GCF_000299155.1. NCBI lineage: Eukaryota > Metazoa > Chordata > Mammalia > Macroscelidea > Macroscelididae > Elephantulus > Elephantulus edwardii. Next base: position 31,181,115 of record NW_006399752.1, on the reverse strand, counting down.
GGGAATAAGGTTGTCAAGACTTTCATTCTCCTTGGCTCAACAGTAAATATCGTTGGAAGCAACGGTTAAGAGATAAAATGATGTACCTCCTTGGGGAAATGTGCTGTAACGACCTCTTTACATTTCTAAAGCTAAATTTATCCTTTGATAACTAAGGTGGGCTGACTCAAGTCATGGTTTGTTCAATCACCTGAGAAACAAAGGCGCGTTGGATTCCGAACAGCCCAAGAGCAACAGTAGCAGATGGTGAGCACTGAGGACTGGCTGGCCCTTACTTCTTCTCCACTATCCGCATCACTTACCTTCAAGTCTGTCGGTAGGTGTGTGCTGCTGGGAATCGAAAGCTGGGTGTTCCGACAGCTTTCGCAGCTTAGACGGATGGATGTGGGGGCCTCAGCAATGGGCTACATCGTGTGTCAGATGGAGACGATGGTGCAGAATCGGGCAGGGCTCAGGTCGGCTGTTCATAGGGTCGCTACGAGTCATACCCAACTTGATGGCACCTAACAACAACAACCAAAAAAAACCCAACAGAAGTCAGTCACCCAATCTTGAAAAATGATCCAAAGGAGAGAGCCTACTAAACGGCTTCAGGGAAAGATGGTTCTTCTCTGACAAGAGGAGGGATGGTATAAGGAGACTCTGCCACGTTAGCCTTCCTTTACTCCCCACCCCTGTCCGTAGTCAGGTGAGGAGAGGATACGCAGACCTGTGCTAGCCAGTTTAGGACCATGAGGTGATATACAGATCACAAAGTTATCAGGCTGACCATGGTGGGTTCGAGGAATCAAACGTATTTGTTTCTTCCTGATTTTAAAGACCTAACCAATTCAATCCCATGGTAGCCTATTCTGGGATTTCCTATTAATTGTAAATTCCCCTTGACTTACGCCAGTGTTGACCATCAGCAGTGAAGAGCAAGACGAAAGAAAGCTGGACAATGGGAAAGGGAGATGAAAGAAGAATTGATGTCTTTGAACTTTGGTGTTGGCAAAAGTACTGAATATACCGCCGACTGTAAGAACAAGAAGCTCTATCATCAGAAAAGACTGTCAGGAAGAGAAATCATCTGTGGTAAAACAAGGGATCCCCATGTGGGAGATAGAAGGACACACAGCGGACCCAGACGTAGCAACCATCGCGGGTATGGTGCAGGATTGGACACTGTTTCATTCTATTGTACAAGAGTTAAAAGTGATTCTGTGACGACTGGCAGCAATGATAAACCACATGATCTACTGCGTTCGGGCAATATGCTAGACTCATAGCAGTGAACCTGACATTGACATTCGCTGCCCGTGTGCATATCCAAGGTCTGCCAGAGAAGTGGGTGTTATGGAGGAACGGTGATAGGCAGGGGTGTTGATAGGCAAGGCCATGAAAACATTTTTCTATTTTATCCTCAGTAAAATGGACACACAGTGAAGTATTTTAGGGTGCTGGGTAACCCGATTTGATTTTCTACAGGAAGTTCAATGGTTTTTCACAGAAAACTCTCTGATGCTTATATTCTTGCCAGGAAGTTGATCAGCCTCCACCCCGTGACCACAGCAGAGGGGATGATGGTCTCACAGCGGGCTGAAACGTCAGGGTGTTTGGGTCAGAGAGGCTGAGCTGTGGTTCTGGCACAATATTAGAGAGGGCAAAGTTGTGTGGGGATCACTGAAGGATCACCAGAGGGTCAGAGTGACCCCTGACAAATATTCCCCCATCAGGTAGTCAAGGTCAAGATTAACAACAGTCACACACTTTGACAACATGTCCTCTTCATAAAAGGGATGAATAAAGCTCTTCACCTCTGTGCTCTTCGTCCTAACAGCCTATGTTGTTTTTATGTGCTGTTGAGGCAACTACGACTTATGGTGACAATCTGCCCTGTCCTGAGTCAGTCTCACCTGCTTGGACACACCTACCCTCATTACTACAGCTATTATGTCAATCCATCTCATCTGGGGTCTTCCTCTCTTGTGTTGCTCTTCTACCCTTCAAAAAATAATATCCTTCTCCACAGACTGGTCCAATTGGAAGCATCAGTGTGGATGGTGAAGAGATTGAGATAGTTAACAGTTTTAGTTTACTTGGCTTCCCAATCAACACTCTTGGTAACAGCAGCCAGGAAATCAAGAGACGATTTGCATTGGGAAAGTCGGCTGTGAGGGACCTCTCAAGAGTATTGAAGAGCAACTATGTCAGGCTGGAGACTAAGGTGCACCTGATCCGGACTATAGTCTTTCCAATTATGTGCTATCCATTGGAGAGTTGGACAGTGAATAGGGATGATAGAAAGAGAATTGATGCCTTTGAGCTGTGGTGCTGGAGAAGAGTGTTGAATATACCATGGACTGCTAGGAGAACAAACAGGTTTGTCCTGGAGAAGGTGAAACCAGAACGCTCGTTGAAGTCAAGGATTCTGAAGCTTTGTCTGACATACTTTGAGCATGTTGCCAGGAGGGACTGGTCCTTGGAGAGGGACATCATGTTTGGCAGAGTGGAGGGGCAGCGAAGGAGAGGAAGACCTTCGATGAGATGGATCGATTCTGTGACTGGAGTGGTGGGAATAAGTGCGTTTGAGATGGCTAGGTTGGCACAGGATAGAAGAGCATTTAGAGCTCTTGTACATAGGGTCACTATGAGTCGCAAACAACTCTATGGCACGTAACAACAACAAACAGACTGGCCCTCCTGGCTACATAACCAAAATGCATGAGACAAAGTCTCAAAAATCTTTGCCTCCAAGAAGCATTTTGGTTTCACCCTCTCTAGGACAGACATTTTCGTTCTCTTGGAAGTCCATGGTGTATTTGATACTCTTCTCCAGTACCACAACTCAAATGAATCAGTTCTTCTTCTGTTTTCCTGGTTCATTGTCCAGCTTTCTGATGTATAACAAGTAATTTCGAAGGCTGTGGCCTGGATAAAGAACACCTTAGTCTCTACACGGATATCTTTTCTCTTTAGCACGCCGGTGAGGTCAATGATGGAAGATTTTCCTAATACAATTTGTCTTTTGATTTCCTGACTGCTTGTGCCACAGAGTGTTGACTGTGGAACCGAGCAAGCTGACATTGCCAACAATCTCAATCTCTTCTCCATCTATCATGATGCTGCCAATTGGCCCAGCGGAGAGAATCTTAATTTTCTTGACCTTGAGCTTCACTCCATATTGCAAGCTAACAGACTATAAACTGGGTCAAATCTTGAACAAATTGTAAGAAATCTCTTTGGAGGTACAAGCTACAAAGAACTTGACCAAGATTGCACAATACTGACAAGATCATAAAAACCAAAGGATGTCTTAGAAAGAGTCATCGCCTAGAGGACACTACAGGAACATGATGACTAAACACAATTTATTGTCCCAGAGGAAGACTGGCCAACAGACTGGAAGCTATCGGTGTTTCCATTCTCAAAAAGGTGATCAAAGAGAATGTGGAAATCATTGAGCAATAGCATCAATATTACACGTATACAAAATCTTGCTGAAGAGTATAAAAATGGACAGAACTGTACATTGACAGGAAATTGTCAGAAATTTCAAGCTAAATTAAGAAGAGGTCATGACATGAGGGATATCATTGCTGATGTTAGATAAATCTTGACTGAAAGAAAAGAAACCAAGGAAAATATTTACTCGTCTTTTATTGACCATGTAAAGCCAATTTATTGTGTGGATCTTAATAGCTCATGGCTAATGTTTAGAAGAATGGGAATCCCAGAACATTCAATTGTGCTCATGCAAAACCTCTATGTTGTTGTTGTTGTTAGGTGTAGCGAGTGGAATATGACTCATAGTGACCCTATGAACAGAATATCTGAACCTAGTCCTGTTTTGTGCCATCCTCACACTTCCTGACATACAAGAGCCCATTGCAGCAGTCACCTTGTCAATCTATTTGGTTGAGGGTCTTTCTCTCCCTTGCTGACCCTCCACCCTTCCTAGCATCATATCCCTCTCCAAGAATAGCACCTCCTAGAAGTATGTCCAAAGTATGGGAGACAAAGCCTCATCATTCTTACCTTCAAAGTGCATGCCAACTATAAACTCTCTAAGACAGATCTATTTGTTTTCTTGGCTGTCTATGGGATGTTCAGTGGTTTTCTCCAATACCACCACTCAAAGGCATCAATTCTTTTTCTGTCATCCTTATTCATTGTCCAGGTCTCAGATGCATAGCTAGTAATCAGCAAGACCATGGCCTGAATCAGACGTACCTTAGTCCTCAAACTGACATAAATACTCCTCAATTAATTTGGAAAGGTTTTCCCATTGCAATGTGTATCCTTATTTCCTGAGTGCTTGTACCAAGGATATTAATTGTGGATCCAAGCAAGATAAAGCTGTTGAGACAATTTCAATCTCCTTTCCACCCATCATGATTTCTTATTGGTTCAGTGGTAAGAATCTTTGTTTTCTTGATATTGAAATGCAATCCATACTGAAGGCTGCATTCCTTGGTCTTCTGCAGGTGCTTCAAGTCCTCCTCACTTTCAGCAATTAAGATTGTGTCATCTGCATAACGCAGGTCATTGATGAGTCTCCCTCCGATCCTGATGCCACATTCCTCTTCACAGAGTCCAGCTTCTTGAATAATTTGCTCAGCATATAGATTGAACAGGTATGGAGATAGAATACAAACCTGATGCACTCCCTTCCCTATTCCAAACCATGTAGTACTCCCCTGCTCCATTTGCACAACATCCTCCGATTCAGGTATTGGTTCTGCATGAGAACAATCAAGTGCTCTGGGATTCCCATTCTTCTGTCAGCCACAACTTACTATGATACATACAGTCAAATGCCTTTGCATAGTCAATAAAACAAAAATAGACATTCTTCTGGTATTCCTTACTTTTTCATCCAGCATCCATCTCACATCAGCAATGATATCCCTGGTGCTACAGACTTTTCTAAATCCTGTTTGAACTTCTGGAAATTTCCTATCTATGTACTGTTCCAGCTGGTTTTGAATGATCTCCAGCAGTATTTTGCTTGCATGCGATATCAAGGATATTATTTGATAATTTTCTCACTCAGCTCACACACCCTTCTTAGAAAGAGGAACAAATATGGACCTCTTTGAATCCGTTGGCCAGATAGCCATCCTCCAATTTTTCTGGTATAGACTGGTAAGTGCATCCATGGCTGCATCTGTTAACTGAAACAAGTCAATTGGTAACCCATCAATTCCTGGGGCTTACTTTTTGCCAATGTCTTCAAAGAAACTTCCACTTCCTCTTTAATTACTATTGGCTCCTGTTCATATGGTACTTCCTGAAATTTTTCAGTGTCAATCAATTCTTTCTGGTACAGTGAGTCTGTGTCTAAAAACCTCTAAATAGACCCAGAAACAGTTGACTGAACACAACAAGAGAGAACTGCATGGATTAAAATCATGAAAGTTGTGTGGCAGGGCTGTATTATTTCTTCAAACTTCTTCCATCCATACATACGAAGAAGGACTCAACTGAGGAGCTATATTCCATGGAAAAGAATGTGGTTCCAGGACTGAGGAAGGCTCATCAATAACTTGCGCTATGCTGATGACACAACCTTGTTTGTAAGCAGTGAAGAAGAGGCTTGGCTCGGACAGAAGAGGTGTGGTGGGGTGGAAGAGGCAAGGCACCCACAGTACTTTGGGGGAAACACTACTGTCTAGCCACACCACACCAGGTTCCTTAAGCTCAAGAGAAAGGGACCAGGACACCTTGAGGCGGGTGGAGACACCATTTCTGGAAGGAACAACAGGCTTCCTGATTTGCCATTCAGGTACTTTGGGCAACACTGTTGTCAGGCCAAGAAGAGAGCACAAATCTAGAGATATAATCTGGGTCACTATACAGTTACCATGATCTAACATCTAGTGAGAGTCACAGACTGTCAAGAAAGAAGCAGTGTGACTCAGCCATCATGGAAAAAAAAACCCCAAAATACAAAATAATACTTCTCCTAAAAAATCAGACCCAATTAATACCCCAGATATAGAGAACCAGAAGAAATATGTTGATGTGGAATTATTTGAACAGCTACAGAAAAGATGCAAATGATGGAAGAAACAATTAAGAGAGCAAATACCTCAGAGACAACAAGCCAGACGAATGTAATGATGAAGGGTAATTTCATCTTTAGCTATGGAAGAAAATACAAAAAATAAAATAAATAAATGATAGTATAGATAAAAATGTACAAGAACTTAAAAAAATAATCACAGGGCAGAGAGGGTACAGCCAACACAGTACTTGAAATAACAGAAATGCATGAAAATGCAATCCAGAATATTAAGACTGAAATGACAGAAGTATCTAAAATGCTACTAGGACAAAAAAGTAGAACTGAAGAGACAGAACAGAGAGAGTGAGTTGGAAGACAAAAGCCTCACTGGAAATATATTAGAAGAAAGATCAGAGATGAGATATAACAAAAAGAAGAAAACATTAGAATCATACGAGGTGAGGTAAAAAAAGAACAACATACATATGACAAAAATTCTAGAACAGGGGAGTGACAAGGAAATCACTGAGAAGATGGTGGAAGAAGAACAAGAAGAAAACTTCTCAGGAATCTTGAAGAATGGGGAAATCCACATTCAAGAAGCACAGTGAACACCAAATGGACTAGACCCCAAAGGAAAAACATCTATACATATCATTGTCAAATTCTAAAAATTAAAAGATAAGTATGTTGGTGTTGTTGTTGTCATGTGCCATCGAATCACTTGCTACTCATAGTGACCCTATGTACAAGAGCCCTAAACCTTGCTCTATTCTGTGCCAACCACATTGTCTTCAACACTACTCCCACTACCCCAATCACTAAATCTATCCATCTCATCAAGGGTCTTCCTCTCCTAGGCTGTCCCTCCACTCTCCCAAAGATGATGTTCCTCTCCAAGGACTGGTTTTTCCTTGAAACATGCCCAAAGTATGTGAGATGAAACTTTAAAATCCTTGCCTCCAAGGAGCAGACTGGTTTCACCCTCTTCAGGACAAACCCGTTTGTTCTCCTGACAGCCCCTTGTATATTCAACACTTTTCTCCAGCACCACAGCTCAAAGGCATCAATTCTCTTTCTATCATCCCTAGTCTCTGTCCAGCTCTCTGATGCATAGCACACAATAGAGAAAACTATAGCCTTGATCAGGCACACATTAGTATCCAGCCTGACATCATTGCTCTTCAGTACTCTGGAGAGGTCGTTGACAGCTGACTTTCCCAATGCAAACATAAATCTAAAAGCAGTGCAAAAAAAAAAATCAACTAAACAAAAACCAACAACAACAAAGAGTCAACCACAAAGGGGAAACAATTCAAATAAGTTCTGATTTCGCAGCAGAAACCATGCCAGCTTGAAGACAATGGGATAGCATATACAGAAAATTAAAAGAAAACCATTTCTAGCCAAGAATCCTATACCCAACATAACTCTCTATCAAATAGGAAGGATAAATTAGATCATTTGCAGAAAAGAAGGGACTTAAGGAATTTGTGAAAACAAGACCAAAACTATGAGACATTTTAAGGGAAGTCCTTTATATTGGAGATGCCAAAGGGAGGTGGACCATAGTAACTAGAATCAACAGAAAAAGAAGCACAATAAAATGGCAATGGTAAAATCTGGCCTGACAAGCACAATTAATGTGAATGGACTAAATGCGTCAATTAAGATAAAAAAAGTAGCAGAACGGATAAAAAACCCAAAGTCCACCAATATGTTGCCTACAAGAGACACATCTAAAGAAAGAAGAGAAAGACAGACTCAATCAAGATCAAGGGCTGGGGTAAAAAAATACAAAGCAAATGGCAACCTGAGAAAAGTAGAAGAGGTAATACTAATCTCTATTAAAATATATTTCAGAATGAAAATCTCCCTAAGAGATAAGGAAAGGCATTACATACTGATTAAAGGCACAATAGATGAAGAAGACATAAACTTGATCAACATTTATGCACCAAATGATAGAACTGCAAAAATACATAAAACAATAGTTAACAGAATTAAAGAAATAGACAGCACCAAAATGTTGTTGTTGTTGTTGTTGTTAAGTGCCATTGAGTTGTAGGTGACTCATAGTGACCCTATGAACAAAATTCCTCAACACTTGTGTGACTTTCATCCTTTCTCCAGGTTCATAGGGTTTCCAGAGGCAAGCTATTTATGGAAGTGATGCCACTCCTGCTTCCAAGCTTGTTTTAATTGGGGAGTGCCACCAAACACTGTCCACCATGGGTGTCCATTATCACATTTGACACAACATTGTCACAGTGTTCAGCTTCACAGCAACCACAAGTTACCTCTGTATAGCAAGTGGACACACCAGGGCTACACGACCTAGAAGAATGTTTGACCAAAAACAATGAAAAACTGGCCTGAGGGTCGTGGATTAGAGTCATCCACCTTTGGCTTGGTAGCATCACTTTTGGTCCACTAGGCCAATTGGTCTCTCTTTATGTTGTAGGCAACTCACACCTCTATCCCCAAAGGACATACCAGTTCAAAAGAAACTCAACAAAGATGGAGAAGATCTAAACTATACAATCAGGTAACTCAACTTTGTGTGTGTATTCAGAGTACTGCACTCAATTAAAACTCAATTCACTTTATTCTGAAGTGCACATGGTACATTCCAATACTCTGATCATATATTATAACACAATGAAAGCCTTAACAAATTTTTTAAAAACATTGAAATAATTCAATATATCTTCTCTGGCCACAATGCCTTAAGATTATAAATTAAACATAGGAGAGTAAAACTTACAAAATCACCCATGTGGAAACTAAATAACTCTCAACTAGAACATGATTAGGTTATAAAATACATAATAAAATTTAAAAGTTCCTTGAAACACATGAAAAAGAAAATACAACATAATACAACTTCTGAGACACAGCCAAGACAGACATCGGGGGTTCACAGCAATAGGCACACAAATAAATAAGGAAGAAAAAAAAACAAACAAAACCCAAAAACAATAATCTAACTCAAAACCTTGATCAAGCAAAAAAAGAACAACAATCTAATCCTATAGCCTCTAGAAGAAATTTTAAGGGCAAGAGCAGAAATCAATGAGATAGAAAACAGAAACACAATTGAAACCATCAAGAAGACAGGAAGCTGGTTTTTTGAAAGGGTCGATAAAATTGGCAAATCACTGGCAACCTTAACAAAAGAAATAAACAAAGAAGACACAGATAACTTGATTAAGAAATGACATCACAACAGAACCAGATGAAATTAAATTGATAGTTTTGGAATATTATGAAAAGCTATGCTCAGAGAGCTGGACAATGACTATGGATGATAGAAGGAGAATTGATGCCTTTCAGCTGTGTTGCTGAAGAAGCGTACTGAATATACCATGGGTGCTAAGAGAACAGACAGATTTACCCTGGAGAGGGTGAAACCAGGCTGCTCCTTGGAGGCAAGAATTTTGAAGCTTTGTCTGACGTACTTTGGACATGTTGCAAGGAGGGATGGGTCCTTGGCGAGGGATGTCACGCTTGGGAGGGTGGAGGGACAGTGCAGGAGATGAAGCTCCTGGATGAGATGGATTGAGTCAATGACTGGGGTAATGGGGGTAGGTGTGTCAGAGACAATACGATTTGCTCAGGATGGAGCAGGTTTTAGGGCAGTTGTACAGAGGGTCACTGTGAGTCATAGGCAACTTGATGGCACATAACAACAACAACAACAGCACTCTCAGGTAAATTTGAAAACCTAGGGGAAATGGACCAATTTCTTTGAAATTCAGGCCCTACTTGGCCTGACAATGCCAGATTTAGAACACTTGAACAGATCCATCATAAAAACAGAAATTGAATCAGTCATAAAAAGACTTCCCCGTAAGAAAAGTTCTGGACCAGACAGCTTCACAGTTGAATTCTACCAAAAGTTCAGAGAGGATCTGTCACCAATTCTACTTAAATTATTTAAAAACACTGTAAAAGAAAGAACACTCTTGGAGTCATACTATAAAGCAAGTATAACACTAATACCAAAACCAGGCAAAGATATTATCATGAAAGAAAACTACAGTCCAATATCTCTCATGAATATAGATGCAAAAATTCTTAATAAAATTCTAGTCAATAGAATTCAAAAGCATATCAAAACAACTTATCATGGCTAAGTGAGATTCATATCAAGTATGCAAGGATGGTTCAACATAATAAAAACAATCAACTTATTTTACCATATTAACAAAGCAAATAGAATTTAGCAATTTAATTTAATTTAGAAAAGCAAATTAGCAATTGATGCAGAAAAGGCATTTGACAAAATCTGACATCCTTTCTGATAAAGATACTTAGCACAACTGGAATAAAAGGGAATTTCCTCAACCTAGTGAAAAGTACATATGCAAAACCAAAAGCTAATATCATTCTCAATGGAGAAAGGTTAAAAGCATTTTCCCTGTGAACAGGGACCAGACAAAGATGCCCACTGTCACCACTTCTATTCAGTATTGTACTATAAGTGTTTGCTAGAGCAATATGACAAGAAGGAAATCAGCAAAGAGAATTGTTAAATTATCACTATATGCAGATGATATGATAGTGTACACAGAAAATCCCAAAAGACTCAACAACAACAACAACAAAATAACAAAAACTCAAAGTGTTAGAGCTAGTAGATCCATGTAGTAGACTGGCAAGACATATGATCAGTATCCCAAAATCAGTGGGATTCCTCTACAGTAACAAAGAGAACTAAGAGAAGGAAATCAAGAAAGTAATACCATTTACAATAGCCAACCACAAATTGAGATACTTGGGAGTGAACCTAACTAGAGATACAAAAGACCTGTAGAAAGAAAACTACAGAATATTTCTGCAAGACAGAATAAAAACCCTAAAAAAATGGGAAAATGTCCTATTTATGGGTAGGAGGACTCAATATTGTGAAGATGGTGGTCCTGCCAATAGTAATCTATGTGTTCAACACAATCCCAATACAGATACCAAATTTCTATTTCAAGATCGAAAGGGAAATTGTCAAGTTTATTTGGAGAGGAAGAGAGACACTAAGTGAGCAAAGTATTTCTGAAGGAAACACTGCATGGTTCAAAATTGGGAAGGGTGTATGTCAGGGATGTGTCCCGTCTCCATACCTTTTCAACCTGTATGCAGAACAGATCATCTGGGAGGCTGGGCTCTATGAGGAGAAATGCAGCATCGGGATTGGAGGAAGATATAGCAACAATCTGCGTTATGCAGATGACACAACCCTGCTTGCTGAAACTGAGGAGGACCTGAAGCGCTTGCTGCTGAGGGTCAGGGACCGCAGCTTTCAATATGGATTGAGGCTCAATGTCAAGAAGACAAAGATTCTCACCACTGGACCAATTGGCAGCATCAGGATGGATGGTGAAGAGATTGAGATTGTTCACAGATTTAGTCTGCTTGGCTCCACAATCAACACTCTTGGCACCAGCAGCCAGGAAATTAAAAGATGTATTGCGATGGGAAAGTCTGCTGTTAGGGACCTCTCCAAAGTACTGAAAAGCAACAGTGTGTCTCTGGTCAGACTAAGGTGCATCTGGTACAGGCCATGCTCTTTGCAATCACTTGTTATGCATCAGAGAGCGGGACAATGACCAGGGTAGATAGAAGGAGAACTGATGCTTTTGAGCTTTGGTGTTTGAGAAGAGTGTTGAGGATACCATGGACTGCTAAGAAAACAAACAGATTCATCTTGGAGAGGGTTAAACCGGGCTGCTCCTTGGAAGCAAGGATTTTGAGACTTCGTCTGACATACATTGGTCATGCTGTAAGAGAGACTGTTCCTTGGAGAAGGACATCATGCTTGGTAGGGTGGAGGGCAGGCCTAGGAGGGGAAGGCCCCCTGGGAGGTGGATTTGATTTGGTGACTGGGGCAATCGGGACGAGTGTGTTGGAGACAGTGGGATTGGCACAGGACAGAGCAGAGTTTAGAGCTGTTGTACATAGAGTCACTATGAGTTGCAAGCGACTCAACGGCACATAACAACAACAACAACGTTTCTGAAAAACAAAAGTGAAGTGGAGGCATAGCTCTCCCTGACCTCAAAAGCTACCACACAGTGATAGCAACCCAAACAGCGTGGTACTGGTACAACGACAGAACACAGACCAATGGAACAGAATTGAGAACCCAGAAACAGACCCAACTATCTACTGGCAACTGATATTCAACAAGAAAATAAAACCTACCAAATGGGGAAATGGCAACATCTTGAACTAACAGTGCTGCTAAAACTGGACCGCTACCTGCAGAAGGCTGAAACCAGATCCACATATCATACCATACAAGAATCAATTTAGGGTGGATCAGAGACCTGGGAGTAAAGCTCCAAACCATAAATTCAGCAGAGACAACCTGGGATCAAGCTTAGACAGCCTAATCTATGGTAGAAAGAGACTACCAAAGACAGCCAGAAATGCACGTTCTGGAGAGGGATAAAATTGTTGAATGGAACCTTCTAAAAATTGACTTCCTGCATGCATAAAAAACATTTTCTAGCCAAGTGAAAAGAAAACCTACTGCCTGGGGTGGGTTGGGGGGAGAGAAACCAAAACCATTTCAGACAAGGGTCTCATGGGAAAGTTTACAGAATCCTACAGGGCCATCACAAAAAAAAAAAAAAAGAGAGAGAGAGAGAGAGATGGATAACCCAATTCAAAATGGCCAAAAGACATGGAAAGAATTTTCAGAGAAAGATACTCAGATGGCCAACAGACAGATGAAGAAATGCTCAAAATCACTGGCAATAAGAGAGATGCAAATCAAAACCACAATGAGGTACTATCTTTCTTCGTTAGAAGTGGCAAAGTTGAACAGGACAGCAAGTAGTAAATGTTGGAGACAATGCTGCACGATAGGCTCTTTTATACACTGTTGGTGGATGGTACAGACACTCTGGAAGAAAATTTGGCATTTCCTAGAAAACTTAAACATAGATATTTTATATGACCTAGCTATTCCATTGCTTGGAATATTCCCCAGGAGAATGAGAACTGAGGCACAAACAGAGACTTGTACACCAATGTTCATAGCAGTGTTATTCACCATTGAAGGAACATGGAAACAGCCCAAATGTCCAACAATAATATAATGAATTGAGAATTATGATACAGTCACATGATGGAATACTACGCAGCAGGCAGGAGTAATGATTTTTTTTTTTAATTACCACCTTACTTAGGAGGGACTGAAAAGCATATTGCTAAGTGAACTAACTCAGTCCCATGAGGACAAATACTGTATAAGACCATTATTGTAGAATGAGTATGAGAATCCAAAGCAGGGGAGGGTGGAAGCAGAGCGGTGGGGGGGGTGGCTTATGTTAATCAAAAGGTTGCACAATTTTATGAGTGGGGGTGGGAGAAGGAAATAGGAAAGATCCAGCATGAAAAACAATGTATAGGAACTTTGTAAATAAACCAATATAAAATAAAAATTTAAAATTAGAAAAAAGAAGTGATGAAATCTTGAAACATTTGCTGCACAAGGTCAAAAACTACAACCTTCTATATGTATTACGTACACAACAAAAACATGAACATCAAGAAAATGAAATTCCTCACAACTGAACCAATAGGCAACATTATGTGTAGTGGAGAAAAAGACCAAAAGGCAGCATTATGTGTAGTGGAGAAAAGATAAATGCTGTCAATGATTTCATTTTAGTTGGATCCACAATCAATTCCCAGTGTAACAGCAGTCAAGAAATCAAGACATGTCTCATTGGGAAAATGTGCTGTCGAGAACCTCTTCAAAATTATAGAGCAAGGATGTCAGTTTAAAGACTAAGGTGCACCAGATCCAAGCCATGATATGTTTAATTGTTTCCTATACTCATGAAATTTGGACAGCAAATAGGCATCACTGAAGAAGAAACCATGCCTTTGAATTGTGGTGTTGGTGAAGAGTATTTAATAAATCATGGACTTCCAAAACAACCAAATAAATCTCTTTGGAAGGAAGTGCAACCATGGTGCTACTTGAAGGAGAGGAAAGTGAAACTCCATCTCACTTACTTTAAACATATTTTCAGGAGGAACCATTAGTTGGAGAGAGACATCAGCTGAGAAAGGTAAAGAGCCCATGAAAGAAAGGAATATCCTAAAATAATACGGACGGGCATGAGCAGGGCAGAGATCACGAGAATGACACAGGATGGGGCAAGGTTCAGAACGGTTGTTCATAGGATCAAGATGCATCGTAGTCAGTGGGATTACACCCAACATCAATAATAACCGAAGGGATCCTAGAGCAAGAAAAGGACCTAGGGAAGAAACAAGACAATACAACACACAATGGAAAGATGAACAAAGTCTGTACTTTAATTGAGAATAACAATGTATCAATATATTGGTTCATTAATTGTAGCTTATTTCCTGTATGTTATAATGTAAGGAGATAATAATTTAGACACTATCTTGGCAGAAAGCAAAGAATACCAGAGGAATGCCTATCTGTGCTTCATTGACTATGCAAAGGCTTTTGAATGTGTGGATCACAGCAAGCTGTGGCTGACTCTGAGAAGAATGGGAATCCCAGAA
>NW_006399752.1:31113775-31166353 GCF_000299155.1 Elephantulus edwardii | reverse complement strand
ATCATCAACAACCTGCATTATGCAGATGACACAACCCTGCTTGCTGAAACTGAGGAGGACCTGAAGCGCTTGCTGCAGAAGATCAAGGACTGCAGCCGCCTATATGGATTGAAGCTCAACAACAAGAAAACAAAAATTCTCACCACTCGGCCAATTGGCAGCATCAGTATGGATGGTGAAGAGATTGAGATAGTTAACAGTTTTCGTTTACTTGGCTCCAGTTAATACTCTTGGTAACAGCAGTCAGGAAATCAAGAGATAAATTGCACTAGGAAAGTCAGCTGTGAGGTACCTCTCAAGAGTACTGAAGAGCAACAATGTCAGGCTGGAGACTAAGGTGCGCCTGATCTGGGCTATAGTCTTCGCAATTATGTGCTATGAATCAGAGAGTTGGACACTGAATAGTGATGATAGAAAAAGAATTGATGCCTTTGAGTTGTGGTGCTAGAGAAGAGTGTTGAATATACCATGGACTGCTAGGAGAACAAACAGGTTTGTCCTGGAGAAGGTGAAGCCGGAATGCTCCTTGGAGTCAAGGATTCTGAAGCTTTGTCTGACATACTTTGGGCATGTTGCAAGGAGGGATTGGTCCTTGGAGAGGGACACCATGTTTGGCAGAGTGGATGGGTGGCACAGGAGATTCTGTGACTGGAGTGGTGGGAACGAGTGCGTTTGAGATGGCTAGGTTGGCACAGGATAGAACCACGTTTAGAGCTCTTGTCCATAGGGTCGCTATGAGTCGCAAACGACTCGATGGCATATAACAACAACAACAACAACAGATATACTGGAACTTCCTATTCTCTATATTAATTCTACACATTTAATATTGTTATAAAAGAAAATATCCACTTTAAAAATAATGTGAGAAGGAAAGTTACTATATACAAAAGAACAAATATAAGAATAATCACGAAGTCTTTGTCACAATGGACAATGACAATCGGATGGCATATTTAAATAATCAAAGATCTATGTCCAATAAATATCCTTTTAAAAATGAAAGTAACATAAAAATGTAAATATAGATACTGAACTCAATGGAGTAGAACAGATTACTCAGAAACATCAGAAAATGATAGGTTTTTTATTTGTGTGTAAGTTGGTGATTTATTTTATTTTATTATTTTTTTTGAAATATTCTGAAACAACTTTGGCATTTTTGGGGGGAAAGAATCCTGCTCTTATGTCACATTAAAAAAAACTAAAATATAAAAAAAATTCAAACATGATAACCTTGGTGTTGGCACAATTTCATTGATAAGGCACAGCCTAACCAGGAAAGGAAAATAAACATATAACTTAAATACTTAAATCCCATTTGATGGAAGTCACTACAAAAATGAAAAGCAAGCTACACACTGGGAGAAAATGTTTGCAATACATATGTCTGCAATACATATGTCTGACAAAAGACTAGTATCTGGGCAATTTGAAGAAAATTGGAGTTTAGTTTTAACAACCCACTTTAAAAATGGATACAGTTTTGGAATCTTTCACCAAAAAAGATATTGGAAATATAATATTCTCACAAAAAAAAGATATTCAGCAACATTAGCTAACAGTGAAGTGCAAATTACACTTACAAGAAACAGTCAATGCAATATACATCATTCCTTCCCTCCTTTTCTGTCTTCCCTCAACCCTGATGTCAGTCCCGTTTTATAACAGTGGCCCTATGCAATATTTGTCCTTTTGTGACTGAGATATTTCACTCAGCATTGAAACAGATGAGGGAGAGAACTGTTTAAAAAGGATATATGAATGAATATTCTTGTCATTACAGAAGTCCTGAGTGAAGGCTGCATAGTTGAATGGACTTGGGGGAATGATTGCATAACAATGAAAGAGTTTTTCTTTTCAAGGAGAAGAGTGAATTGGAGGGGAAGGATGGGCAAGGAGAAAAGTGCAACAGTGAGTGACTGGAAATCCTAAGTCTCTGTAAACTTTCATTTAAAGTGATTAAACAAATGTGAAAAAAAAAAAATAAAAGCAGCCAGGTCATACCCATTGAATGGCTAAACAGCAATGAAGGCCAGCTCCTGCGGGTGAAAACAAGCAACAAGTGGAGCTCATTTACTGAGAAACAAACGAATAAAAATAACATTTTGCAAATTTCTAATAGTTAAACATCTATACTTATCAGGATCCTAGCTTACGAATTTTTCATCTTTGTCCATATGAAATCAAGTTTAGAGCATTCATAACAATTTTCCCTTCTGGTTCAAAACCTAGAAGGAGCCCCTGTGTTCACCAATAGGCTAGTGGAATAAATAATTATTATATGTCCACATAATGAAATATTCATTTATGACAGAAAGGGGAAAGCCTACTGATACATGCAATTATGAGGGGATTTCGTGAACTAAAACATATTATCTGGATTCTGAAGAAAGCTAATCTAGAGTGTCAGAAAATAGAGCAGTGGTAGCCTAGGGCAGGTGAGGGGGTGATTGATGGAGAAGACACACGAGGGAATTTGTGTGTGAGAAAAGTGTTCTCTTTAGTGATTGGGCAAATCTGCTGGGAGAAATAAAAAAAAGATTTCTTTAAAGTGTTCAAAATCAAAGAGGTCACTTTGAGGATTAAGGTGCATCGAAGGCTCCTTCCACTCCCTGTGTAACATCATGTTTTTTCCTTGAAAAACATGCACGGATAAGCAGTACTTCACTGAAACAGAATAAATGATATGTTCCTCATTGGTCCTGCCAGGCTGCTTCCCGAAGCTGAGTGAGAGATGAGAGGATGGTAAGGAGGGCAAAGGGTAGGACGCACCCTCTTTCATTAGCCGGCCTCTCTCTCTGCCTGGATCTTTGAATAATGTCCTCCGTGGTCAGCAGGCTTGATGACTGTAGAAACAAGCTCTCCTAGAGGATGAAGCCAGTCAGTCTCTCTCTCTCTCTCTCTCTCTCTCTCTCTCATTAAGCTGTGAGATTTTATTGGAACTTTCCTACCAGATGCAAATGTCAACTTGCCTTGGCTTTACCTTTAAAAGAAATTGTGCTATTGCCTTCATAACTGCAAGCAGCAAATCAGAAATTAGAAATAAGCAGTGCTGACAGTGATTGATGCCCAGGGCTTTCTCCTGATTCGCTGATTAAACTCATCAATCTATATGCAGAAGATGTGTCCAAGGCAAATGGAAGCAACCAGGCTTCACAGATCTGGTTATCAGAGGGCGAAGGGCGAAAGGAGATGCTCAGCCTGGTGGCACACAGAGAAGATGGGAAAAGTTAGTTGTGCCCATAGTGTTTACTTCCAAGTGTGGGCACCCCAGGGACACAGCGTGCCCCCTGAGGGGTGCTATAGATGCTCCCGTTGAAGAAGAGGAGACATGTGGAATGGAGGATTCCCTAGAGTCCAAAGGATTTGCCAAGTTTCTTCTTGGGAAACTGGGAGGTCTCCAGAGAGCTGAGGGCCAGGGAAAACCCTTCCTTTCCTTATTTGCTGATTAACTCTTTCCCAACTCACAAGACTGACATGAAGATGTTCCTTTTTAATGCAGCATATTCTGACTTACCCTCTCACTCCTGTCACCGTCATTTAGCCAGTTTCTCTAAAGGAGTAAAAGCCAATGAAGCGTGTGTGTGTGCAAGCATGTGCATACATGTCTAAGTGTATGTGTTTACATGTATATACAGAGAGATAAAGATGTCTCTTTCTATACATGAGAGAGTGTGTATATGATGTATATTAGGTACTGTTGATTCAGAAACTGACCCATAGCTGAACCTCCAGTAGGTTTTTAGAGGCAGTAAATTATACAGGAAGAGAAATTAAAAGTGGAGCTGCATTGGGAAAGTCTGCTGGCAGGGACCTCTCCAGAGAGCTGATGAGCAATGATGTCGGTCTAGAGTCAAAAGTGCACGTGATCCAGGCCATGGTCTTTGCAATTACTTGCTGTGCATCTGAGAGCGGGATAATGACTAAGGATGACAGAATGGGTGCTTTTGAGTCCTTGGTGCTGGAGAAGAGTATTGAATATACACACGGACTACCAGAAGAACAAACAGATCTATTCAAGAGAGGGTGAAATTAGGTTCCTTCTTAGAGGCAAGGATTTTGAAACTGTGTGTCACATATTTTGGATATGTTCCCAGGAGGGGCCAATCCTTGGGGAAAGACATCATGCTTGGAACGGTGGAGGGTCAATGCAGAAGAGAAAGACCGTGGGTGAAATGAATGGACACAGTGACTGGCAATGGGGCTAGGTGTGTCAGAGACAATGAAATTGGCTTAAGATAGGGAAAGGTTCAGAGCTATTGTTCATAAGGTCACTACGACACGTAACAACCATTTGACTCAGCAATTCCACTACTGGAAATATACCCTGAAGAAACCAGAAACATGACTCAAACAGATGTATGCACAGTCATATTTATTGGTGTCTTACTCACAATAGCAAAGAGATGGAAGCAAACCATGTGCCCATCAACAAGCAAATGAATAATAGAAAAATTGTGGCACACTCACACAATGGAATATTATGCAGAATTAGAAAAACCCCCAACAATGGTGTCATAAAATACTACATAACATGGGTGAGTCTAGAAGACATTATGTTGAGTGTAATATCTCAGTCACAAAAGGGCAAATATTGCATAGTACTGCTGTTATAATATAGAACTGACATGGGAGGTTGGGAGGAGAATAGGAAAAGAGTGGATAGATAATGAACCCTGCATTGGAACAAAAGGTAAAGAACTATTGGAGAGGAATGCATGATTAGACATTACATGTATGACCACAATCTGAAACAACGGGTGTACTGCAAAGTGGACTGCAGGAAGAGGGAAAATTGAGGGGGAACTGAGGGGAGGAGGGAAAATGTCCAACAATGAATGAAAGGAAACCCAACCTCTGTAAACCTTCATTAAAATCACAATAAAAACATTATATACATACATACATATATACACACACATATACATATATACACACATCTATACACATACATGTGTAAACACAGACATACACATTTACATACACATGTTGTGATTGTTGTTGTTGATTGCCTTCAAGTCAAGCACAATTCATAGAAACCCTAGGAAGAAAAAGCCTGAAGCCCCTTTACAACTATTGACATTTATCAAAGTTCATAGAGTTTCCAAAGGCATCTTGTTTAGGAAGTGGATGCCACTCCTGCTGTGTGTGTGTGTGTGTGTGGTTGTTAGGTGCTGTCAAGTTGACTATGCCTCCTAGACACCCTCTGAAGAGCTCTGAACCTCGCCCTATCTTGCACCAAGCTCCTGATTTCTGTCATCCGCAAGCTCATTGGACTAGTCACTGTGTCAGTCCGTCCAGCCGAGGACCTTCCTCTCTTTCTCTCAAAGAGGACCCTGCACCTTTCCCAGCAATATTCCCAAAGCAAATGAGACTGTTACCATCCTTGCACTCCAACTTGGATTGCACTTTTTTCAAGACAGAATTGCTGATTCTTTTGGCAGTTCATGATGCCTTCAGTATTCTTCCCCAACACCACAATTCAAAGGCATCGATTCTTCTTTGTTCTTCTTTATTGATTGTCCAACTTTCAGTTGCATAGAAAGCAATTGAAAAGGTCATGGCTTGGGTCAGGTGTGCTTTAGTCTTTAAGCTAATATGCTTGCTCGTAATAATTGTGGAGATTTCCTTGACAGCAGATTTCCCCAATAACAACATAGGTTTTTTCTTGACTATTGTTGCAAATGGTGTGGATTGTGAATCTAAAACCAAAACATTAACTACTTTAATCTCTTCTACATCTATGATGATGTTGCCAATTTGTCAGTTGTGTGGATTTTTTTTTAATTGGTGTCAGGTTGTAACCCATCAAAGACTGTCAGAGGATCAGTTGTGGGTCAGTTCCACCTCTACAGTGTGGTGTTGTTGTTATGTGCCGTCGAGTCGCATGCGACTCATAGCGACCCTATGTACAACAGCCCTAAACTCTGCTCTGTCCTGTGCCAATCGCACTGTCTCTGACACTCCCATCCCAATTATCCCAGTCACTGAATCAATCCACCTCATAGAGGGCCTTCCCATCCTGTGCTGTCCCTCCACCCTCCAAGCATGATGTCCCTCTCCAAGGACTGGTCTCTCCTCACAACATGTCCAGAGTATGTTAGATGGAGCCTCAGAATCCTAGCCTCCAAGGAGCCCCCTGGTTTAACACTTTCCAGGATGAATCTGTTTGTTTTCCTAGCCGTCCATGGTATTCTCAATACTCTTCTCCAGCACCACAGTTCGAAGGCATCAATTCTCCTTCTATCCTCCTTGGTCATTGTCCAACTCTCTGATGCATAACAAGTGATTGCAAAGACCATGGCCTGTATCAGACGCACCTTAGTCTCCAGAGAGACATCAGTGCTCTTCAGTACTTTGGAGAGGTCCCTAACAGCAGACTACAGTATAAAACAATAAAAACAACACCAACACACTCCTTAGAGGCAAGGATTTTGAAACCCCTTCTCACATACTTTGGGCATGGCAACATACCCGGAGGACCCGATCCTTGGAGAAGGACATCATGCAGGGAAGCATGGAAGGACAACTCGGGAGGGGAAGACCCTCTGTGAGATGGATTGACTAAGTAACTGGTAAAACGAAGACAGATGTGTCAGAAACAATGAAACTGGCTCAAGATAAGGGCAGAGTTCAAGAGTTGTTGTATGCAGGGTCACTATGAATTGCAGGTGACTCAATGGCACATAACCACCAGATCTCATCAAGAAAATCACTATACAGCATAAGACCCCATCAAGGGGTCAAACCAGAGGCTCATATGAAGCCAAGCTAACCCTTAACTCAGCCATCACCCTGTCACCTCTTTACAGGTGAAAAGCACTCAGTGCTTCTAACTAAGCACCCAATCAGAAGACCTTTCCCTCTGTTTCTGCTGGCTCTGTGTGTCCCTCCAACAACACCTTGATTGTACTCTGGGCTTTTTCTGCTCATTTGTCTGCTTGGAGAAGCTGTTTGAGGACCAAAGCAAGATGCCAAACCCACTTCTGACTAGTCACCTCCAACTGGAAGAGCCTGATCGAGAACCGCATAGAACTGCCCTGTGGAGTTCCCAGAGCTGTGAATATGCACGCAGGAGGTGGCCTCATTCCTCCCCGCCAGGGAGTCCTGACTGAGGTCTGGTGACTTTTTGTTACCAGCTCAATGCCTAAACTATAGACCATCAGAGGCTTAGTTGTTGAGGAGAGGAGCTTTATTTCAGTCACCACTTTGTCACAAATGCTTCTTTCTATGATTTCCACAAAATTGGTCATTTTCTACAAGTAAATTCCTGACTCTTAGTATATTGGCTTGGCTGCTACCAGAGGCAGCTTTTGATGTGCCCACCGTTTAGCTGGAGGAAGATGCAGTCATCTACTGCCACAAGGACTTCCAGGCTTGGAACAATCTATGAGGTGGTTCCACACCGTCCTATAGGATGACTTTACGTTAGCGTTGACTGGAAGGCAGCAGACCTTTGGCTGTTGTTGTTAAGTGCTGTAGAATCATCCACTACTCACCGTGACCCTGTGAACACGAGACCTGAGCCTCCGTATCCGATGAAATCATCACGGCCTCCGCCTTGATCAGACCCGTCATTGTGGTCACAGTGCCGTCCATCTCAGTAAGGGTCTTCGTCTCTGTCACTGCCCCTTTTCCAACGTGATGTCCTTTTCTGAAGACTCCCCCATCCTGACAACAGGCTCGAGGTTTGTTTCACTGTGCTTGCCTCTCAGGAGGAGCACCCGAGGCTCTAGTGACTGGCTCTTAACTCCCTGAAAGCCACTCCTTAGTCCTTCTCCAGAATGCACTGTCCCTTCACTCCTCGTGTCCAGTTGCTATGTCTTGTCTTGGCCAGCCACATGTTTGACCAGCACCTTCAGTTCCAGGGTGTCCTCCTTGTTTGTCCTCTGGTAGTGGCCACATGGCATGTAGTTGTGCTGCCTCCCAAAGAGGCCTGATTCCAATTTACCAGCTGCTCCTCGGGAGAAAGATGGTCGAGTTCCTCCTGGACAGAGACTGCCTCTGAAAGCCCGCCGGGGGTCAGGGGTCAGCTGTTAGTTGGTTCTGACTCAATGGCACACATCACCACCACCCAGGTACAGTGCTAATTCCAGGCTAGAGAAGGCCAGACATCCCTCTTCAGGCTAATTAGTGACAATACAACTTTGTTCCAACTAATCTTTACAGGAAGTTGTTGTTGTTGTTATGTGCCGTTGAGTCACTTGCGACTCATAGTGACCCTATGTACAACAGCCCTAAACCCTGCTCTATCCTGTGCCAACCACTGTCTCTGATACATCCATCCCGATGACCCCAGTCACTGAATCAATCCATCTCATAGAGGGCCTTCCCCTCCTGCGCTGTCCCTCCATCCTCCCAAGCATGATGTCCCTCTCCAAGGACTTCTCCCTCCTTACAACATGCCCAAAGTATGTCAGACAAAACCCCAGAATCCTTGCCTCCAAGGAGCAGCCTGGTTTAACCCACTCCAGGATGAATCTGTTTGTTTTCTTGGCAGTCCATGGTACATTCAATACTCTTCTCCAGCACCACAGCTCAAAGGCGTCAATTCTCCTTCTATCCTCCTTGGTCATTGTCCAACTCTCTGATGCATAACAAGTGATTGCAAAGACCATAGCCTGTATCAGATGCACCTTAGTCTCCAGAGTGACACCATTGCTCTTCAGTACCCTAGAGAGGTCCCTAACAGCAGACTTTCCCACCGCAATATGTTTTTTAATTTCCTGGCTACTGGTGCCAAGAGTGTTGACCATGGAGCCAAGCAGACTAAAGTTGTTAACAATCTCAATCTCTTCACCATCCATCCTGATGCTGCCAATTGGTCCAGTGGTAAGAATCTTTTTCTTTTTGACATTAAGCCTCAGTCCATACTGAAGGCTGCAGTCCTTGACCCTTCGCAGCAAGTGCATGAGGTCCTCCTCAGTTTCAGCAAGCAGGGTTGTGTCATCTGCATAACGCAGATTGTTAATAGATTTTCCACCAATCCTGACGCCACACTTCTCTCCATAGAGCCCAGCCTCTCAGATAATCTGCATGCAGGTTGAAAAGGTATGGGGATAGGACACATCCCTGGCGTACACCTTTCCCAATTTACAGGAAGTAGATTCTATGATTTTCACTCAAACTGTAGAGGGAAAACATGAAGCCTAGTGTTTGGTGGAGCTTCCTGATTAAAACAAGCTTGGAAGCAGGAGTGGCCTCCACTTTCGAAATAGCTTGCCTCTGGAAACCCTATGAACTTGGAGAAACAATGAGAGTTTTACAAATGTTCAGGTCTTTCATTCATAGGGTTCCGATGAGTCATCTACGGCATGACAGCATTTAACTCAAGAACAACAACGAGAGAGCTTTGTGGGCCTGGTAGATAGAAAGTGATGCTACCAAGCTAAAGGTGGGTGATTTTAATTTGCAGCCCTCAGGCCTGGTTTAAATTGTCTCTGATCAAACATTCTTCTAAGTGGTATAGAATTGGTCTGCCCATTTGCTGTATAGAGGTAACTCATGGTGGCTGTGATGTTAAACACCGTGACACTGATGTGTCAAATACGATAATGGTTACCCATGGCAGACTGTGTTTGGTGGAACTTCCCAATTAAAACAAGCTTGGAAGCAGGAGTGGGATCCACTTCCAAAGTAGCTTACCTCTGGAAACTCTATGAATGTGGAGAAACTATGAAAGTTATACAACTGTTCGGGTCTCATTCATAGGGTCTCTGTGAGTCATCAATGACTCGACAGCACGTAACAACAACAACAGTGGGAATAGGTGTGTCAGAGTCAGTGAGACTGGCTCAGGATATAGTTCAGAGATATTGTACATAGGGGCACTATGAGTCACAGGTGACGTGATGGCACATAACAACAACAACAGGATTCTACTGTGACTATGAAACACTGGGTTCATGGCAGAGGGAGCAGAACTCAGAAACTGAGGGAGAGGAAAAGAGAAGTAAGAAGAAAGGGAGGGATGAAGAGGGAGAGGAAGTTACGTTCCCAGAACACAAGCTCCCCTCATTAGTAACTAAAGTCTCAGACATGTGAGTTACCTGAGCAATAAATCCTTCTTGAGTCAGATGAGTTCAGGTAAAGAAAGTGCAAACTTTTTGCCTTCTAGATTGAGTAGTTGTCAGCTTGCTGTGGCCCCAACACGTTTCCAAGCTGTGAATCTTTGCAGAGGAGACCACTAGCCATTTCTTCTCCCGTGGAGGGTTTGGTGAGAGAAATACGACTTTATTTAGTGGTTAGCAGACCACTATCTTAAGTATTTTACTTCCAGGGATTCTTAATTCCAGTAAACCACCCTTCCTCATTTCTATCAAGTGGGAACCAGCTCACAGCTGACTCTTTACATGGTTTTCAGAGGTTGAACATCAAACAGAAAGAGATCTCCCATCAATTTCGCTTCGAGTAACTGGTGGATTTGAACCACCTGCCTTTAGGTTGGCAGTGTAACTCCTTACCCACTAGAGTACCAGTACTCTCTTAATTCAGTTAAGGCACCCTGTTATTCATCACCGAAAAGCCTTAATTTGTACAATTATTTGGGGGCGGTAAGCTTAAGGAGTAGATTATTGTAGCACATTAGACTGAAATCTGTGTGCACCTTAGCTTTATATTATTTCATATTATTGGCCACAGACATTATTTTTAAAATGAATGCTAATCATTTTAACTGAGCTGCAAACCCTAGGGGCAATGCTAATAATAACTTACATTTATTTCTCCTCCATTTATTTCTGTGTTTATTCCGTGATCAATTCCACAGACAGTGACAGTGTTTTCAAGGTCTCACATCATTTGAAGAGTGTTTCCTGATATGGGGAAATGAACATTTAAGAAGTTCCCACCATATGCCAAGCACACGGCTGGATATTTTTAACAGAGGGACTTAATTGTCCTCGAATTCACCTTGGGTACTAGGAACGACTCATGCTAGGAAGTGTGGAAGGACGCTCAGGCTGAGAAGAACTCATTTGCATACACGGGTTACCTAACTCGTCACTGGTGGTGTCTGTCTTCCAAGAGGTGAAGCCAGGATGCTCTTTGGAGGCAGTGATGGTGAGACTTGGCTGCACATATTTGATCATGTTATTAAAAGGGGAAAGTCCTTGAAATTGAACATGGGGAGAGAGTAGTCATAGGTGAGGAAGACCATCAGTGAGATGGATTGATACAGTAACTGTGGCAATGAGCTTAATCATAGAGGTGATCGTGATACTGGCAGGACGAGGCAAAGTTTGGATCTCTTACACACAGTATCACCACAAGAAGTCTCAACTCATGGCACATAACAACCACAATAACAATTGAATATCAGCTCAAGTCTATGCTGGTGGGATTCACCTGGAAATTATCCACGTGTCCTGGAATACCAAAGTAATATTGAACTGGTCATATTTCCAGGGAAAATGACACTTGAATTCAGGTGACATCTCAGAATGATTTGTTCATTCTTCTGGAAGAGCATTACATATTCTTCACTAACACTAGTCTAAACTGCCAATTCTTTCATGGTTTTCTTTTATTCATTGTTCAACTTTTGAACCCCTATAAGATTACAGAAAAGACCAAGACATGGATCAATAAACATTTAGTCAAAAAAAGGATACTTTTTCTCCAAGAGAACGGAGGGTTAACCTGGAAAGAATTGAGGCAAGGACAATATGGCTATTGCAATTAGCACACGGGAACAAGAGCTGTATCACTCCTCAGAAGGGGGAGGGAGACGAGGTGGTGAAGAAAGGTGGAGGGAATCACCAGGACAGCAGAGAGTAGTGGGTAGAGGGGGAGGGGGAGGAGCAAGGCCCAATGGCAACTTGAGGAAACGGTGATAAAAGTCAGAGATCAATGGTAATTCATAATCAAAGGGTTTGATAATGAAAGTTTACAGAATGCCCCTGGGGCCTCCACAAGAAAAAGTCCAATAACACAATTACAAAATGGCCAAAAGACATGGAATGTATTTTCGCAGAGGAAGATAGTCAAATGGCAAACAGACAAATGAAGAAATGCTTCAAATCACTGGCAGTAAGAGAGATGCTAATAAAAAACACTGTGAGATACCCCATCTCACTCCAGTAGCAGTGGCAAAGTTTAACAGGACAGCAAATAACAAATGCTGGAACTCTTGTATGTTGTTGGTAGGATTGTAAAGTGATGTAACCATTCTGGAAGGCAGTTTGGCACTTCGTCAAAAAGCTGAACATAGAAAGTCCATATAACCCAGCTATTCCACTACTTGGAATATACCCTGAGAATATGAGAACTGAGGCATAAAAATGGAGACTTGTACACCAATGTACTTAGCAGCGTTATTTACCATCGCAAGAACATGGAAACAGCCTGGATGTTCAACCACAATCGAATGGATTGAAGAGTCATGGTGCACAATGGAATAAATACTATGCAGAAGGAAGAAGCAAAAACTTTGTAAATTATTACCCAACTTGGGAGGGACTGGAGAGCATTTTGCTGAGTGAACTAACTCAGTCCCACAAGGATAAATACTGTATAAAACCATTATTGTAGAATGAATATGAGGCTCCAAAGGAGGGGAGGGTGGAAGCAGAGGTGTGAGGAGGTGCAGGAGATGAGGAGATTAATCATGGGGTCATACAAAGTGATGGGTTGGGGAAATGGGAAGGATCTGGTGGGAAAAACAATGCATTTGAATTTTGTAAATAAACTAGTATAAACAAATAATGTAAAATAAGATGTAAATGAATGATTGTATGAAACACAATGTAAATGAAAGATTGTATAAAACCATGTATATTAATGTAGAATAAGAAAATGATGGCATTTTGTAAAAATAATATGCAGGCATTAAAAAACACGGTGTATAGAAATGATTATATAAAAGCACATGAATAAAAAATACATATGAATGTATAAAACATACACACACACACAACACTCTCTAAAGTTTTCTTTTGCAGGATATTTGTTCAATGGAGTAAATTATGTGATTTCTTGATCTCTGCTTCCATGGATACTAGTTGCTGATCCTAGTAGATTAAACCCTCTAACGATTCTTTGCCATTTCTCATGTTTCTTTTAATTTTTTCCTGTCCTTTTTCTTCAATCATCTGCTGCTGGAAAAAGTTTTGTTTTCTTCATGTTCATGTATAATCCATACTGAAGGCTGTGTTTTACCTTCATCAGTAAGAGCTTTGAGACACTGAGTTTTTGGTAAGGATGGAAAGATTTTGACTCATTTACTTTTTTTTTTTTCATTTGCAATGATTTATCACTTGACAATATATTTTTTTTTCATTTATACTGGTTTACTTACAAAGTTCATACCCATTGTTCTTACACCATATCTTTCCCCTTTCCTTTACCCAGCCCTCCTTGCACCCATTAAACTGTGTGACCTAAAAATTAAGCGCCCCCTCCTCTTCTTGATCCTCATACTCATTCTACAATAATTGTTTGCACAGTATTTGTCTTTTTGAGATTGAGTTCAGTTAGCACAATGCTCTTGAGTCCCTCTCATATTAAGTATGTTAGGTAGTAATTAACAAGATCATTGCTCCTGTGAACTGCGTAGTATTCCGTTATGTGAATGTACCTTAATTTCTCACTCCATTCCATTGTGGTTGACTCATTTACTTTGGACATACTATAATAAAACCAATTGATAGAAAAAGACATCAATTTTCATAAAGTCGAAGGTCAACAAAGACAAGGGATATTTTCTCAAGCAGTGAACTATTACAATAGCTTCAAAATGACCTTAACCCTGCAAAAGAGCATTAGGCTAGGGCAGGACAGGGTCATTAGGACAGGACAGGACTTGGTTCTGTTAAATGTAAGGAAAGTCAGAGGAAACGTGACAATAACAGCAACAATCCTAACAAAGCACCTTCTAGTCAATTCAGGAAGAATTAAATTGCAAATCAGAAAATATATTGGTGGGAAGCCCAGAATTGTTTATCAGTGGACTGTTGTTGTTGTTGTGTATTATAGAGTTGAAACTGACGGCCCATAGCTGGCCCTCCAGCGGGTTTTCAGAGACAGTTAATCGCACGGGAGGAGCTTGCCCACCCTTCTCTCCTGGAGTAGCTGGTAGCCTCAAACTGTGAGCCTTCAAGATTACAGCACAGCTTTTTACCACTAGGCCACCAGAGAGCCCTATCAGTGGACTAAAAAAAGAAAAACCCCAACCAAACAAACAAAACAAAAAACCAACAAAAAAATCCCTCACAAAAAAACTCCGAAATCTGCTTTCAAATTTTGTGAGGTTATACAAATTTCTATTTTTTTTAGGACAAAACCTTACAGCTTTCAATACATTCTTAAACTTTTTAAAATTCCAAAATATTATAGATCAAGGAAGAAGTGTTATAATGTAGTTAATATGCTAATTGATGAACAACATAAAATACCTTCTATATGTAATAAAATCTCAGAGAAAGAGGAACTGAAATAAGTGAGTAAATTCCATTGTCATCATTGAGTGTTTTAGTAATTAATGGTTTATTTAATATGCCCTCTGGTATTTATCCACAGTAGGACAAATAACTATGTGTGACAACTGCCACCACCTATCTATCAGTTTGTTGTACTGTGGTGGTTTGTATTTTGCTATGATGCTGGGAGCTACGTGACCAATATTTTAAATGCTAGCAGGTTCACCTATAGTGGACAAATCTCAGTGGGACTTTTGAATTGACACAGGCTAGGAAGGACAGTGATGGTCTATGTCCAAGAATTAGTCCACAAAAGTCCAGCAAATTACAGCACTGACTTGCTGTCCTTGCCACACTTGGAGAAGGATCTCTCCCTGGAGAAGACCACTAGGTTTAGTTTAAGTAGACGACCAATGACAATGAGGGAGTCCTTCAGTAGAATTGACCGGTAATGTTGTAATTATGATCTCAGACATGCTATCGACAGAGAGGATGACATCGGAGAAGACAGCATTTAATTATATTGTCCATAAGACCATCAACTGCCTGGCGATTGTATAGCCAACTTTCAATGTTTCAACTTCCAACTTTACACTGTGACTAAGATTCAAAAAAACTTCTCTTTGCTAATGGCCTTTCAGTATTGTACCTTTATTTCTGTATTGATGAGAACTGGTCATGTCTTTGAAAAGCGTGCCTACAGTTATGGCAAGTGATGATGTTAATGTATGACTACCATGTAGAAAAAATGCCTCATACATAACACCCACACCCTTTTGTGAGCTGTTACCTTTGCTAACTATGAAAGGAGCATTCTATTTCATTAATTGTCCTAACAAACTACAAAGGCCCTGTCTATATTATATACATTTCATTGACAAGAAGTCACAGGTTAGAGCCCAATGACTTGAAAAGTCAAAGAGAAAGGCAGACAAGCACGCAAGGCTGCTGGATTGTTCAGCTGTGTCAGGCCGACTTGAACTCAATATTGTGAGCCGACAAAGTATTCTTGGAAGAGCAGAGGCACTTATGTGCTTGTACTAAAGCAATTTGCAACGAGCTTAACACATTTTCCAACAAACCAATAAAATACCACTTGCCCTTTCCCATGTGATGTTAACCTTTCAGCCCGTTGGCCAGTTCTCTGATTTACAATGGCTGCTGGACACAAGGCTCACCCTTTCTCTGACCTAACGGCCTGCCCGAAGGCCATCCCACCAACAAAGAGACTTCAGCGGTCCAGGTTTTATTACCACACTGATCTCAGATGTCAAGCCTGGTTTATCAAGTTAAAAGGACAGGAGTTCAGGGATGGGTCCCCTTCCTCAGCTATCTGCATCCTCTCTCGTCTTCCACGTCTGTGAGAAATTCATCGTCTCTGAGAAGAGCAGTGCATGCACACCTTCTTCTCCCCTGTCTTCAGGTGGCCTAGGACCCCTGACGACAAAGTGGTAAAGTACTTAGTCACTAAATGAGAGGTTGGCAGTTCTAATCTACTAGCCACTCCAGCGGAGAAAGTGGCGGCTGTTTCGATTGATACAGTAACTGGGGTGATGGGGGTTGGTGTGTCGGAGTTAAAGAGACTGGCTCCAGATAGCGAAGGGTTAAGAGCTGCTGTACATAGGGTCACTATATATCACAGGCAACTCAATGGCACACAATAACAATAACATACTATGACAGGTTTGGAAACAGGACTGGAAGCCACTTCCTAAATAATGTGCCTCCAGAAACCCTATGAACTTTGATAAATGTCAATGATTGTAGAGGGGTTTAGGCCTTTTGTTCATAGAGTCACTATGAGTCGTGCTCAACTCTAAGGCAATCAACAGCAACAATGGGAATGACAATATGAAAAATAGTGTGAATGGAGGAATGCATGAAACACAATGTATATGACTTATATATAAACCAATAGAAAATAAAATATAAAAAAAAGATTGTTGTTGTTACATGCTGTCAGGTTTTGTATAACTTACAGTGGCCCTACGAACAGCAGATCTGAACTCTGTCCTCTCTGGTGTCATCCTCACAACCTCTGACATTCTTGACCCCAATGCTGTAGTCACTGTGTCAATCCATCTGGTTGAGGGGCTGCCTTTCCTTTGCTGATACCTCACCTTTCCAGGCATGATATCTCTCTCCAAGGAATAGACTTTCCTAGTAATATACTCAAAGTATGTGAGTCAAAGCTTTTCCATCTTTGCCACCAAGGAGCACTCTGGCTGCAGTCTCTCCAAGACTTATCTGTTAGTTCTTTTGGCAGTCCCTGTGTGGATCACAACAAACTGTGGCTGATTTTGAGAAAAATAGGAATCCCAGAACACTTGATTATGCTCATGTAAAACCTTCACTTAGACCAGAAAGCAGTTGTCAGAACAGTGCAAGGAAACAGTGCATGGTTCGAAATAAGGAAAGGAGTGAGTAAGGGATGCACCTTGTCCCCATACCTTTTCAATCTGGATGCGGAAGAAATCCTTCAGGAGGCTGGACATTATGAGGAGGGATATGGCGTCAGGACTGGAGAAAGTCACATAAACAACCTATGTTACGCGGATGACACGCCAAAACTGAGGAAGATCTGAAGGGTTTACTGCAGAAGTCAAGGTCAATCTTCATATTTGTCAAAAGACAAAGATTCTCACCAGTAAGCCAATTGGGAACTCCATGACAATCAAAGAAGAAATTACGGTTTTTAACAATTTCAGATTGTTTGGCTCCACAATCCACAATTTTGTACTAGCAGCCAAGAAATCAAAAGACAGATTGTATTGAGAAAATCTCCCCAGAGTACTGAAGAGCACTGATGTCAGTCGAGAGACCAAAGTATGTCTGATCCAACCCATGGTCTTCACAATTGCTTGTTATGCACCACAGAGCTGGAGAATGACTAAGGACAACAGGAGAAGAACTGATGCTGGTGAACAGTATTGATCCTACCATAGATAGCCAAGAGAATAAATAGGTTTGTCCTGGAGGGGGTGTAACTAAGTTGCTTCTTAGAAGTAAGGATTTTAAAGTTCCATCGGACATACTTTGGGCAAGTGGCCAGGAGGGACCAGTCTTTGGAAAAGGACATCATGCTTGGAAGGGTGGAGAGACAGCACAGGAGAGGAATACCTTGGATGAGATGGAGTGACATAGTAACTGGTGTAATGGGTATAGGTGTGTCAGCAACAGTGAGACTGGCTCACGATAGGGCAGAGTTCAGAGCTATTGTACTTAGGGTTGCTGTGAGTCTCAGGTGACTCAATGGCACATAACAACAATATCAACAACAACATTTTAAACTAAACTGACTGTAGATCTTAATCACATCTGCAAAATCCTTTCATATGAAGAGATAGATTAGTTTGTTTGAGAATTAGAAACACTAAGGTATCCTAAAATCTTAAACTCTGGTTTAACAAATGGTCAAGAATTGAACTGTTGATCATGAAGTTGATAGTTCAAAACAAACCAGCAACTCTGGAAGAAAGACCTAGCAGTGTCGTTCCACACAGATTTCATCCCAGGAAACTGCATGGGGCTCTGTCGCATAAAATGGCTATAAATTTAAATGAGTCTTGACACCAAGTAACATAATCTAGTCTAGATGACACGTAATATTAATCATTGCGTCAAGGTTGACAGTGTTGTAGCCATTGAGAACGCATGGGTCACAATCAATTGTAGCCAGCAGGGCAAAGTTGTTGTTATTGTGCACTATCAAGCAGAGTGAGATGTAATGAACCCTACAACCTATCTCAACGCCCATGACCTTCGGCACCTTCTCACACAGGCGACCCGCAAACCTGTGTCCAACATCAGATTGACTGACCATTACCACAGTCCTACTTGCCTTCCATGTGGATAGTTTAAGACTGACTGGATATTTTAAAAGGATGAAAGCGATACAAGTGTCCAGGTCTTTTGTTCACAGGATCACTAGTGAGTTGCCTACCACTCGACCACAACAACGACAACAGCAACAGCATGGAGAGAGCTCACTTGGCCTAGTCGACAGTGATGCTACCAAGCCAATGGTGGGTGACTTTAATCCATGGCCCTCAGGCCTGTTTTTAATTGTTTTTGGTCAAACATTCTCCTAGGTCATATAGCCCTGGTCTGTCTGCTTGCTGTACAGAGGTAACTCGTGGTTGCTGTGATGCTAAACACTGTGACACTGATGTGTCAAATATGATAATGGTCACCTAAGGTGGACAGTGTTTGGTGGAGGTCCCTGATTAAAACAAAATTGGAAGCAGGAGTAGCATCCACTTCCAAAATAGCTTGCCTCCAGAAACCCTATGAACATAGAGAAAAGATTGAAATTTTTACAAGTGTTCAGGTCTTTCATTCATAGGGTTGCTATGAGTCATCTATGACTCAATGACACTTAACAACAACAACAACAACAGATATTTTAAAAGTACAACTCATACCTGAGGCATTTCACCAACTGCATATCTCTCAAGCAAAACTTTCCAAATAGGAAGATCAATAATAAACCACTAGAGGCATAACTATTTCTCTCTTGGACAGAGGAGTTCAATGGTATAAAAGTGGGTGGAATTAGCATTGCAGTAATAGCATCTTGAATTATAGTGCACTGAACAGCCCATGCCTCTGTCCCTTGTAATTTAGACTTCTGGAGAGCTCATCAGTGTGCTCAGTCCTGGTTTCTAGTGTTCTTTTATTCAGTTAGTCATTGCATGAGCTTTCTTCCCTGCTTAATAAGAATCAGGTCCTAGTGCATTCACGCTGCATGCCACATTCGGGTCTTAAATCAGTCACAGTTTCAGAAACTGCACATTATCTCAGGCAATTCATTTAACACATTTCCCCCCCAAGAAAATGCAATTAGATTTTTTTCCCCCCTGAGAACAAGTTTCTAGAACATCAAGACAAATAGACACAGCCTATTTGTAAGATGGGTTGTAGGTAGACAGACCATTTTGGGCCACTGGGCCAAGAACTTGAACTCATTTGTGATTTGTTGTTGGTAGCTGCTGTTGAATCAGCCATAACTCACAGGCATCCCGTGTGGAACAGAAGGAAATACTGCCCTGTCCTTCACTCTACTGTCCTCATTGCTAGTAGACTAGGGCTCCTTGTCACCACCATTGTGTTTTACTTCAGTGCTTCTCAACTTCGTTCGCTTCTCTCTCAGCACTTTATCAAGCACCCTTCAGGTGTTAGACATACAGGTTCCACTGGCTGATTTTCAATAGTAGGTCATGATACCTTCCTTCTTACTTTGCCTTATCTGGAAGCTCCATCTGTCTTCCATGGATGACGATTCTATTGATATTTGAAATATCAGTGATATAATATCCAAATATGGGGTTGGTGATAGAAATGAGGCTGGAAATAGAATGATCGAATTGTGTATTTTCAATGATTTATTCATTGCAAATACATTTTCTAAAAGTCACAACAGACAACTTTACTCGTAGATTTCACCCAATGGGCTGCATAGGAATCAGATTGACTACATTTCTGGAAGAAATTGTTGGAGTAGCCCAATATCAGCAGTTAAAACTAGGCCAGGGATAGACTGTGGGTCAGATCTTGAACAGTCCATAGATAGGGAATTACTAGAAGTTCAAGAGACATCTAGAAGGATATCATTGCTGATGTTACTGTGGGTCATGGTAGGTTAGATGGCACTTAACAACAAAGAAGCCAAATAGAAGTTCTGATGGAGTAGCCCACAGCACTCTGTGTTAGGTGTTAACCAAAAGGCGGTGTTTCTCCTGTGATTAGAACCCAATAGTCACCCCATGGGAGTCTCTTCCTATTGACGTTCAGAACCCAGAAAACCCAGTGGAGGGTTGCTATGCATAGGAATCAGTTGGACGGCAGAGAGTCTTAGCAGAAATAAAAACTGGCAAAAAAGTAACACCCACACCTCTAATGACAAAGGCATAGTAGAAAACAAAGCTTCTTATACAAGCAGCTCTAGGGAAAAAAATGAGGTTATAGAAAGCAATTTGGGTTGAAGAATGCTCAAGTTCCTATCTTTTATCTTGAGCACAAGTCCAAGATAACTCAAATGTCCCGTTCTCGGGAATTGGTTAAATAAATCATGCAGTGGCCATACTAAAATCGCCTAAAATGATCTTGCAAACAGGGCCCAGTTATGACTTTCACTGGCCCTAGGCACTTTGCCTTCATCCTTTCTTTTTTAATAAAAATACATACGTACATATTAAACATATATTTTATGAATCTGTTGATATAAAGACAATATCTATTAATATCATATATTAAAACCTTTTCTTCATCTTAAAAGTTCATCTCATCTCATATTTGTAAAGAAATTAAAATGCTTTCATGAGCCCTAAAAGTTTCTTAGGCCTGAGGCGCGGGCTGTAAAAGATTCTTTAATGTTTATGACTCATGTTAAGGTCCAATTTCACATGATACCTTTCAGTGGTGGGACTGTGCATGAATATTCCTTTCAGGTATTATTCTTTAATTAAAAAAATAAACATACCTACTCATAATCAGAAAAAAAATACTCATAATCAGAAAACTAGATATGATTATTTCACCCTTCTTAGCACTACTATGCATTACTATCTTACTTGGGTGCACTTATTTTAAAGGGAAACCTGGAATAGAAAGAATGAACATGTAAGTGTGAAATGTAGAGAAGCCGGATGGTTCTGCCTTCTTGCAGGAGGCAGAGGATGTAGAGAGGTGTTTAGGAAAATCTGTACCAAAGCAGCTTCCTCCGCAACGTCAAAGGATGGAAGGAGAACTGGAAAGTGGGCACTCTCTCCTTCTGTTGTTTGTACTATAGAATGTTGGACAGGGCATTGCCTGAGGTCACATGTGGGAGACTTTGTATGAGGTAAAGGAGCTGAGGGTCTCAGAGGGCCAGAGTTAGAACCGCATCTTGCTCTAGCCCTCGGATGGTAGCTTTGCCCACTTCATAGTTTCGTGAAAGCTTATATCAGTGTTTGAATTATTTACTTAATTTGGATTTTAAGGGGCTCACCTAGGTATTTTAGAAAAGTAGGAATCTTATATTAATTGTCAACAAAAAAGAGGATGAAATTCAATGAGATGGATTGACAGTGGCTGAAACAAGGAGTTCAACCATAACAATGGTTGTATAAGAGAGTTTCATTCTGTTGTAAGGTCTGCTGTGCACAAGGTCATTATGAGTTGGTGTCAACTTAGCACCTGAAATCAACATGTTGATTGTCTTCAAGTCTGGACAATCATGAGGACTACCAGCACTCAGTAGATGAGATCCGAAGAAAGCAGCAAATCATCCCACAAACACCGCACTGTCAAAGTCTGCCCGCATATGTCCAGGTGAGTTAACTGCCCGCCTGTATACACTCAGAACTGAGGATTTCTGTGAGGGTTCCCACCACTGAATCAATAGGCAACATTATGATAGATGGAGAAAAGATTGAAGTTGTCAATTATTTCATTTTGCTTGGATCTACAATTAACACCCATGGTAGTAATGATTAAGAAATCAAAAGATGTGTTGTGTTAGGAAAATATGTTGTCAAGGACCTTTCCAAAAATTGTATAGTGCAAGAATGTCAGTTTCAAGACTAAAGTGCACCAGATCCAAGCCATGGCATTTTCAATTACTTCACATGAAGCATAAAGTTGAATGAGTAAAGATGACAGAAGAATGAGCGCCTGAATTTTGGTGGAGGTGACGGGTATTGGAAAGACCATGGATTGCCAAAAGGGCAAACTAAAGAGGCTTTGAGAGAAGTGTAACCAGAGTTTCCCTTTGAGGCAATTATGGTGAAACTTCACCCCATTTCTTGTTGTTGTGGACTGTTAAGTTAGAACTGACCCATAACTGACCCTCCAACATGTTTTGCAAGGCAGTTATTCACACGGAAAGAGATTATGAAACTCCTTCTCCAGAGAAGCAGCTGGTGAATTCAAAGTGCATGCTTTTGGAATTGCAGTGTATCTTCTTACCCCTAGGTCACCAGATTTCCCACCTATTTGGGGAATATTTTCAGGAGGAACCCATCCTTGGAGAGAAACATCATGCTGGGAAATAGAGAGGGTCAGCAGAAAGGAGGGAGATGTTTGACCAGATGGATTGACACACTGGCTACCCCAATGTGCTTGAGCAGGACCGAGACATTGAAGAGTCATAGGAAAGGACAAGGTTAAAATCTGTGTTTCCCAAGGTTGCTTTGAATGATAGTTGATTTGATGGCACCCAATAACAATAAATATCTATGTTCCTTTATTGTTCGTAGAATATCCAGAGGCTTGCTATTTAAGAAGTGAATCCTGCTTTCTAGTCTGTCTTAAACTGGGAGCTTTACAAAAATCTGTCTACTAAAATCTGAACAATCAGTGACCCTTCAGACATTTGACATTCTAGTGGTACAGCTTTTAGCATTAGAGCAACACACAAGTTATGTAACTACAGCAAAAATGACAGACAAGTATAATAATAAAAGCAGCCATAAACAAGTGAGAATATAGATACTTAAATTATAAAGTCAGTGAAAGAGAAGAAGACCCGGCTGTAGCAATGGATTCGAGTATATCAAAGATTGTAAGGATGGCACAGGATAGGACAGCGCTTAGATATGTTATTCATAGTATTGTTATGGGTTGTACTCAACATAATGGCATCCAGAAACGACAACTCAGATCTGAACACCATGTACTCATCAGCTAAGCTTCCCTCTTCCTTTCCTCCTCTCTTTCGTCTTCTCACTCATTCGTTTTACCTATCTCTTCTATCTTTCCTTCCTTCTTTCCTTTGACATTAAACATTAATGAACTGCGATGGACTGGCATGGACCATCCTGAATCAGACAATCATATGACCCATTATGCTGGGAATTAATAACTGGTATGGAGTTGTGTTTCCAATGCAAAAGTGAACAGTCCAAATCCACCAGCTGCTCCATGGGAGAAAAATGGGCAATCTCCTCCCTTACAATTCACTGCTTCTGAAAGCTCACTCGAGGGTCAGCTTTGGGCAGGTCCCAACACTACAGTGCACAACAGCACACAAGTTTTACAATCTCAAGTTGACCAGAAATGTAATCAATATTCATTAATAATTATTGGTAATTGGACAATTTGATGGGTGGGGGGGGTGGGGAAACTTGGAAGAATTTTTTCTTGAAAACAATGTATTCGAATTTTGTAAATAAACTAGTAGAAAATTTTAAAATCCCCCATAGTGAATAAAAATGAGTGTATGAGACAAAATGTGAATGAAGGATAGTATGAAACACAATATATGTGAGCTTTGTAAGCAAACCAAAATAGAATAAAAATGAAAAAGACATCTTCAGTAGTTGTTGTTGCTTTTTTGTTTTTGGTTTTGTTTTTTTTTAAAGAAGAAATCATAGTCTTGATGGCATTAGTGTGAGGCTGGACATAGAATGATTGCATTTTGTACATTCAACTACATTTTGCCACAAATAACTTTTGTAAAAAACCCACAGAATGCTTCTCTACATGTGAACCTCAAGAGATGGATTGTACAAGAATGAGATGAACTACATCTGTTGAAAAAAATAATTGGAGAAGCTCAATATCAGCAGTCAAAACCTGCCCAGGAATTGACTGTATAACAAACCATTAATTGCTCATGCACAAATTCAAATTGAAGCTGAAGATAATTAAACAAATTTACCAGAAAAAAAATACAATCTTGAGCGTATTCCACTTGAATTTAAAAATCATCTCCAGAATAGTTTTGAGATAATGAACACTAAAGCTCAAATAACAGATAAGTTATGGTGTGGTATTAGAATTTTGAAAGTTACTTTTTATCCATTGAGTTTGCTATATTCTACATAGGGTTTTTGAAGACCTGTTATTTCAGAAGTGGATGGGTGCTCAACTTTAGAATATCTAACAGGCAAGTATTTTAGCAAAAGTAGCAGATGAATGACACTTCCCTATTACAGAAATAACCAATAGTTTCAGTGTCAGTCCCCCCTCCTTTCATGACTATGCCTTGGTTCCATCCCTTCCCCACATCCTTTTCCCCAACCCACCCTCCCTAGCCTGGCCAGCACCTTCCTCTCCCCAGCCAACTCTTGACATAATGGTCCACGCCTCAGTAATTTCCATGATGCCTCACACCTCATACTGTGGTTGTTCTCTACATTATGCAGATTATTACTTTGGTCACCGAAACTGAGGAGGACCTATAGTATTTGCTGCAGAAGGCCAAGGACTGAAGTCTTCAGTATGAATAGAAGCTAAACATCAAGAAGACAAAGATTCTCACCCCTGGGCCATTTGGAAGCTCCATGATAGATGGAAAACACATTAAGGTTGCTAATTATTTCACCTTGCTTGGTGCCTCAGTCACCATTCTAGGCACACACAGTCAAGAAATAGAAAGACAAATTGCTCTGGGGACAGCTGCTGTCACAGTAACTGGGGTAATGAGGGTAACTGTGTCAGAGACAGTGAGACTGACTCAGAATAGAGCAGGGTTCAGAGCTATTGTACGTAAGGTTGCTATAAGTCACAGATGACTCGATGACACGCAACAACAACAATATCCACTGTATCAGCCTCCACTAGCAGCATGGTCTCTAGCTACATTAACTCTGACCATATAGTTTTGGAAATCATCAACAACTGTGGGACCAGTATAAGAGAGCATTTTCCACACTATGAAAGTTGTTGGTGGAGAGAGGGTGAAGGAACTGTGGCACTGCTGTGAAGAGATAGTGGCACTGCTGTGAAGATGCTATGGCAAGGTATAGCCTGAAAGAACCCTTGAGATGGAACTATAGATAAAGGTTTTGCTTCTGGATGACTGAATAAAAAGTTGACTCATTACCGCTCCGAGATAAAGTTTGCTGGATGACTGAGGAAACCAGAGGTTTCATTTGTGCTACTGAACTGAGCATGGACTTTCAATAGTTGAGGAATTGTGTCTTGCTGTTATTCTGCTTCGGGCTACTGGACCAAACCTAGACTTGTATTGTGTGAGATTCCTTGCCCATTCCCTAATAGGTTTCCCTGATAAACCCAGCAACAATGGATAAAGTTTGTAAGTCAGCTTGCAATTTCCAATGAACGTGCAATGATGGGTAGAAATAGGTGCAGGAGCATGTGGGATGTCATGCATGACCATATAGTTATTAGTATGGAGATATATATATATATATATATATGAAACTATGGATGTGATCGACGGGAACAATTCCCCTTTATGAAACAGTAAAAGTCAGACTTAGCCACCCGGTATTGTGTCACCACAAAGAGAAGAAAGGGGGGAAAAATGGATGTCAGAAGAGACTTTGAAAATTGTACTATAGCATCGAGAAGCCAAAACAATGGGAAGAGATGTTCTAGTAAAAGAACTGAACAGAAGATTTCAAAGGTCAGTTCTAGAACACAAAGCAAAGGCCCCAGAAATTGACAGGATACCAATTGACATGATTTAAATGACAGATGCAGCCATGAATGTGTGCATTAGTCTCTGGCAGGAAATTTGGAGGACAGCTGCATACTCAACTGACTGGAACAAATCCATATGTTTCCCCATTCCCAAGAAAGAGGATCCAACAAAATGTAGAAATGATCAAACCACAGCATTCATATCATATGCAAGCAAAATAATGCTGAAGATCATTCAAAAAGGGATAGAACTACACATAGGCAAAGAAATGCTGGAAGTTAAAGCAGGATTTAGAAGAGGTTGTGGTACCAGGGTTATCACTGCTAATGTCAGATAGATCCTGGCTGAATGCAAAGAATGCCAGAGGAATGTCTATTGTTTGGATCATAACAAATTATGGCTAACATTGAGAAAGATGGGAATCAAAGAATACTTACTTGTGCTCATGGAAATTGTATACCTTGACCATGAAGCTGTTGTGCAAACAGAGTAAGGGAACACTGTTGTTGTTGTTGTTGTTGTTGTTATGTACCATCAAGTTGCTTGCAACACATGGCAGCCCTATGTACTACAGCTCTGAAGCTTTCCCTATCCTGAGGCTGTCTCCCTGACTCCAACCCACCTACCCCCATTGCCCAAGCTACTGTATCCACCTACCCCCATTGCCCAAGCTACTGTATTAATCCATCGCATCCAGGGTCTTTCTCTCCTGCTCTGTCCCTCCACCCTTCCAAGCATGATGTCCTTCTTCAAGGGTGAGCTTCTCCTAACAACATGGCTGAGGGGAGATGAAGTTTTATTATCTTTGCTCCAAGGAATACTTTGGCTGCACTTTCTCCAAAACATATCTGTTTACTCTTTTGACAGCCATGGAGTCTTTAGCACTCTTCTCCAAGACAAAAGACGTCTTAATCACACAACACAAAAGACATCGCGTAAGACAAAATTTAAAAATTGAGGTTGGTGAAACAGAGCAAGGCTCTCAACCAGATGGCTTGACACAATCATCGCCACAATGGGCTCCAGTGTGTAAAACATTGTGATGATGACATAGAACAGGCAGGACAAGGTTCACATCTGTTGTTCATGGGGTCACCATGAGTTATACTTGACTCAATGCATGGTACCTAACAATAACAACAACACATCCAAAAGAAGAAACATAATATCTCTTGGGGAAAGTGAAGCCAAAACTCCTGAGAGGCAAGAGTGGTAAAGCTTTGTATCATGTATTTGAGCATGTTGCTAGGCAAGGCTATTCCTTGGAAAGGGACATCATGTTTGGAAAGGTGGAAGGTTAACAACATAAAGTAAGAACCTCAAGAAAATGAATTGACACTGTAACTAAAGCGATAGGCTGGACTATGCTAGAGATGAAGAGTCACACAGAATAAGGCAAGATGCAGGTCTGTTTTTCATAAGGTGGTTAT
Organism: Elephantulus edwardii; assembly: GCF_000299155.1. Lineage (NCBI taxonomy): Eukaryota > Metazoa > Chordata > Mammalia > Macroscelidea > Macroscelididae > Elephantulus > Elephantulus edwardii. The sequence goes on along the minus strand of NW_006399752.1, from coordinate 31,139,132 downwards.
GAGTCGTACTCAAATCCAAGGCACCTAGCAACAACCTTCCTCTCCTTTCTCCTTCCTTCCTCACTCCTCCTCCCCTCTATCTTCCTTTCTTCCTTTTCTCATTCTTTTCTTCCCTTCATCCTCTTCTCTTTCTCTGCTCCTGCATACCTCCCTCCCTCGTGCTGCAGTCAGCACGTGTTCTACCTCCCTCCTTACTTGTTTCTCTCACTTTCATCTCTCCTTCCTTTGCTCCTGACTCTTTCATCATCCTTTCTTCCCTCCCCATTCCTCCTCCTTCCTTCTCTTCCCTCTCTCTCTCTACGTTGTTTTCTCTCCTCCTTTCTTTCTTCCTCATCCCTTCCTCTTATGTACCCTTCACCCAGTTTCCCCCAAAATAACATCTTATATAGCCATCATACAATTATAAAAACTATCCAATGACTTTGGTACAACAACATTACATATACTAGAGAGTTTATTAATTCTGTACAGTTTTTACAGACATGCATTCATTTATTTTTGTGTTTAGATCCAAGGGTTTTTAACATATCTGTACATATGTTTATCTAATATTACAAACAGTAGCAGATAATCTATCCCCAAAAAGGTATTTTCTTATACTACTTTGCTAGCCATTCATGGTTAACATATTCTTTTGTCTCAATAAATAGATGCTGAACAAAAAATTGGAAGAGTGTCCTAGTATAAAGAGGAGACTTGCCTTTCTTAATTTTTGGAAGAGTTGACTTTGTCGTGAGTTTCTGGAATGGTCTGCACCTAAAGATGTTGCTGTTGTTGCTGTTAGTTGCTATCAAGTCACTGAGGACTTATAGGAATTCTATGAACAACAGATCAGGACCTTGTCTTAAACTGTGCCATCTTCAAGACCGTCACCATACTTGAACGTATTGTTACACTCACAGTTCATTCCATCTCATTGACGGTCTTCCTCTCTTTCTCTGGCCCTCCTCTTTTTCCATCATGATATCTTTTTCTAAGAATTGACCCTGCACGCAAAGAGAGAACCTGTGTTTGAGGATGTGACACACACAGGACAGAGAGAAGTAGAGTCAGGACAGAGTCATGCAGAGTTCCCAGATACCAAGTCTAAATCAGATTAATTTAATTAACTCACAGAAGTAGTTGTTATGGCAACAATATCACTAATTTATTTCAGCAAAAACTCAGTATGATTGACCTGTTGCTAGGCAACAACCAATAGGTTGAATGGCAGATGATGACAATGTTCACCTAGTGAAGATGTTGCAACCAAGTTGTAAATGAGGCTTGTGAGCATGGACAACTTTCCCAGAGTATCTCTGTGATGTTGAAATGATATTGTAGAAGGTCTACCACCTCAGTGAGAACCAGAAACTGAGGCAAAACTCAGTAATGTTCCACAGGTTAAAGGACTAGTAAAATAAATTATTGTGGACATTCTACTATAGATATATTTTCCAGTATTCCATACTAGAGATGATATTTTTAATTTAATAAGCCTAATCAATATTTCTAAAAATAGTTTCTTTCTTTGTAAAGATAAAATGCACATTTTTATAGATTCACCTTGTATATGGGACATATACAAGGTGAATCTGTCCAGGCAGAATTATTGGGAGTGATACAAATTAATGATTTCATTCAACAATTCAGCATTCTGGAAAGAATTATCTTCCTTCTTTTATTTTCTCATTCACGATAACCTCGTACTTCACAACTTAATTTTTGCTTCACTTATGATTGCATATTTCATAGGAGATTTACTCTAACATAAAAGTGGCATCTCTCTGACAGTTTGAACCTGACACTGGCTCTACAGGAGAAAGACGGGCAGAGTCCTCCATGCGGTTTAGAGTACCTGAAAACTCTCTAAAGGGCCAGCCATCAGTTGGTAATGCTTAGAGTACTGAGTTTTTACTTGGGATAATAAATTACAGGCAAACTTCATTACAACATCCTTTGCTTTATGACATTTTTTAGCTGTGTGTGTGGTTCTACTATTTTTAAAATTGAAGGTCTGTAGCCACTCTGTGTCAAGCAACCCCATTGGTGCCATTTTTCCAACACGAAACTTCTTGTTTCTGTGTCATATTCTGGTCATTGTCACATTATTTCAAGCTTTGTCACAATGCTTTGCTCCCGTAGAAACGCAGAACACCTTACACTTCCCTCTTCTAGAAAATGAGAAACCAGAAAATGTGAAGGACTCCCTTTGTCGTGAATAACTTTGTGGTGATCTGGAGACAACCTGCAGTATCTTCGAGGTGTGCTTGCAATTATTCCTAAGATGACCAAATAAGTATTTCTCTGACTGTCTGGCCCCTTTAAGGTTCACTGATGAGTTCTAAAGGAAATGTCCTCAGATGAGATGCACTGGGGATGAGCTAAAGATGAAAGCACCCTCAGATGTAATTAAGGGTGAGTGATGGATTAGTGTAAGTGTATTTGTAAAGTACTAAATTGGCCAATTCTTAGATCAATGTTTGAAAACTCAAAATTGTTTGGGTCCCAGGGAGGTAAGATGAAGTGTGAAGTACTCCCGTGTAGAACAGTAAGGAGAGGTGGAGTCTCTGGTAAACTAGGGAGATGATTCTTTTGTTGAGGGCTGTCAAGTAGGCTGCAACTCATAGTGAGTCCTCTGGGAACAGACTGAAACACTGCTTGACTCTTGTACCAACCTCACAATTGATGCTTCCATTGGGCTCACCATTCCAGCCACTCTGTCAATTCATCTAGATGCAAATATTCTTTTTCTCTTTACCATATACAATGACTTCCTCTAGGGACTTATCTGACCTGATAGTATGTCTAATGTATGTGAAAAGAAATCTTGCTGTCCCTGCCAAGCAGTACCTACCCTAGCTGTATGTCTTCAGCAGAAGATGTGACCACGACATAGTCAATGCTTATCACCTACACCATCATTCAAATGTATCTGTTTCTTCAGTCTTTCCAAGTCATTGACTGACTTTCACGTGCACGTTGGTCCCATTAAAAGACATGTGAGTAAAAACAACTCTGTTAGCTACATGTTGTTCTGTTCATCAACAGCTCACAAACTGCTGAGTGATCCTGCTTGCTGACTGTGCTGGCTGCTACTGGTAAGATACTGAGAGTTGGTATCACAAAGACAGTGGTTTGTGGAATCAACAGGTGTGGCTTCGTGGAACTCACAGGCCATACGCTCGGAGACTTCAGCTTCATTTCATTTCTGGTGCCTACAGCTGCATGACTATGGGCAGCTTTTCCATCTGGGCTCCCCATCTTAATCTTATACCTGACCTGCATGACTTTAACAATGCACCCTGCTTCCCTGGTTTCCAGGGAGAGTGGAACCAGTTGAGAAACATTACATTTGGTCCATTCCCTCCTTTTTCTTACAGCAAGGATGGAGAGAGGGAGGCCTGCTGTACTAATTTCAAACATTAGTAAAAGTCTTTTCAGGAAGTACTGAGTAATAACCACCACAATACTAATGTTAATTCAGTATACAAATGAGCTCGGTGAGAGTTAATTCTTGATGGAACTTCCAGGAGTGGGTCAATGGGAGAAGATAAGCAAACAACAAAAAACCCAACCAGCTTTCCTGATTTAGAAAGAGAGAAGATCAGTCCTTGGTACTTAAGTGAAAGAAGTAAGGAGATGGGAAAGTCAAGACCAAGAAAGCGGAGAAAGAGAAACAGAGAAGAAAAGACAACAGAAGGGAAAGGAAAGAATGAGAGAGGGAGATGACGCAGGGAAGGAAGGAATAAGGGGGGACAGCAAGAAACAGGGAGCAGGAGCAATGGACAATCGGTAATTCTTCTGGAGTTCAGATACATTTTAAACTAGCTCCAAGTGACCTTTTCTGTTAATATATATGCAGGGTGTTTGTCTGGTGATTGAATATCTAGTGGAAGGAAGTGGCACTGCAATCCCAAAGCCCGCAGTCACAATCCACCAGCTGCTCCACCATGATTGGCCATTTCCTCCCACGTGATTTACACCCTCTGAAAACTCACTGAGTCAGTTTGACTAAACAGCACACAACAACAACTATAGAGAGAGCGATATATACACCCAGCCTGCACATCCGGCCGTTCTCTGTTGATGTTCTAGTCATTTCTGGATAATTTTCAGCAGAATCTTGCTTGTATGTGATATTAATAATATTGTTTGATAACTTCCACACTCTGTTGTGTCATCTTTCTTTGGGATGGTAACATATCTAGATCTCTTCCAGTCAGTTAGCCAGGTGGTTGTCTGGCACAACATGGAGTGAGAGCACATCCAGGACAGCATCCGTTTGCGTCTCTCTCTCTCTCTAAATATATATATATATAGTTGTTGTTATGTGACATCAAGTCGCCTGCAACTCCTAGCAAGTCTGTGTTCAATGGCTCTGAAGCCTACCCTATCCTGAGCCAGTCTAACTGACTCTTATACATCTACCCAGATTACCTTGTCTCATTCAGGGTCTTCCTTTTCTGTGCTGCCCCTCTACCCTTCCAAACATGATTCCCATCTCCAATGATGGCTGATGCCTCCTGGTGACATGCCCCAAGTATGTGAAACAGAGCTTCAAAATCCTACCCACCAAGGAGAAAATGGTTTCACCCTCTCAAGACAAACTTGTTCTCTTGGTAGTTCAATACTCTCCTCTAGCACCACAACTCAAGGGTGTTGATTCTTCTTCTCTCATCCTTAGTCATTGTCCAGCTCTCTGATGTATAGCAAATATTTGTGAAGATCATAGCCAAAATCAGGCATATTGTAGTCACTAGACTGACAACAGTGTGTGTGTGTATGGGGTGTGTGTGTGTGTGTGTGTGGTGTGTTTGTATTTGGAAGCAGAAGTGGCATCTACTTCCTATACAACATGCTTCTGGAAACTCTATGAACTTTGATAAATATCAATAGCTGTAGAGCAGATTCAGGTCTTTTGTACATAGGGTCACTAGGGAATTAGATAGAGATAAGAATTAGATAAGTAGAGATAAATAGAAATAGATATAGACAAGAGAGAGATATATAGATAGAGATAGAGAAATAGAGATATATTGATAGATAGATAGATAGATAGATAGATAGATAGATAGATAGATAGGTAGGTAGATGGATGGATGATAGAGCTATCTAGACATAGATATATAGATAGAAACACACACACATACACACGTTTCTGGAGGGTCAGCCATGAATTAGTTTGGATTTGATAGCTCTCTGTCTATGTATCTTGCTGTTGTTAGGTGCCACAGGTCAAGTATGACTCACAGTGACCTTATGACCAACTTATCTGAGCCCTTTTCTGTCCTGTGCCATCCTCACAATCTCTGACACACTCAAGCTCATTGCTGCAGTCACTGTGTCAATCTGCCTGGTTGAGGGTCTTCTCCTTCACCATTCCTCCACCTTTCCAAGCATGATGTCCTTCTCCAAGAAAAAGCTTCTCTAGCAAACATGCTCAGAGTATGTGAGACAAAGGTTTCTTATCTTTGCCTCTAAGGACCACTCTTGCCGCACCTTCTCCAAGACATCTTTCTTTGTGCTTTTAGCAGTCCATGGGCTGTTCAGCTCTCTTCTCTCTGATATCACAGTTCACAGGTATCAATTCTTCTGTCATCTTCATTTATGTACTATATATATATATATATATATACACATACATACATATATACATATATTGCAGCAATTCAAAGCCATCAACTAAAAATTATTGCATAAGGGGAAGCTAATTTGGGAGGAGCAATTTTCTCAGAACTGATTGCAGAAACAGCCATACAATTATCTCCACAGAGCACTTAGGAGGCTGTGAAAGGCCTGCCTCTCCTGATTTACCCGGGCTCCGGCATCGTGCCTTAATTTCTTGCACGCAATCATTCTTAGAATGAGAGAGACAGAAGATTCACTCCTGACGACGACCACTGCCCGGGGATGCCGTGGCTGCGTTATGGGGAGCTCTGTCTGTATTCTCTGTCTTTCTCCACCCTTCCTATCCTGCTTCTGTTCTCTGCGGACTCATGTTTGAAACACATGCCTGGCCCTTGGAAATTCAGGGTCACACAGACGTGTGCTTGACCAAATCACATAACTTTCCTGAGCTCCTGCTAGTCTGCTTCTGATGAAAACCAGGCAGCATTGGAAAGAGTTTCACAAATACAAGGCTGTGGCTGGACAGATATTAGGTCAGAAGATTCGGCTCCTCACCAAAGGCTGGCACTTGAACCGCCAGCCAGTCTGTGGGAGAATCACCTGGCAGTCTACTTTTGTAAACATTCCAGCCTGTGAACGTGCATGGCGGGTCAATTCTGTCCTGCAGGGTCACTAAGAATTCACCTGATGCCAGTGGTTAGGATATTTGACTAAAATTTTCAAACCAAGGAGAGTGAGAACATATGTAACTGAGGCCCTGGAGTGGTCAAGGAGATGAAGGGTAGTATTTCTTGGACACACATCTGTCAGGGTTTCAAAACCACTTATAAGCTGCCATTCAGTAGTGCTAAGACCTTAGGGAAAATAGTAGGATCTTCCTAGAGTTCAGTCTACGTTCATGTCAATAGGGAGGAATCAAGCTCTCATTGTTAAGGACTTTAACCTCACCCTCCACTCAAGGAGGCCCTGTACACACACACACACACACACACACACACACACACCTCTAAGTGTTCCCCTCTGTCCTGTGCCATCTCTCCTGTCAGACATGGCCAGCTGTTTCCAATGGCTCATTCTCAGGAGTTCCCCCTATTCTGCCATAGTCTGGACACTCTGCTAAAACTCTTTAAATACCATAGCAACACTCAAGCCCCCATTACAAGTGGGTGATGGCTGTGTATGAGTGTCATTGACCAAGAATTAAGCCTAGGACCACCTGTGGAAAAGAAGAGTGTTGTATTGCTGGACATCCCCATCCCCACCACCTTGGAGGGGTTAACGGTGCATGATTCACAAGGGTTGACGTGTGAGCAAACACTCCAGGATGGGACAATACCTAGCCAGCTACTGCTCCTTGTATGTTGGCCGTGGCTGTCCCTATTGTAATTAGGTCTCTTTGCGATGGCCCCCTGAGCATGGCATGCTTTCCATTTGTCCAAGTGAGGAAAAAAGAGGCCCCAAGAGGTGAAAGAGCGTGCCCAGTGTCACCCCTGATAAAGGGTAGCTGGGGCTCACATCAGGCTGCTTCTGAAGCCCACCAGCTTACGGAAGCTTTTGGCTTCACGCTTCTCTCCCCTTGATTAGGTGTTAAATATTTACCATGGTGCCTTTCTTCCTCTCGACCCTCTTTAAAAATGGTTTAATTAAAATTATTCATTGAGCTCATGATAAAAATATGTAAATGTGATGATTTTGGGGAAATTAATCTATTGTCTCCTTTCTAATCCCAAAGGACTGTGGAGACAGCAGGAATAGATAGTGGAGAGACTTGCAGTGAATTTGAACAGCTTTGGATAATGTGATGTAGAGCCCATTTCAAGGTCCAGTAGCTCCAGGCCCAGGGACACCCGAGTGTGCAGGGCACTGGGCTCGCAGGCGTTCCGAGGGAGCTGCTGTGTCAGTGTCCACGAGAGTCACGTGCAGTGACAGAGCTGAGCTCAGAGCGCATCGCCCCGCTGACTCCCAGGTTGGGTTTGTTCACCATTCCACAGTAAGGCTGGCTGGGCCGACTTGGCCTCCTCTGGGGTGGCTACTGAGGAGTACGCATGCCTTCCCCACGGTCCTGCCTGATGCTGCCTGAAGTAGCTCAACATACTTTATACATTCACTGAGCACCTGATACACACCAGCTCCTAAGAGTTACAAGCCTTTGCGTTCAACACATTCCGCTTACGGGGGACTGGACAGTGGGTAAGAAGTTGGGTGAGGTGAGAGCCTCCTACCTCCAGGCTCCCAGGGATCTAAGAAAGCTGTGTCTTCTGCAGAACTATCACACTCATCTGAGTCCAGAGGGACCTTCCCCTTGTCCAGGCTCTTTGCTGCTCCACAGCATTCGGTTCCTTTACTCAGTCCTGGTGGAGAGATGCTGAGGTCATGTCTGGAGCCACTTCCTATCAAACAGCTCATAGGAAATCTCTTGTCTGAGCTTCTGAACATTGCCCTCTGTATATAAACAGAATCTTAAAAATACCATAGGGTCCCACAATTTGGTGGGTTGAAGATGGGGGTAAAGGATATGGGAAAACTCCAGCAAGGATCTGGAAAGACAGAGTAATGGTGGGCGGAGTTCAATGGTCACTAATTTTATAAAACATAATAAATACGAACGATTGTAGGAAACACAAAGTGAACGAAGAGTAGTGTGAAACAAAATGTACATGAATTTTGTATGCAAACAATATAAAATAAAAATTTTTTAAAACTTATGAAATCATTTTCTACCTCAAAAATTCACACTTTAAGACCTTTGTCTTTTTTGTTGTTGTTGTTGCTGTTGCTGTTATGTACCATTTAGTCAGATCTTGTTCATGGCTGACACCCCCCCCCCCAGGAGGTGGATAGAGGCAATAATTATCAAGGGAGGGCATTGTACATCTTTCTCTGGCAAAACAGCTGGTGGATGTGAACCATGTGTCTCTGGGTTGGCAGCCCAGACCCTTACCATTAAGCCACCAGAACTCTTTTGGCCTTGTTTTGATTTAACAAAGAGTTTAATCTGGAGCTCAGTATTGGATCTTTTGTTTTTCGTGTCTTCTGCTCTGAGACTGTATGGCATGGATTCGATGTTGATAAGTCACAGATGAATGAGCTCGACAAAGGTAAATCAGAAGACACTGCTTTGATATCCCCAAATACTGTTGCTTCAATTATTCCATTTTAAAATGAATTGTAGACCAAGAGTATTTGTTTGTCCTGATTCCTCTCCCTCATTTCTACAGCCCACAGTACTCTCAAGGAGTACCAAAGAATCACGAGGAAATAAGGCACAAGGAAACCCCGCCAGGAATGGGCACTTCTTTGGTAATCTCCTGCCGTCCAAGCAAGATGCTGTGGCCACCAGGACTTGGAATCATGGGAGCTGTGACGCTTGTCCTCACACCTGGATATAGAGAGTGGGTATTGGGTGACCCCTCAAAGAGCAACTTCCATTCATATACATTATGTTTCACACTAACCTTCATTCACCTTGTATTTCCTACAATCATTCCTATTCATTATGCTTTATAAAATTAATGACCATTAAACTATGCCCATCATTACTCTGTCTTTCCAGATCCCTGCTGGATTTTCCCCATATCCTTTACCCCTCTGTTACAATGAGGATATTGAAATAAAAGTCAGCTTGAAAATATAAACGTTTAGGAATGAATATGAACTCATTGAAATGTCTACTTATATTTCTCTCATTAATTAATTAATTAATATATGCATATTTAAAGTAAATAAGAAAGTCATACTCTTAGATTGTCAATGAAGTTAATCTACAAAATAAGTAAAATATAATACTTAGAATTTGCTAGTCATTTTATTAAACTGAAAGTTTTCTTTGTCAGTTTTGATTTTGTTTCTTTTAGAATTTTATAAATTCGAGATTCAAGAAAAGCAAACTATCTTATTAATGGCATAATTTAGCAATTTAACTCAACCATTACCCCTTGAAGGATACTTCTGGAAGATAAATATCTTGAGAATTTTTATTTTTAAAGAATTCTTCTCTATCTAGGAAATTAAAAAATAATTAAATTTTTGAAGTTTAAAAGCAATCATTTAAAATGTTGATAAGTCCTAATTTCATTTCTATAACCAAAAAGGCTTTCAAAAATATAAATTTTGAGATGTTCTAATTATAAGGGTAACTGGTGTTGTAGTGTATACCGTCGGATTGCCAGTGGAAAGGTAAGGGATTTGGATCCATCAGTCCCTCTGCAGAGGACAGATGGTTAGTCTCCTCCATGAAGATTTACAGCCCAGAAAAACAGACTCTGAATAGGTGGCTGTGAATTGCAACTGAGTCAACCAGCCAGTGGGTTTAGGGTTATATTGGAGGTCCTAGTTGTAGTTGAAAACCTCTGTGGTTTCCAAGACATAACTTTTTAAAAGACCACATTATTTATTATGGATCTGTAAAAACAAAGTACCTCTTTGGGGAAAAATACATTTTATTTTCCCATTCAAAGGAAACTTTTTGAATATAGGCAAATTAACGCTTTCTTTTTTTTTTTTTAAATTGTGTTTTATTTCTCCTAATTCTCCAACTCAGAGATTCATCTCATCTTCCTCCATGAGGATCATAGAAACCTACAGGTAGACCAATTTCTTCTTTCCTTAGAATGAAAATATATGTTGTTGGATTATTTCCCCCCCAAAATACCACACCTTATACTGAAGCAGACACAAAATGAGATTAAAAAAAATTTTTCTAAAATATTGGTGGATTAGAAGCAGGGTCCAACTTGGGACCCCAGTCAAGTATCTTCTCTTCTGCCCATTGGTGCCCTTAAGCTACTGAATACAGGGCCACACGAATGTCAAATACGCTGTTTGCAATTCTTTAGCCATAACTGACTCTGTAGATCAGAGATGCCCCATGAAAATATGACTGGGGAAACACAGTATTTTTAACTATCTGGCATTTTAAAACAAGTCAAAAGAAATAAATAAGAGCATATATACCGGCTAACATACAAAGTTCATAAAGTTCATATATACTGTTTTTCACAAAGTAACAGTACTTTTAATAAGTACTCTTTTACAAAACATGCTAACATGTAATCAAATAAAATAACATACTAATGAGATAATATGCATATTTCTTTTAGTTTTAGATAATAAACCTTAAAAATCTGGTATAAATGTTATATTTACTGCACATCTACATTTGGACTTGCTACATTTCAATGTTCAGTAAATACCTGTGGCTAAAACCAATTCTACTGACATCAGGTAGGTTCTGACTGACTGTGATCCTTAATTCGGTTTCAGAGGCTGTAAATGTTAATGAGAGATTACCTCAGTTTGTTACCTCTGAACATTTGGTGAGTTTAAACTGGCCATATTTCTGTGAGCAATGCTGTGATGTGGTAAGTGCTGGCCTGCTAAGCAAAAGGCCGAGAGTGAGATCCGACCTGCCACTCCTTGGGAGAAGATAAAGTGGTCTCCTCTTTGGAAGATTTCTTGTTTCAGGAAGCTGATGTGTTGTCTATGTGAGTTGGAATTGTCTAGGCCACAGTGCAGTGATACGTAGCTAGTATTTGGGAGTTCCCACGGCATTGTCCATGAGAAGTTGTGATGCTAAACCCAGAGCAGGAATTTTGTAGTTCAAATTTCCCAGAAGCTCCACAGCAGAAAGATAGGCCCTGTCTTCCTGGCTATTTACAATTTTGGAAAAATCAAGGAAGGATCAGCAATGAGTTAGTTCTGACTCGATGGCAATGAGTTTTGAGTTTTGAATGACTACATTATTCAACAGGTTAGCTCTGTTGTTGTTAAGCACTGACGAGTTGTCTACAACCCGTAACGACCCTATGAATGAATAGCAGATCAGAAATTCACGACATCTTCATGATCTCCACACATTCCAGTTGCTTGTTACAGTCACTGGCTCGATTCATCTTCTGAAAGCTCTTCCTCCAGTTTGCTGACCTCCCAACCTTCACAGTGTGATGGATTTTCCCAAGGACTTTCCTCTCCTAATCATATGCCCAAAGTACATGAGACGGAGTTTCACATCCTTGCCTTTAAGGTACAACTTGGTTGCACCATGCCCAAGACACACTTGTTTGTTCTTTGCCAGACCATGAAATGTTCAGCACTCATTGCCAGCATCAATTCTTCATTCACTTTATTCATTGTCCAACTTTCAGCTATACTGGAAGCAATTGAAAATATCATGACTTGGATCAGGTAGGTACACCTTAGTTTTAAAACTTACTTTCTTGTTCTTTAGCACTTTGTAGAAGTCCTTGACAGCAGCTTTTCCAACGTGACAAATTTTTTAAATTTATTGATTGGTTTTACATTGGTTGCTGATTGTGGAGTAAAATGAAAGTAGAATGACATTTTTGACAATTTCAGTTGTCTCTCCATCAATCAAGATGGCATCTATTGGTCAAGATTTTTGTCTTCTTGATGTTATAGTTTTACCTTCGGCAGCAAGTGCTTCCACTCTTCTTCATTTTCTGCAAGTTGTGTTGTGTCATCTGCATAATACAAGTTGTCGATGAGTCTTCCTCTAGTGCCATGTTCTTATTTTGCAGCTCTCAAATGATTTGCTCAGTTAACAGGCTGAAACAACACAACCCTGATGCACACCTTTCCAGATTTTAAGCCCTACAGTACTCCCCCCTTTGTTCTAGTCAATTGCTTTTGGCTTATGTATAGAGTTCTCATGAGTAAAATCAGGTGTTCATCTCAATGTTATCCATAATTTGTTATGAGATACATAATCAAATGCCTTTGAATTCTCAATGGAACACAAGTTAGCATCTTTCTGGCATTCTCTAATTTCAGCCCCAATCCATCTGATGTTATTAATTATATCCTTAATGCCATGGCTTCTTTTCAATCCAGATTGAATTTCTGCCTATTCCTTGTCAAGATACTGTTCTAATCATTTTTGAATACTCCTCAGTGAGATTTTTTACTTATGATATTAATGATGTTGTTATTCAACTATACACACTAACCACTAAAACAAATGATGAGGAAATGGAGGACTTCTATCGACTTTTGCGGTCAGGCATTGATTGAACATGTAATCAAAATGCGTCATAAATGGTTGTCAACTGGCTTGCAAAAGCTGGAAACAAAGAGGGGGGACTTGTAGTTCTACCCAAGAATCAGATAGATTATTTCTAATCTAATGGAAAGAGTCAATGGAGAAGGCAGCTCAATGTCAGCAGTCAAAACAAGGCCAGTCGATGATTGTACAAGTTCAAATTGAAGCTGAATAGAACAAGTCTTCGAGAACTAAGAGATAACCTTAAGGCTATCCCACCTAAATTTAAAAATGATGTCAGGAATATAACTGATCCATTGAACATTAATGATTGAAGGCTAGGTGAGCTGTGGAATGATATCAAGGACATCATCCTTGAAGACACCAAATGGTCACTACCAAAACAGAAAAGGAAGGAAGGAAGGAAGGAAGGAAGGAAATGTCAAAAGGTATGCCAGGAGAGATTCTGAAACTTACATTGGAATGAAAAGGATGCAAAATAGGGGGGAAAAACCCGTTTAGTTAAGAGAGCTTATCAGAAAATGTCCAAGGTCAGCTCAAGAAGACAAAGCCAAGGAATAATGAAATGTGCAAAAAGCTGGAGTTAGAAAATCAAAAGGGAAGGACTGGTGTGCATTTATCAGCTGAAAGAACTGGAGAGTAAATTCAAGCCCTGAGTTGCAATACTTAAGGATTCTATGGATGAAATCTTGAATGATGTAAGAAAGGAAATTATTGAGTTCATTTGGAAAGAGATGCCGAATAAGCAAAGCACTTCTGAAAAACAAAAATGAAGTAGGAGGCATAGCACTCACTGATCCCCAAAGCTACTATAGGGAGGTACACAGTGTACTGCTACAACGACAACCAACGTTTTACCTCAAAACTTTTAGCTCAACTTAGGCACATGGAACAATTGAAACAGAATTGAGAACCCAGAAATAGACCCATCGATCTATGTTCAACTGATATTTGATAAGGAAATAAAACCTATCAAATGGCTAACAACCTCTTCAACAAATGTTGTTGTTGTTATGTGCTGTCGAGTCATAGACGACTCATAGTGACCCTATGAATGAAAGGCCTGAGCACTGTTCATACATAGAGTCTCCAGAGGTAAGCTATTTTGGAAGTGAGTGGCGCTCCTGCTTCCAGGCTTGTTTTAATTGGGAAGTTCCAGCAAACAGTGGATGGGTGACCATTACCATGTTTGACCCATCAGTGTCACAGTGTTCAGCATCACAGCAACCACAAGTTACCTCTGTACAGCAATGCACAGACCAGTGCTATACCACAAATAGTGTTGGCAAAACTGGGCTACCTGCAGAAAGCTGAAACAGGATCTACATCTCACACCATGCACAAAAATCAAGTCAAGATGGATCAGAGACCTGGAAGTAAAGTCTCAAACCATAAAGTTCATCAGAGACAAACTGAGATCAAGCTTAGGTGGCCTAGTCTGTGGTATAAAGAGACTCAAATACAGCAAGAAATGCACAGTCTGGAGAGGATATAGTTGATGAATGGGACCTTCTAAAGATTAAATCCCTGTGCAAATAAAAAAAAAAACCAACATTTTCCAACAGAGTGAAAAGAAAACCTGTTGGTTGGGGAAAAACATTTGGCAATAACATCTCGAACAAGGGGTCTCATAGAAAAAGTTTACAGAATCCTACAGGGCCTCTAGAAGAAAAAGACTGATAAGACAATTATAAAATGGCCAAAAGACAGAGAAATAATTTTCACAAAGAAAGATATACAGAGGGCCAATAGACACATGAAGAAATGCTCCAAATCACTGGCAAGAAGAGAGCTGCAGATCAAAACCACAATGAGATTCCATCTCACTCTAGGAGCAGTGGCAAAGTTTAATAGGACAGCAAGTAATGAATGTTAGAGAGGATGTGGAGAGGTAGGAACTCTTGTACACTGTTGGTGGGATTGTAAAATGGTACCATTCTAGAAGGCAGTTTTTGGTGCTTCCTCAAAAGTTTGAACATAGAAATTCCATATGACTTAGCTATTCCACTGCTTGGAATATTCCCTGAGAAAATGACAACTGAGGTACACATGGAGATTTGTACACTAATGTTCATAGCAGCATTATTCACCATTGCAAGAACATGGAAACAGCCCAATTATTGAACCACAATTGAATGGATTGAGAAATTATAATACATTCACTGGAACACTATGCAGCACACGGTAGCAATGATTTTGAAAATCACTACCTAACTTGGGAGGGACTAGAGAGCATTATGCTAAGTGAACTAATTCAGTCCCAATATGACAAATACTGTTTAAGACCATTATTGTAGAAATAGAAAGATAACTAGTAAAATGTGGGGTAGAGGAGGAAGCATGGCAGTAGGGGATGGAGTTGACAGTAGTCATAGATTGCAAAGTGTGATGGGTGGAGGGAAGGGTAAGTAAAGGAAATGAGAACGATCTGGTGTGCAAAAGAATGTAAATAAACCTGTATAAAATATTTTTTATTAAAAAGGAAAAGAATATGAATGTGCAGAATCACTGTATCAAAAAAATGTTTCAGGCTGAATCATGTCAGGATGTAGCATGCGATTAATAACGTAGAACCAAATGTAATGAAAGAAGAAATTCAAGCCACATTGAAGGCATTAGCAAAAATAAGGCCCCAGGAATTTATGGAATATCAATTGAAATGCTTCGAGTGTTCATTTGGATGTGTTCATTAGCCTATACCAACAGATTTGGAAAACAGCTACCTGGACAACTGACTGGAAAAGATTTTAAAAAGTTGTAGCTCTAAACATATTCAAACTCAACATGCAAACTTACTGTCTTTGTGAGTTTCAATATCTATTTAGTTGTTATGTGTCATCAAGTTGGATCTGACTCATAGCTGAACGTCCAGTGAGTTTTCAGTGGCTGAATATCATCTGGAAGGAGACTGCCCATCTTTCTCCTATAAATCAACTGGTGGATTCGAACCCCATATAGTTGGGTTGTCAGCATGATCCTTTATCCGTATGTCACCTCTCCAGAAATCTCTTTGATATATCTAGGGCCACTCAAACTCATGAAAAGTTAAACACCATTTCAAAGACTGTAAGTTAGACCTAAAGACACTTGGCATCAAACAAAGATGGCAGAGGCACTGAGTAAAAGCTATTGTCAGGCCATGGTCCTTTCAGTCACTTGCTACGCATTCTGAAGCTGGACAGTAACGAAGGATGCCTGAAGAAGAACGGATGCCACTGAGTTGTATAGTTGAAGGAGAGTAATGAATAACCCACAGACGGTCAAAAGAACAAACAGTTACGTCTTGGAGAAGGAGCGGCCAGAGTGTTCCTCAGACGCAGAGACAAAGCTTCATCTCACATACTTGGGGTATTTTGGTAGGAAAGGTTATTTCTTGGAGAGGGAACCGTGCTTGGGAAAGTGGAGGGACAGTGAGGGAGGGGAAGATGTTCAACCAGGGAGTGAGAAGAACCTGGACAGAAGCTGTGTGGAAAGAAGAAAGGAAGATATGCTCTTATACAAAAATTACCTGAGTCTAGTGTTCCAAAACAATAAAAAATAAGAAAGCAAAAGGAAGGGGGGGGGACTACTGTCTTCAGGTTCAGACTAGTATGATTTTAAATTTGATGGTTTTGTCACTGTTTAGAAAAAAGAAAGAAAGAAAATTATTTCTAAGAAGTGTTAGGAGCAGGAGCCTTGTTGGAGCAAAAGTGGAGCCCTTGAGTGTTAAAGGCAAGTGTGGCTGTTGGAGGCCACCAGTGGCTTCTTGGGAGACAGACCTGGTGATCTGTTTCCATAAAGATGACAGACCAGAGAACCCTCAGGAGAGTTCTACTCCATCACAGGAGTCAAAGCTGACTCAAGGGCACCCAGTAACAACAGTAATAGGGCTGTTTTCATTGTTGTTCGGTGCCATCGAGTCATAGACCACTCATAGCGACCCTATGAATGAAAGACCTGAGCACTGTTCATAGACTTACTGGAGACAAGGTATTTTTGGAAGTGGTTGCCACTCCTGCTTCCAGGCTTGTTTTAATCGGGGAGCACCACCAAACACTGTCCACCATGGGTGACTATTATCTTATCTGACACATCAGTGTCAGTGTTTAGCTTCACAGCAATCTCTGTACAGCAATGCACAGATCAGTGCTATACCACATAGAAAGAAGAATGTTGGGGAGGGGGCGGGGAAACCCAAACAAACAATTTAAACAAGGCCTGAGGGCACCTGTGGCCTGAGGGCCCTAAGGGATTTTTAACTAGGAGGCTGTATCCCCTCCTCTCACTCCCCTTAATGAATCAACTTTCCACCCTAATGCTCACCAGTCTTGGCCACCAAGCTCCTGTAAAAGCCAGCTTCTATGTTGTTGTTATGTGCCGTTGAGTCACTTACAACTCATAGCGACCCTATGTACAACAGCCCTAAACTCTGCTCTGTCCTGTGCCAATCGCACCGTCTCCGACACTCCCATCCTGATTATCCCAGTCACTGAATCAATCCACCTCATAGGGGGCCTTCCCCTTCTGTGCTGTCCCTCCACCCTCCCAAGCGTGATATCCCTCTCCAAGGACCTGTCCCTCCTCACAACATGTCCAAAGTATGTTAGATGGAGCCTCAGAATTCTTGCCTCCAAGGAGCCACCCGGTTTAACCCTTTCCAAGACAAATCTGTTTGTTTTCCTAGCAGTCCATGGTATTCTCAATACTCTTCTCCAGCACCACAGCTCAAAGGTATCAATTCTCCTTCTATCCTCCTTAGTCATTGTCCAACTCTCTGATGCATAACAAGTGATAGCAAAGACCATGGCCTGTAGCAGATGAACCTTAGTCTCCAAAGAGACACCATTGCTCTTAAGTATTTTGGAGAGGTCCCTAACAGCAGACTTTCACATGGCAATACGTCTTCTAATTTCTTGGCTGCTGGTGCCGAGAGTGTTGACTGTGGAGCCAAGCAAACTGAAGCTGTGAACAATCTCGATCTCTTCACCATCCATCCTGATGCTGCCAATTGGTCCAGTGGTGAGAATCTTTGTCTTCTTGACATTAAGCCTCAATCCATATTGGAAGCTGCGGTCCTTGACCCTCTGCAGCAAGCTCTTCAGGTCCTCCTCAGTTTCAGCAAGCAGGGTTGTATCATCTGCATATCGCAGATTGTTGATAGATCATCCACCAATCTTGACCCCACATTTCTCCTCATATAGCCCAGCCTCCCAGATAATCTGTTCTGCATACAAATTGAAAAGGTATGGAGACAGGACACATCCCTGGCATACGCCCTTCCCAATTTTGAACCATGCAGTGTTTCCTTGCTCTGTTCTGACGACTGCCTGTTGGTCTAAGTATAGGTTTCTCATTAGCACGATCTATAGAAGCTGGCGTACATGTACAACCTATGTATACCAGCTTCTATAGATGGCTTAAAAACTGATTTGAGCCTCATGCTGCCGACCAAAAGGCTTTTTAACTAGGCAACTGTATCGCCTCCCCTCACTCCCTGTGACACGGCTATTGACCTTTTTCCTGTAGTAAATTAACTGGACTTAGGACCAAGATGGTCATGGTTTGATTGTAACTTTCTTCTTAACCCTTTGGAAAAGTCACACATTTGAACTTCTTCCTTCTCTGAAAACTAGAGTAGTAAAATTCACTTCACTCTCTCATCTCTGTGGTTTGGCATCAAACTATGCCACAGTTCTAACTGGAATTACGTCGACTAGAATCGATTTGGTGTTGGTTTGGATATCATCAAGATGAAGCTGACCCATAGCTGATTCTCCAGAAGGTTTTCAGAGGAGGAAAATGCCCATCTGTGGATTTGAACCATGTACCTTTGGATTGGCAAAGCAATTACTTACTACGAAGCTACCAGAGCTTCTATTAGAATCAATTTGTTTATTAATAGTAGAGAAAGTTCAAGAAAATAAAATTTTGTTGCCAAACAATAGGTTTTGTGTGCCGTTATTGTTAGGTATCTTTGAATCATCGTTAAGTGTGACCTGTGTACAACAGAACAAAGTATATAGTCCTTTTTCCATATGAAACAGATACTATATGGCCATTGAAAGTTCTGTTTGCAAAGAGTCTTTTGAGTTGATCCAAGATACAACATGAAGAAGTGTGTGTGTGTGTGCACATGCACGCGCACGCACACGCATGTACGTGCACAGGCGTGTTCCATATGGTCCCACTTTGGTAATTTCCAGACACATGCATACTTGGGGGGGGGAAGACCCCAAGAAACCTATTAATTGTGGCTATTCTGTGGTCATAAATTAGAAGTGATATTTTAATGGTGTGTTCTTTCCAAACTCTCCACTATAATCAAGTATTAATTTATCTTTTTTTATTTCTTTTTCTTAATAGGGAAAAAAAATACACATATTTTTAAGTGGTATCGCCTACTTCCCAGAAAAGTTCACTTTTAATGAAGACCATTTGATTCATCAAATAAAGTTTTCTCCCTCCTACACTTAACCAACTATTTTAAGTCTCCTCTTTCCTACGACACCTACTGTTCCTATGAATTCTAATACACTCTCAGCTCTCATTATCACACCCCAGAGGGACTGCAGGAGCAAACACCCTCCCCACAGGCGTCAAGTGGGGTCATGGAGAAGGCAAGGTCAAACCCCAAAATGTCCATCTCCTTTTTGTCCATACACAGTGTCTCCCAAGCCACTACGACTTCGGTGAATTACAGGGTGTATTTCATAAGAGCCCTGGATGAAAAGGTATTCTATGTAATACTGGTTTCCTGCTTTAAGTGGAAATAGAAGTATGACCATAGGGAGAAATTGAAACATCTAGCATATTCTAAGGATTTGAAAGAGACAATTCCTCAACTGTGCTTTTGTGGAATTCAAGATACCAAAAGCAATCTCAGAAGAGAGAGTTTGATTTTTTGCTTTGGCCATCTGTTAAATGCACGAGAGAAAGTGTAATGTCCTCATTTGCAATAAGGGCCCGTTTCCTCCCTCTCAACACCATTGTGTAGGAGGACTGTGGCATCTGATGACGGTCCCATGCTATTGAATCTCCGGCAGACGTCCGCCTTTGTGGCTCCTCCTTCCACCAAGAAAGCTGGGAAGCCTTCCTTCAACTGCTCCCTTCAAAGTGAATGGGATCTCGCTAGAATTTTAACAAGTGTGCTGATCTGATGCCCTGTGTGATGATGGGTGGAGAGAAAGGACATGAGGTTGAAGGTAATGGTGAAGGGGGGGGTATGCTCCTGTTGGAGTGAAAAATTGAATTGAAAATGTACCATCTCAAAGAAGACACATACATTTCCCTAGGAAGAATCTTTTGAGGAGGGAGCATGAGAAAGCAGGAGAAGACTGACTCTCAAGTCTTAAACATGTGGGTTCGAGGTGTACCTTCCCCTCTTAGAAGCTGAGGGACCCTCTCAGGTTCTACCCATGGAAAAAAGGCCTTGGAGACTTCTTCTTACAAGTTTACATCAAAGACAATCAGAGAGAGTGTACCCTCCGAAATACCCAAGGATTGTGGTTATTACATTCTAGTAAATAAATCAGAGTGTACCCTCCAAAATACCAGTGGATTGTGGTTACCGCATCCTAGTTAATATATAAAAATATAATATACAAAAGTATAGAGAGAGAGGGTTTAGGGCTATTGTACATAGGGTTGCTATGACTCACAAGTGACTCAACAGCACATAACAACAACAAGGACAGTTAATATATCAGAATATATCAATATAGATGTCAGAAGAAGCTCTAAATATTGCACTGAAGCGCCAAGAAACCAAAGCAAAGGGAAGATATTAAGGAGTTGAACAGAGGATTCCAGAGGGCAGCACAGGAAGACAAAGTAAGGTAATTTAATGAAATGTGCAAGGAGCTGGAGTCAGAAAAGCAAAAGGGCCAAACTCACTCAGCATTTCTTAAGGTACTGAAGAACAAATTCAAATCTTGAGTTTCAATACTTAAGGATGCTTTGGTCTGAATATTGAATGATCCAGGAAGTATTAAAAGGAGATGGAAGGAGTATACAGAGTTATTGTACCAAAAGAGTTGGTAGACATGGAAGAATTTAATGAAACAACGTATGAACAAGAGCGTGTGGTGATGAAGGAGGAAGTTCAGGCTGCTCTGAAGGACTTGGCAAAAAACTAAGCCCCAGAAGTTGTTGGCATACCGATTGACATATTTCAACAAACAGATGCTGCCCTGGATGTGCCCACAAAGTTGTGCCAAGAAAACTAGAGGACAACCACCTGGCCAACTGACTGGAAGAAATCTATATTTGTTCTCATTCCAAAGAAAGGTGATCTGACAGAGTGTGGAAATTATCGAAGAGCATCACTGATATCACATGCAAGAAAGATTCTGCTGAAGATTACCCAAAAATGGTTAGAACAGCACATCAACAGAGAACTGCCTGAAGTGCAGGCTGGATTTAGAAGAGACCATGACACTAGGGATATTATAACTAGTGTCAGATGGATCTTGGCTGAAAGCAGAGAGTACCAGAGGAATATCTATCTGTGTTTCATTAACTATGCAAAGGCATTTGACTGTATAAGTCACAACAAACTGTGGCTGATTCTGAGAAGAATGGGAATCCCAGAACACTTGATTGTGCTTGTGTGAAATCTATACTTGGACCAGGAGGCACTCATAAGAACAGAGCAAGGAAACACTGCTGGTTCAAAATTGGGAAGGGTGTACATCAAGGATGTGTCCTATCTCCTTATCTTTTCAATCGATATGTGGAACAGATTAGCTGGGCGGCTGGGCTCTATAAGGAGAAGTGTGGCATCAGGAATGGAGGTAGACTCATTAACAATCTGCATTATGCAGATGACACAACCCTGCTTCCTGAAATGGAGGAGGGCCTGAAGTGCTTGCTGCAATAGGTCAAGGACTTCTGCCTTCTATATGGATTGAAGCTCAACATCAAGAAAACGAAAGATTCTCACCACTGAGCTGATTGGCAGCATCATGATGAAGAGGCGGAGATTGTCGACAGCTTCAGTTTGCTTGGCTGTACAATCAGCACTTTTGGGACCAGCAACCAAGAAATTAAAAGATGAATTAAATTGGGAAAGTCTGCTGTCAGAGACCTCGTCAATGTACTGAAAAGCAATGATGTCCGTTTGGAGACTAAGGTGTGCCTGATAGAGGCCATCATCTTTGTAATTACTTGCTATGTCAGAGAGCTGGACAGTGACTAGGGATTATAGGAGAAATGATGCCTTTGAGCTTTGGCACTGGAGAAGGGTACTGAATATGCCATGGACTGCTGCAAGAACGTAGGTTCATCCTAGAGAGACTGAAGCCAGGCTGCTCCTTGGAGGCAAGGGTTCAGAAGTTCCGTCTGACATACTTTGGACATATTGTAAAGTGAGCTCCTTGGGGTCCTTGGAGAGGGATCATCATTCTTGGGAGGGTGGAGGGACAGCACAGAAGAGGAAGACCCTCTATGAGATAGATTGATTCAGTCACTGGGGTAACGAGGATAAGTGTATTAGAGACAATAAGATTGACGCAGGATAGAGCAGGTCTTAGGGCTGTTGTACATAGGGTCACTCTGAGTTGCAGGCAACTCAACAGTACATAACTACAACAACAACGTTCAGATATACAAATGGATTGTGGTTACGGTGTCTTAGTGAATGAATCAGAGTGTACCCTCCAAAGTATCACTGAATTGTGGCTACTACATCTGACACTGTGACACGGATGTTCCAAATGCAATAATGGTTACTGATGGTGGACTGTGTTTGGTGGAGCTTCCCGACTAAAACAAGCTTGGAAGCAGGAGTGGCATCCATTTCCAAAATGGCTTGCCTCTGGAAACTCTGTGAACAGTGCTCAGGTCTTCCGTTCATAGGGTCGCTACAAGTCGTCTACGACCCGATGGCACTTAGCTATAACATCCTAGTTAAGAAATCAGATTTCCTGAACGCTGTCCAGCAGACTTAGAATGCTGAGAGCCCAGTTCTACACTGACCTGCGAGGAGTTGCTGAGTCCCCGTGGTTAGTTAACAAGTTTGTTTGTTGGTTTGTTTTTTTTAAACTGATATAGGAAAGCGTGCAGAGAGGTTTGTAAAATGTGCACCCAGGGGCGGTAGAAGCATACAAGCAAGATGACCAGATACGCTTGGGAATGAGAATGACAAGAGAGGACGTCAGCAAAGTGTGTTCACGGGATTCCTGTCTACTAGCTGTTCCTTGGGAGAAAGATGGGCAATTTCCTCCACTGCAACTTACAGCTTCTCAAAACCTGCCTGAGGGTCTGCTGTAAACCAGCTATTGATGGCTCATAACAGCAACAATTTTAACTAATGTTGGGAAATAAAATGCATGTGACAAATTAATTACCTATGTAAACTTCCACTCAAATCATGACAAAAAAGAAACTACTAGAAAAAAGGTAAGATGGCATCTTACTTCACCTTTTCCTGAAAGGTAACTCTTGTGTGTATGTTCTCCTTTAAGTCAAAAGCACCGCTGTTCATAGAAACCTGAACTTGTGGAGTGGACAGATGTAGATACTCACCAGAGCGTCCTGGATCTCTCTCACTTAAATAGGTCCTAACTTGTTGACAGGCCCAGGAAGAGGGGACACTGTGTACTCAAATCTGAACTTCCCCTTCAAGCATTTCTCAGGCACCCTCCTCTTAGGACACAGCCCTGGAGCAAGGTTTACAAAGGAACGGAGAAAACCCTTTGCTGGAGAAAGTAAGTTTTTTTGAGGGGGTAAGGTGGGGAGTGGGGGTGGGACTTTATAGCCTAACATAAAATCCAAAAAGAGCAAAAAAGAAAGGGGGTCCTTTTATGAAAGTTATCCATCAACTGTCAAGGATAATAATCAATTTTCTGTCACAATGAACTGATAAAAGCTTTCAGCAATAATGTCAGGGGGGGTGAAATTTGTGTTGGAACTTGAAACTCACAGCCCTGATATCAAACGAATTCATAAAAGCTTGGTGCCGCCGTAGCCCTCGGAGGCATGACAAAATACAATTTCTCATCCACAGGATATGGAATAATTCCCCCTTTTTTTATTTCTACATCTAGGGAAGCAAAAGGAAATCTGAATTCCCCCCCCCCTTTTTTTTAAAGACCCAATCCTGCTTTGCAGGTGAACATTAGCGACAGTCTTGGGCTCTGATATCAGAAGGGTTCCAGCGATTTCTCCCACATCATGCAAATGGCTGCATAATGCCGGCTCTTCTTGGAATGTAAAATCAAATCAGCATTCTAATGCTACAAGCCCGTGATGAGCTTGGGAATAAATATGCAGGAACGCATGAAAAAAATCAAGGCAATCAGCAAGAGCCTCACCCTGGCTCGGACTATAAATCTTTGTCTGTTTCAATCGCGAGGCTGACCGAATCAGTGTACAATTCCAGTGGGGATGTCATCAATTCCTGTTAACCTCTCTATTCCTTCTTGTGTTGGCTCCTGGGTGATGGATTGGTTTTGTCACTTCTGCTTCGTTCACAGTATGTTAACATGGAAGGGGGCAGGCAGGTTACCCAGAAAGGTTATTGCTGTCCCAGCCCTGACCCTCACAGACTGTCTTGCCTGATCCTGCACACCTTTCTGTCTGGGGACACAGTAGGCCTTCTGGCTTTTGGGTGTTCAGCTCAAAGACCACTTGTTGGCTGGCTGGATTTGAATTATAGATCACATTTTTCCTCCCATGACTGGGGGTTTATTAAGAAAGTAGTAGGCTACGATTCAGGCTCAGGAGTGCTCAGGATACACAGTTCTTAATAAGGACAGCTTCTTCTCACCAGCTTGGCCTGGACCTCAGCCATGTAGCCTGCCTTTGGGCCTGATCGGACAAGTGATACACAGCGGTTTCAGCTCTTCCAGTAAGTACTCACATTGGTACCTTTCTCTGCCAGCAGGCCTTGGACAGAAAGTGCCCTAGCTGCCTGGGTCAGCAAATCTCTCTCTTCCAAGTGCCCAGAGGCACCCACAGTGCTAGCAAGTCTCCCGGTAGTGTGGAGTTCATCACGCCATCTCCTCAGTTCCCCTTCTTCGCTCCTGGTGCTAGATCACCCTTTTGAAGTGAGAATCTGCCAGTCAGTTCAGCATCCAGAGGAAGGAATGGACGGGGCATTGGAACCCAGGCAGGACCCAGACGCCAACTCCCCGTACACAGTCATGTCTCCGTGTATTTCACTTGCCAATGTGTGACTGGCTTTTCCTGACTATAGTGCAAGAATTCTTGGACCAATATTCACTGTTTCTGAAAACCAGCTGTGGGCCAGTTCCTGCTCAAAGGTACAGAACAATATCTACCCTCACGGACTCATTTTAACTGTACAAAATTTTAAAAAAACAAACAAACATGTACAGAACAAGTAAATTGTGTTATTGGTGGGATTGTAAAAAATGGTACAACTGCTCTGGAAGGCAATTTGGCTTTTTTTCCCAAAATTTGAACATACAAATTCCCGATAACCCAGCTATTCCACTGCTTAGAATATACCCTGAGAATGAACTGAGGAGCAAATGGAAACTGGTACACTAACATTCATAACAGTGTTATTCACCATCGCAAGAACATGGAAATAGCCTAGTGTCCAATCACAATGGAATGGATTGAGAAATTATGGTACATTCACATGATAGAATACTACACAGCACACAGGAACAATGTTTTTTTTTAAATTACTGTTGTGCCAAGAAATCTGGAGAACGACCACTTGGCCAACTGACTGGAAGAGATCGATATTTGTTCCTATCCCAAAGAAAGGCGACCCAACCG
>NW_006399752.1:31066243-31112171 GCF_000299155.1 Elephantulus edwardii | reverse complement strand
TTATTTTAAAAACAAACATGTGAATCAATAGCCAGTCTGTTCAAAAGTCAACTCAACTGATGCCTCTCTTCAAGCTGTGACTGAAGAATCTAGCATTGTTTGCATATATATTTATGTGACTGCTTTTAGCACACAGTGTTATATACAATATGGTGTATGGTAGCCACTAGCAATATGTGGTTGTATAAGTTTAAATTTTAAATTAAGTACAATTAAAACAATTCTCAAAAATTTAAACATCTATGATATCATGCCTATGAACCTGGAGAGAGGATAAAAAATGCCCAAGCGTCGAGGACTCTCCTTCATAGGGTCTCTATGAGTCGCCTGCAACTCGACGGCACTTAACAACAACAACAACAACAAGAACAACATGACCTCATGATTTCCCCCCTCTCCACCCTCAGCTCCCTTGTCCCTCTTCTTCCCTCTTGGGATATCCATACACAAGCTATTGGTTATCCTTCTGTTTTTATTATAATGGACTTATGAAATATTTGTCCTTATACACAGAGTTTGGTGGCTGCAGGGAGGTTGCAAGGGAATTAGGAAAGATGTAATGGCATCTGAAAAGCTGGGGTAATAATGAGCCTCGATCAATGGGGATTAATTTTATAAGACACAATATATGGGAATGATCATGAGAAGTACACTGTGAATGAAAAACAAAACAAAATAAAAATAAATTTAAAAGGAAAAGAATTAAAAATCTGTGAAGAATAGTAGAGTGTGGTAAGTGCAGGTATAGAACACTATGTTATTCTGGAATGTTCTGGTGATAGAAAATAGAGCTCTAGGTAACATTTTTCTAAAGGAGTTTGTCTCTTTCAATTTAGTCACCCAAGAATTCCATGTATGCATTCTGATATGGTTGTCATTGCTGAAATGTGAAAACCTAGTTATACAGCTATTAATCAAAGACGAGGCCTGTTCATAAGGTGAAGCTTTGACGCTAAAGGAATTCTGAAGAAGTTTCATGTTTGTTTTGAGGAGAGCTGAAGCTGTTGAATGAGCGCAAGTGCCCAAAGGCATTCGCTCCAGACTGATCTGAATTCCAGGCTCAGCTCTGACAGAGTCAAATGACAAGACCTCAGAAAGTTCATTTAACCTCTGTGAGCTTTTGTTTTTCCACGTTTGGCGTAACACCTCACAGCACGCATGTACCAAGTATATTTTCCCCCATAAGTTTAAATAAAACAATACTGAAAAATAAGTCCAGAAGGATGCCTTAAACAGAGCAGGAATTTAAAACATATTTGTTTATGATCCCAAACTTTGTGTATTCAAATCCTCACCTCTATGTGTCATCAGAGGGTCCAGCGCCCAGCCAGCACCCAGCCAGCTCCCAGCCAGCGCCCAGCCAGTGCCCAGCCAGCGCCCAGCCAGCGCCCAGCCAGCGCCCAGCCAGCGCCCAACCAGCACAGATGTCACACAGAGTGCCCTTGTCTGTCAGTGCAGCCTGCAGACTTGCATGCTGCCATGATTCTGAGCAGGCTTCAGAGGCTCTTCCGTCTAGAAAGACCGAGCTGGTCATCCTACCCAGCCAGGGAAGACCCCATGGTTCACAGCAGACTGATTTGCATCTCATCCTGGGTTTGGAGCAAGACCGGGCAGTGTTTCATTTCGGAGTATCCATGAGCTGGGAGCTGACCTCACGCCAGGTAACAACAATCAGCTTCGTAAAGGCTAGTGTAACAGTGTGGGATGAGCGCTATGGATGCAATGATGACTTCTTGTATGAGAAACATGGAGACAAGCAAATGCTACTCCTCATCGGGTGAAGGTTCTCTCAGCCAACCTTGGAGTGAGCTCAGGTTCACCTTCACGTCCATATCTTTACAGTCTGAGTTAGCCTAGTTTCCTAAGAACTAACTCTACTGCAAGGCTCTCAAATGCTCATTGTCATTCAGTCAGAACTGAAGACTAATGGACCCTCTAGTGGGTCTTCAGAGACTAAATCACACAGGAGAAAACTGTCCATCTTTTACCAGCGAAGCAGCTGGTGGATTTGAATCGCTTGCCTTTGGGTTGGCAGTGCAGCTCTTTATTCATTAAGCTACAAGACCTCTCTAAAGTAAGCCTAGTTCTCCTCTAAGATGAGCTCAATAGGGAACGGCTGGGTCATATGGGGTTTCTATGGTCAACATTTTGAGGAAATGTCAAACTGTCTTCCAGAGTCGTTAACACCATTGCACAATCCGACCCACAATGTGTGAGGGTTCCCAGCCCTCCACACCCTCTCCAACACTTACTGTTTGTGCCCCTACTAAACTTTGACATGGCTACTGGGGTGAGATGATACTTCATTGTGGTTTTTATTTGCATCTCTCTTAAAAAATATTCACTGAAGGATCAGCTGTAGGTCGGTTCCGACTCTACGGTACTCAACAACAAAAGGAAAAAGAAATGATTAGGTTAGTTTGGGCAACAAAGCTCACATAAGTTGTGTGTCAACACATTCTGTCTTTCCTTTGAGTGGGGGATCCGGGCTCCCAAGTCCGTGGTGGGCACAGTGATTAGGTGGTCTGTGCTGCCCAAACCCTCATTCACTTCTAATAATAACTGAGGTCAAGTGAGCAACATGTGTGCTTGTTCCTTTATGGAGCCCCAGGGATCCCCAGTCTGGCCTCAGCATTTCAGGGCTCTTCCTTCATCCCAGCACTTCAACTATCCTGGACCCTAGACTACATCTGGGAGGGGGGTCTCCTCATCATGTCTGGAGCCCAGTGACCTGCTGTTTCCCATGCAAGAGGCCACATCTCTGAAGGACGTGCTCAGGTCACTGGAGCCTTCAGTCCGCGCAATGCAACCTAGCAAAAAGTATTTTCAAAAAAAGATAAAAGACTATGAATTAACATTAACTGTCAGCCGCACATAGGCTGTTAGTTTTCATCAAGTCAACTGTGACTCGTGGCGACTCATGTGTGGAGAAAACCAATCCGCAGTTTCCAAGGATGTGACCTTCAGAAAGAGATCAACAGGCTTAATTGGAAGAGCCTGTTGTAAGTTTAGAACTGGCAGCATTTCGATTGGCATTTAATCTTCACCATCTGAACTCTCTAAGGATTCGTACGCAACATACTACATGTTAATCTTGATATATGACATGATTAAGTATTATCAATGTGCAGCTAACTACCATCTGACTAGCAGAAACCTGTATTTGTTCCCATTTTTAAAAAATGCAACAGATTGGAAATTATCAAGCAAGATCATTGATATCACATGTGAATAAAATCTTGTTGAAGATCTTTTTTTTTTTTTTTAATTACACCAACAATTGCCAGAAATCCAAGCTGGATTCAGAAAAGGATGTAGCACAGAGGTATCTCTGCTGATGTTAAGTGGCTCTTGGCTCAAAGCAGAGAGTATCAGAAATGTGTTTACTTATATTTTATTGACTATAAAAAGGCATTTGACTAAATGGATCAAAACAAATTATGTATAGCTTGCTTGAGAAGTATGAGAATCCAAGAACACTTAATTGTGCTTATGTGAAGGTTATACATACAACAAGAAGTTGTAGAAACAGAATGAAGGAATGTTGCATGGTTTAAAACCAGGAGAAAGGTGTGTCAAGGTTAAGTCCTTTCTACATATCTATTTAATCTGTATGTTAACGTATTATTGTACACCATCAAGTTTGAACCTACCCATAGCTGCCCCTCTGGCTGGTTCTCAGAAGCAGTTAATTGCACAGGAGGAGAAAGCCCATTCACTTTGGATAGAACAGCTGGTGGATTTGAACCAGGTTCCTTCTGGATTGCAGTGCAGCTTCTTGTGATTAGCCTATCAGGTGTTATTGTTGTTGTTATATGCCGTCAAGTCACCTCTGACTCATAGCGACCCTATGTACAACAGCTCTGAAGCTTGCCCTGTCCTGAGCCAGTCTCACTGACTCAGACACACTTCTCCCATCGCCTCAGTTACTGTATTAATCCATCTCAACCAAGGTCTTTCTCTCCTGCACTGGCCCTCCACCCTTCTTTCTCCAAGTACCAGTCCCTCCCAGCCATGTGCCCAAAATATGTGAGCTGGAGCTTCAAAGTCCTAGCCTCAAAGGAGAAACTTGATTTCACTCTCTCCACGACAGACTTATTTCTTTTCTTGGTGGATCACAGTATGTTCAATACTCTTCTCCAGCCCCACAATGAAAAGGCATCAATTCTTCTTCTGTCATTTTAGTCATTGTACAGCTCGCTGATGCATAGCAAGTACTTGCAAAGACCATGCCCTGGATCTAGCACACCTTAGTCTCTAGCCTGACATCATTGCTCCTCAGTACTCTGGGGAGGTCCCTAGCAGCAGATTTTCTCAGTGCAATTATTCTTTTGATTTCCTGACTGCTGGTAACAAGAGAGTTGATTGTGGAGCTGAACAAGTTGAAATTGTTAAAAATGTCAAACTCTTCTCCATCTCTCATAATGCTGCCATTTGGCCCAGTGGTGAGAATCTTTGTCTTCTTGATGCTGAGCTTCAGTCCATATTAAAAACTAGTTTTTCCCTTCTGCAGCAAGCGCTTCAGGTCCTCCTCAGTTTCAGCAAGGTTGTGTCACTTGCATATCATGTGTTGTTGATGAGTCTTCCTCCAATCCTCACGCCACATTTATCCTGACGAAGCTCAGCCTCTCGAATGATCCGTTCTCCATATAGATCGAAAAGTTATGGAGACAGGACACTTCCTGACATACTCCTTTCCTGATTTTGAACCATTCAGTGTTTTCTTGATCTGTTCTGAGGACTGCTTCCTGGTCCAAGCATAAGTTTCACATAAGCACAATCAAGTGTTCTGGGATTCCCATTCTTCTCAAGATTAGACACGATTTATTGTGATCCACACCATCAAATGCCTTTCCATAGTCAATGAAACACAGATAGACATTCCTCTGGTACTCTTTGCTTTCCGTCAAGAATCATGTGACATTGACAATAATGTCTCTAGTGCCAAGACCTTTTCTAAATCCAGCTTCGATTTCTGGTAGTTCTCTACCAGTCTCAACAAGATTTTGCTTTCACGTGATATTAGTGATATTGTTCAATAATTTCCACATTCTGTTGGGTCTCTTTTTTTTGAAATGGGAATAAATGTGGATGTCTTCCAGTCAATTGGCCATGTAGCTTTCCTCCAGATTTCTTGGCACAACCTGGTGAGCACTTGCAGGGCTGCATCTGTTTCTTGAAATATGTCAATTGGGATTCCATCAATTCCTGTGACTTTATTTTTTTGCCAAGTCCTCCAGTGCATCCTGGACTTCCTCCTTCATCATTGCCTCTTGATCATATATTGTTTCTTAAAATTCTTCTGTGTCAGCCAATTATTTTTGATACAGTGACTCTGAATTCTCCTTCCATCTTATTTTAATGCTTCCTGGATCATTCAATATTTTTCCTGTAGCATCCTTAAAGTATTGCAATGTAAGGCCTGAATTTGTTCTTTAGTTCCTTTAGCTTAAGAAATACCTACTGTAATTGGCCCTTTGATTTTTAGACTCCAGGTCATTGTACATTTCATTATAGTTCTTTGCCTTGTCTTACAGAGCTGTCCTTTGAAGTCTTTTATTCAGCCTCTTCTTGATTTCTTCCCTTTCTTTGACTCCTCAGCCCTTTGGTGCGATATTCAGAGTCTCTTCTGACATCCAATTTGATCCTTTCTCTTTCCTTCATCTTTGTAATGACCTTTTGTTTACTTCATGGATGATAATCTTGATATTGTTCTACTGCTCATCTGGTCTTCATTCATTAGTGTTCAAGGCCTCAAACCTGAGTGGGTAAGACTTGACCTTCTTTAGCTTTAATTTGTACTTGCCTATGATGGTCTGTTCTGCAATCCGAGTCAGGCCTATATTTTACTGCTACTTGAACTTCTCCAGTGATTCTTTCCACAAATGTAATCTGTCTGATTCCTGTGCATCCCATCAGGCAAGAACCATATGTCTAGCCCGTGTTTATGTTTCTTATAAAAGCTATTAGCAATGAATAAATCATTGATTGTGCAGCATTCTGTCATTCTACCTCCAGTCTTCCCTTATTTAATCTGTATGGTGAGCAAATAATTCAAGAATTATGAAGAAGAATGTGACATCAAGATTGTAGGAAGACTCATCAATAACCTTACCTTGCTTTAAGTGAAGAGAACTTTAAACACTTGCTGCAGAGGATCAAGGACTGAACCTTCAATCTAGATTTCATCTCAACATCAACAAGCCAAAATATTTTATTACTGGACTAGTAGGTAATATCATGAGAAATGGTGAAAAGATTGGAGCTGTCTGCAACTTCATTTTACTTGGATAAATAATCAATATCCATGGCAGTATCAGTCAAGAAATAAGAAAATATATATGTTACATTAAGAAAAGAAACTGTCAAGGAACTTTTTAAAGTGGTGAAGAGCAAGGATGTCAGTTTAAAGACCAAGGTGCATGTGATCCAAGCCACTGTAGTTTGAATTGCTTTGTATCCATCTGGAAGTTGAAGAATGATTAAGGGTAACCACAGAAGAATCAGTGTCTTTGAATTCTGGTGTTGACAAAGAGTATTGAATATAGACTGGACTGTCAAAGACAAAACAGATCCACTCTGCAGGAAGCATAATCAGGGTACTCACAGGTGGCAAGGATGGTGAAACTTCATCTCACATACTTTGAGTACGTTGTCAGAAGGAACCTGTTCTCAGAAAAAGACATTAGGCTGGGAAAAGTAGGAGAGAGAGAACAATCTCCAATGAGATGAGCTGACACAATGACTGTAGCAATGGACTCCAGCATATCAGAGGTTGTGAGCATGGTGCAGAACAGAGCCAGGTCCTGATCTGTGCTTCACAAGGTTGCTATGAGTTGCAGCTCACTCAGTGGTACCTATCACTAATATCCAAGAGACAAGTGTGTAGCAACATAGTAATATGTAGGGTATAGTGAATTCATTAGTTAGCCTAATTAGTTTTTGTTGTGTGCTTTCAGGTAAATCTTTATTCATAGTTTCCAGCGACCCCGTAGGACAATGTAGAGCTGACCCACAGGATTTTTCTGGGCTCCAGTCTTTACTGGGAAGAGCCATAAGCTTTTTCCTCCTGGTGAGCCCCTCCCAAGTTTGAACCACAGGCCTTTCTCACCCCATCTAAGCTCTGAACTACTGTGCCACCACTAATTTATTTATTTATTAGCCGACATATTTCTTTGCTCCAACATGCAATATCAGTAGAAAGATGAGGGGAAAGCAAGATTAAACTGGGCTAAACCAGAAGAAAAGGGAAATAATGTCAGTATTAATGCACTTTAGATATATCGTAGCTCAATAAGCAAGAATAAAATTTGCCTCTATAATAACAATATTCTATTAGATTTCCACCATGACTCAGAATAATTTGTTATATTATTCTAAAACCTCAAATTCTACTTAGTTTCTATGCCCAGCGTCACAGACAGAGGTTCAGTTACTTACTCAGCGCTACCCAACAGATGCAGGACTCTGGAGGACTCTCTTCCATCCTATGGGCTTGGTGACCATAGGATGTGAAATGGCCAACTGCCTGAGGTCTCTGATTACTATGACTTGGACAAATGATTATGTTTGGAGATGGGTAGGCATGTGTACTGCAAGGATCTGAGAAATAAAATTGCTAGTTCAAATCTATAGTCTGCAGATGACACAACATGACTTTACCTCACATGCTTTGGATGTGTTAATCAAGAGGGGCTAATCCATGGAAAAGGGCATTGTTACTGGAGAAGTAGAGGGTCAATGAAAGAGTAAGAGGCTCAACATGATGCACTGATGTCGTGATCGCCACAGTGAGTTTAAGCCAGGTAGAAGCTGTGAGGAGGGCATTGGATTGTGAAGGCTTTTGCTCTGGTGGACAGGATGTCACCAGAGGTTTGAACTGACATGACAGCAACTTAAACCCAGAAAGGTGTATCACATAAACTGAAACGTGAGGATAGCATCGTTAATGCAATGACCACATTTTTAATTATATCATCAAAAATCTTATACTGTAACATGTTTATTCTTGTGATTTACAACTGACTCTAGAGTCGCAAAGCAAATTGTCTCTGATAGGGAGAGGTGGGATCTAGGGAACCGTGAGATAGTGGAGCAAAAATAAGTGAGAATCATCCTTCTAGTTTGGAAGCTCCTTCAGGACAGAGTTGGGCCCATTCCTTTGGCTATTTTGTCAACACAGACCTGCTGGAGTGCTCTGTTGAAAGTTGTGTCTGTAGTGAAAAGGATACAAGAATAAACAGAAAATGTGATAGGGAAATGAGTTAATGATTGCAGCAGGAAATTCAGGCTCCAATCAGTCAAGTGGCTTCCAACAGGATCACTGTAGAGATGCTTGGCAACTGAGACAATCTCTGCTCTCTGGATCCCATCTTGGACCAATAACACCGAAAGCTACTGGTGTGGAACTTCCCTGAGGAAGGTCTAATGCTCAGCCAGCACTAAATACAACTCTAGTCCCATCCACTAATTGTACACATGGAACAAGTTCATGATTAGGAAGGAGGTGAAGGACGAGGCTCTTGACTTCAGTGGAGTGAGTGTGCTCGTCCGTGTCGGTTTGTTTGTGTGTGAATGTATACTACAGTTTCTCAGGCTGTGGTTTCTTTAAAACATGAACACGAACCTTCCGGTCCCGGAACAACTTTATCCACTTACCTTCTTGTTGTAGGTTCCTTGCCCCTGTTGCTTTGCTTCGAGCATTTTCTCCTTCCGGAGCATCCATTGACCTCTCATATTCACAGACTGGGTGACCTTCCTGCACTTCAGGTCCCATAAGTCCTCTGAGTTCCCCATGGAGGTCACGTGCTCTGTGCTCTTGCATTCTTCTCCCTGCTCCTTCATTATGAGGTGAGTTTATGAAGAACAGCTGGGAAGCCTATTTTGGCCACTTACCTCCAAGGTTTGACACATGGGCTTAATTAATAGATAATGAATAAATGTAAGCCAATTGCTTCACAAATATAAAATTATGTGTTTACACATACAGAAATAAGAGTATATATCATTTGAGTGTCTCAGGACTTATTTAAAGAATTCATTTTAGAAGTACACTGCCATGACTCAAAATGAGATAAATTTAACTTAATTTGCAGAATTTACTGAGCATGTGTTACAGCTGAAGTACTTGGCTACACAGGAGAATGAACTGCGTCAGCAATGGGATGGCTCCAACTCTGAGGTACACAAGAGTCATTTCCCACTTACCTGGGACTCACAAGCTAGTGGGAAAACGTACCCTCTCTAGCACAGCACACTGTCATTGTTACACTGACTGTAATGACATATCAACAAGCAAAGACTGTTGTTGTCGTTGTTAAGTGCCGTCGCAGCGACTCATACATAGCGACCCAATGAAGGAGAGTCCTCAACGTTTGGGTGCCTTTCATCCTCTCTCCAAGTTCATAGGGCTTCCGGAGGCAAGCTATTACGGAAGTGGATGCCACTCCTGCTTCCAAGCTTGTTTTAATCAGGGAGATCCACCCCACTCTCTGTCTGCGTTGGGTAGCCAACCATTAACGCATTTGACACATCAGTGTCACAGAAGCAGACTAGAGAGACAAAAATGAGCTGAAGCATGCAGTGAAATGAACCCTTAATCCAGTGTCTAATATTCTTAGTAGCGGATGTCGTAGAATGCTTTGAAAACTTGATAAAAACAATACCCTTCCCAGTAGACTGGCATAAGGCACACCATTCACAGAGCCATTAAGGTTCATCAGTGGACTCTTCTTCCACCTTGAACACACAGATAGAGGATGGCATGAACACCTCTGCTCACGATCTCTTTGTGGCTCAGTGCCACCACCTTATTCTAGACTTCATCTCACAAAGGCCAGTAGAACAACTGAGCCAGCAACAGTCCCCAGTTTTCTTTTTCACTTTTTTAACTTGAGGAAGATTCTGCAATTACTACAACAATCACAAAAGAAACATCTTTAAATATGGGAGAACTCTCAAAATCAGCTGCTTGACACGAGTTTTTAAAAGTTCTAATTTTACCTTGAGAGCTCACATTTTATCATTGGCAGCAAACACATTTGGCTGTTTTTATTGAACTAAAAATTTCAAACTCACGTTATCATTATTTTTAAAAGTCTGAAAAACCATGGAAAACTTAAGTTTTCTATAAGTTGATGATTCAAGTTTAAGTGGTGTTCCACAAAATATGTGCTAGTTTAGCTCACAAACAAATTACAAAATGCCTTTCCTCTAGAAACTCCTCTTCTTCAGCACACAGTGTAGATACTTTATAAATACTCTTTCTGTTAATCAGAATATTATAACGATAATGTGATATAAAGTAATTGTCCCCTAAAATGTCTACTTTGGAACTTAGGAATTTGTTACCCTTACATATTTAAAGGACCTTAGAAACTATAATTACAAACTTATCTATCTATCTATCTATCTATCTAATATATATCTACACAATATAATATGTGTGTGTGTGTGTGTGTAAATAACTTTTCCTAGCTCTAATCGGGGGGGGGATCATTAATGATGGCGACAAAGAGACATGGAATATGGCTGGCTCTGAAGATGGAAGAAGGAAATAGATAGGACCTTTAAAATGGGAAAGATCAAAGAAGTAGATCCTCTTCCCTATTTGCCAGAAAATAACACATTCCTGATGATAGCTTGATTGTACCCCATAGAGACTCATGTTGGTCATCTGACCTATGAATTTAGTTAGAGATAAATGATGGTGTTTCAAGTCACAGTATCAAGTTGCCATGAAAGTGATAGAAAACAAATGTAGCTATGAATTCCTGAGTCAAGATGTGATAACGTTAATAATATTTGTTGTTTCATTGACTATACACTTAAATAAACCTATGAGGGGAAAGTAAAGTGGGTGCCAGTACTGTCTGGTGCTACTTCCTTGAATTGTTCTAATGCACCAGCAGCTTTACCCACTATCACTTTTGTATCATCTGTACAAATGCGAATACAGTGAAAAGAACAAGCAGCATCTTGGTGTTATTATTAGTAAAACCAATTTGGTCATCCCGCACCTCCTGAGAAAAACCTGAAAGACCATGAGATGTGCAGACAACATTTTAGAAGTCTTAATTTTAGTTTTGCCATCTTTTTTCAAGCAGCCTGGGTATTTTTATCTACTTTTCTTTAAACAGTTAAGACTATGAAGAAGA
Source organism: Elephantulus edwardii (assembly GCF_000299155.1). Lineage (NCBI taxonomy): Eukaryota > Metazoa > Chordata > Mammalia > Macroscelidea > Macroscelididae > Elephantulus > Elephantulus edwardii. The sequence goes on along the minus strand of NW_006399752.1, from coordinate 31,101,015 downwards.
TAATGTGAGATGAAAGTTTATTCATTTTGAATTTCACTTTTGGAACAATCCCTTCCATAATATTCAGATGACTCTAACTACATTATGAAAATCTCAATGTCGGTTTGAATTTGAATACATCAATTACTGTCTTAGCATTTTTAGTGATGCAATTTTGGGTTTTGTGGCTCTAATATACTCCAGCATTTACCAATTTAAGTAAAATTAAGCCATAAATCCATGCCTCCTTCCATTTCCATCCATTTCAAACCAAGACTTTACTTGTTTTCTCAGAGAATACAAATGATGACCTCAGTGACGTTTTCCCAAGTGTGTAAACTTTTGGGGGAACAATTTCCAACCATCCAATCTGGGACACTTATAGCTAAAAATGTTCTGCTGTGGGTTTTCAGAACTTGAAGGTGTGCACTGAAGATGTTTTTAAGTGCTCCCATTAAGAGACAAGTTCTATTTGAATGATTGATTGATTTTCAAATAGTGGGGAAGGATAAAGAGACTATCTGACAGTGAACTAAGTCAGCAGCTGTTGAGCGTTGGAGCCCGAGGAAAGATGAGCTTGAAGCCGCCAAAGCCGTCTCTGCAGAGGGATCCAGGCGGGCACATGGCACACAACCAAGCCAACAGCACAGCTCCAGGGAACACAAACAGTCAGACCCTTTATTCCCAAGCACCGAAGTCATTCAGAAGCAAGCCAGTTTCATTGAAGGGAAATACAGAAGCATCTAGTTTGACTTCAGATTCAGAGATTTATGACCTTGGCTCAAAAAGAAAGTTCAGGTTGTGGCCTGTCTGCATGTATATAATTTGGAACAATTTGATCAGTGACTTCAATGTCTCCTAGGGAGGGAAGATCATGAACATGGCCGAACTCTTTGCTTCCCACGGTGTCTTAGGCAGATGTGGTAATTGTGATATCAACAGAGAGCCAGAAAAGAGGCGGAAGGTGGGCTGCTCGGTATTGTCAAGGGAGCGAGAAAGAGAAAGAACAGCAACCATGAAGGCTGAGGTATCATGGGAGGGAAGGGTAGAAAAGAATTGATGTTGCAGCAAACGAGGTTTGTAAAACAAACATGTTTTGTGGAAATTTCCCCATTTGGGGATGGGGGTGGTTGTGAAATATACCCCTTCCTTCTCTATAAAAGGTAGAGTGAAATCTACAATTGTCACAAGGTCTTTATGCAAGTTGATTTTTCTGGGATGGAGAAATGGGAATAGATGTGTAGTTCACTTCTGCAAGATGAACAGGTGAGAGCAAAGAGGGTTCCAGCCTGCATGCTTGTCAAAGGCAGCTGCCTCCGTCAATCCTTACAAAAGCTTCTGCCTGTGAAAATGAATAGATTTTTTTTTTAAAATTTGTTGTTGTTATGTGCCATTGAGTCGCTTGAGACCCATAGCGACCCCTATGTACAGCAACTCTGAACCCTGCCCTGTCCTGAGCCAGTCTCACTAATTCCAAAACACTAACTCCTGTTGCCTCAGTCATTATATCAATCCATCTCATCCAGGGTCTTCCTCTCCTGCATTGTTTGTCCACCCCTCTGAGCATGCTGTCCTTCTCCAAGGACCGGTCCCTCCTGGCCACATGGCCAAAGTATGTGAGATGGAGCTTCAAAATCCTAGCCTCCAAGGAGAAACTTGGTCTCACCTTCTCCAGGACAGAACTATTTGCTTTCTTGGAAGTTCATGGTATGTTCAAGACTCTTCTCCAGCACCATAATTCAAAGACAATGATTCTCCTTCTGCCATACTTAGTCATTGTCCCATGGCCTGGATTAGGCACACCTTAGTCTCTAGACTGATATTGGTGCCTTTCAGGACTCTGGAGAGGTCCCTGACAGCAGATTTTTCTGATGTAATTTGTCCTTTTATTTCTTTTCTTTTTAAATGAATTTTAATGAAAGTTTACAGAGATTAGGGTTTCCATTTGTTCATTGTTGTACTTTTCTCCCTGTCCACCCCCTCCTCCCCAAGTCCATCTTTTGATTTCTTGACTGCTGGTGTTAAGAGTGTTGATTGTGGAGCCGAGTAAGCTATAATTGTTAACAACCTCAATCTCTTCTCCATCTATCATGGCACTGCCAATTGGCACAGTGGTGAGAATCTTTGTATTCTTTGACAAAGTTTCTTGGAAGCTTTGTTAAGCTTTAATCCGTATTGAATATTGCAGTCCTTGACCTTCTATAGCAAGTGCTTTAGGTCTTCTTCAGTTTCAGCAAGCAAGCCTGTGCCATCTGAATAATGTAGGTTGTCGATGAGTCTACCTCCAATCCTGATGCCACATTCCTCCTCATAAAGCCCTGCTTCCTGAATGATCTGTTCTACACATAGATTTAAAACAAAGATTTAGAAGGTTCTGCTTATAGATTTGAAAGCAAAGATTCTCACTTCTGGGCCAATTGGAAGCATCATGATAGATGATGAAGAGATTGAGATTGTTGACAGCTTCAGTTTGCTTGGCTCTACAATCAACACTCTTGGTACCAAAAGCCAGGAAATTAAAAGACGAATTGCATGGGGAAAATCTGATGTCAGAGACCTCTCCAGTGTACTGAAGAACAACAATGTCAGTCTGGAAACTAAGGTGCACTTGATCCAGGCCATGGCCTTTGCAATTATTTGCTATGCATCAGAGAGCTGGACAATAACTAGGGATGATAGAAGGAGAATTGATACCTTTGAGCTGTGGTGCTGGAGAAGTGTATGGAATATACCACAGACTGCTAGGAGAAAAAACAAGTTCATCCTGGAGAGGGTGAAGCCAGGCTGCTCCTTGGAGGCAAGGATTCTGAACTTCGTCTGACATATATTTTGTACATATTGCAAGGTGGGATCAATCTTTTAGAGAAGGATGTCATGCTTGGGAGGGTAGAGGGACAGCGCAGGAGAGGAAGACCCAGATGAGACGGATTGATTCGGTGACTGGGGTAATGGTGATAGGTGTGTCAGAGACAATAAGATTGCCAAAGGATAGAGCAGGGGTTAAGGCTATTGTGTATAGGATTGCTATGAGTTGCACGCGACTCAACAGCACATAACAGCAACAATCACTAATATCACATGCAAATCCTGCTGAAGATTATCCAGAAACAACTGGAACAGTACATTGACAGAGAACTATCAGAAATATAAGCTGGGTTTAGAAGAGGTCATGGCACCAGAGACATTATTTTCAAAATCTGATGGATCTTGGCAGAAAACAAAGAGTACCAGAGGAATGTACATATGTGTTTCATTGACTGTGCACAGGTATTTGACTGTGTAGATCACAACAAATTATGGCTAATCCTGAGGAAAATGGGAATTCTAGAAAACTTGATTGGGCTTATGTGAAACCTATGCTCTGACCAGGAAGCAGTCCTCAGAACAGATAAGGGAAACACTTTTTTTTTTATACAATGACTTGTATACTCCTTCCATCTTCTTTTGATACTTCCTGAATTACTCAATATTTTGCTTATAGAATCCTTAAGCATTGCAACTCACAGTTAGAATTTGTTCTTTAGATCCTTCAGTTTAAGAAATGCTGAGCAAGTTCAGCACTTTTGAATTTCTTACTCCATCTCCTTGCACATTTCTTTATAATACTTTGCCTTGTCTTCCAGCGCTGCTCTTTTAAATCTTCTATTCAGCTCCTTAACTTCCTGATTTTTCCCTTTGCTTTGTCTTCTCAGGGCTCTAGTGCGATATTCAGAGTTTCTTCTGACATGCATTTAGGTCTTTTTTTTCTTCTTCATTCTTTGTAATGACTCTTTGCCTTCTTCATGAACTATATTTTTTTAATATCTATTTGTGTTTTATTGAATATGCAGTCATTTGACAGTGTACATCATAACAAATTATGATTAACATTGAAAAGAATGGAAATTCCAGACTACTTAATTGTGTGCATTCAAAATCTATACTTGGATCAAGAACAGGTTGTTTTCCAAACAGAGAAAGAGAACATTACCACATACTGAGAATGTACTACATTCTCATTCTCTCTCTCTCTTCTTTCACAGTTTATAAAGAACATGGCTTTCCATCCGTTCATTGCAGCACATTTTCCTCCCTGTCCCCCCCTTGCCCCCAGTTCACTTTTTTCTTTGGAAAAAAAATGTATTACATTGTTAAAGAGTTCCCCCCCCTCCCAGCCACTTTATGATGCACCTCTTATTCTGGACTCTTGCCATGCCAATAATATCTAATCACATATTTCTTTTATACGGTTATCTCCCTCATCTGTTTCAATGCCGTGTACATTATTTATCCCCTTTTCTATTTTCCCTCCAAACCCCATAACAGTCATGTTCTATAATAGTTGCATTATGCAATATTTGTCTTTTTTGTGACTGAGATATTTCACTCAGCATGTGCTCCCTGGTTACCCATTTTGTATAATATTTCATGAGTTCTTTGTTTTTTCAGTGTTGCATAATATTCCATTTTGTGAATATACCACAGCTTCTCTATCCATTCATTTGTTGAAGGACACTTGGTTGTTTCTAACTCTTTGCTATTGAGAACAAAGCAGCAATAAACATGGGTGTGCATATATCTACTTAGGTGGCAGTTCTGGTTTCTTTAGATTATACTCCCAGTAGTGGAATTGCTGGGTCAAATGATATTTCTATTTCCAACTTTTTGAGAAAGTGCCATACTACCTTCCTTAGTGGTTGCACCAGGGTTCCAGTTTCTCCACAACTTCGCCAGCATTTGATGTTTGCTGTTTTGTTAAATTTTGCTATTCTTACTGGGGTGAGATGATATCTCATAGTTGTTTTGAGTTGCATCTCTCTTAGAGCTAGGGATTTTGAACATTTCTTCATGTGTTTGTTCACCCTTTGAATGTCTTCTTTGGTGAAGTGTCTGTTCATATTCTGTGTCCATTTTTCAATTGAGTTGTTTACCTTTATCTTGTTGTGGCATTTCAGTATTCTATAAATTCTAGATATAAATCCCTTATCAGACATGTCATTACCAAATTTTTTCCCCAGTCTGTGGCTTTTCTTTTTACCATTTTGGAGAAGTGTTTGGAAGAGCATAGGGATTTAACACTTAGAAGGTTCCATTCATCTATTTTATCCTCTCCTGGTTACATGTTTTTCTGTATGCTTGGAAAACTGTTCAAGTTGTAGATTAGTGCTTCTAGGGTTCTTCCAAGCTTTTGTCTAATGAAGTTTATATTCCTTAGTTTTAGTCCTAGGTTCTTGATGCACTTTGAGTTGGTATTTGTGCATGGTACAAGGTGTGAATCTTGTTTGAGTTTTCTGCAGATGGTTTTCCAATTTCGCTAACACCATTTTTAAAAATGGCTGTCATTTCCCCAATTAACTGATTTCATCTCCTTGTCAAAGATCAGTTGCCCATAGGTGGATGGGCTGGTTTCTGCATTCGAAATGATATTCAATTGATTTATGAGTCTGTCATTGTACCAGTACCTCACAGTCTTGATCACCACAGCAGTGAAGTAGGATTTGAAATCAAGTAGTGAGATGCCTCCTACCTTGTTTCTCTTTTTAAGGAGTGCTTTACTTATTCAGGGTCACTTTCCATTCCAAATTAAATTGGAGATTGCCTTTCCCATGTTGTTGAAGAATGGAATTTGTATTTGTATTGGGATTGCATTGAATGTGTAGATTGCCTTTGGTAGGATAGTCATTTTCACAGTATTGAGTCTTCCTATCCATGAGCAAGGGATATTCTTTCATTTCTCCAGGTCTCTTTTTGTTTCTTGTAGTGATGTTTTGTAATTTTCTTTGAATAAGTCTTTTGTGTTTCTAGTTAGATTTACTCCCAAGTATTTAATCTTGTGATTTGCTATTGTGCTGGGTATTGTTTTTCTTAGTTCCAATTCTATATTCTCTTTGTCACTGTCCAGTTGATTTTTGCATGTTGAGCTTGAATTCTGCCACTTTGATGAATTGGTCATCTATGTCCAGTAGTTTTCTTGCTGAGCCTTTAGGGTTTTCTAAGTATGCTATCATATCTTCTGCATATTGAGGCAATTTTACCTCCTCTTTGCCAATTTTGATACTTCTTATTTCCTTCTCTTGCCTTATTGCTACCACTAAGATTTGTAATACAATATTGAATAGGAGAGATGATAGTGGGCCTTGCTTAGTTTCTGTTCTCAAAGAAAATGCCTTACTCTCTCTCCATTGAAAACAACTTAGGCTCGGGTTTGTGTATATGCTTTTTACTATGTTGAGGAAATTCCCTTCTATTTCTATTGTGTTGAGTGTTTTAATCAGGAAAGGGTGTTAGATTTTGTCAAAGGCCTTTGCTGCATCAATTGATAAGATCATGTGGTTTTTGTTCTTTGCTTTATTAATGTGGGGAACTACACTGACTGGTTGTCTTATTTTGTTTTGTTTTTATGTTGAACCATCCTTGCGTACCTGTTATGAATCCCACTTGCTCATGGTAAATTATTTTATATCTATCTCTGTCTCTATCTCTATATCTATCTATCTATCATCTATCTATCTATCTATCTATCTATCTATCTATCTATCTATCTATCTATCTATCTATCATCTATCTCACTGGATTTTATTGGCCAGGACTTTATTCAGGATTTTTGCGTCTATGTTCATGAGAGTTATTGGCTTGTATTTCTCTATTTTGGTAGTGTCTTTACCTGGTTTTAGTGTCAAGCATATGTTTGCTTCATAGAACGAGTCTAGGAGAATAAAATAGTTTATGTAGAATTGGTGACAATTCTTCTTTGAATGTTTGATAAAATTCACATGTAAAACGATCTGGTCCAGGGCGTTTTTTTTTGTTTTTTTGCTGGAAGCTCTTTTATTACCTATTCTATTTCTTCTTTTGTAAAAAATCTTTTCAGGTGTTCAAATTTGGTTTATGTCAGCTTAGGTAGGTTGTGAATTTATAAGTATTTGTTCATTTTCTCTAGGTTTTCCTGTTTGTTTAGGTATAGATAGTTTTCCCCTAATATTCCATTGTTAACCTTTTTATTTTAGTTGGTTCCTTTGTGACATTGCCCATTTCATCCCTTATTCAGATTATTGCTGTCTTTTCCCTCTTTTTTTTTTTGTTAGTTTTCTAGTGGTTTGCCAATTTTATTGACCTTTTTGAAGAACCAACTCCTGGTTTTGTTGAGGCTTTCTATTGTTTTTGTTTTCTATTTCATTTATTTCTGCCCAAATTTTTAAAATTTCAGAGTTTTTTTGGAGGCTATTGGGTTTTCTTGCTGTTCTTTTTCAATTTGTTGGAGATGTTGGGTTAGAGAGTCAATGGTCATTTTTTCCCTGTCTTTTCATGTGTTTGGTTATTGCTATAATTTGACCTCTAATTACTGCTTTGGCTATTTCCCAGAAGTTTTGGTAAGTTGTGTTTTCATTATCATTTGCTTCAAGAAACTTTTTCATTTCATTTTTTTATTCCTTCTAGTACCCACTCATGTTCAAGCAAGGTATTTTCAACTTTCAAATGTATGGATTTTTTTTTTCTTCTTTGTCCTCTTGTTATTAATTTTTAATATGGTAGCATTGTGGCTTGAGAAGATACTTTGTATTATTTCTATGCTTTTGCATTGCTTGACACTTGCCTTTTGTCCTAAAATGTGATCTATTCTGGAGAATGTTCTATTCACACTGGAGAAGAAGTTATACTGTGCTTTTGGGGGGTGCTTTAGTCTATAAATATCTATGAGGTCGAATTGGTTTATTTTGTGGTTTAATTCTTCAGCATCTTTGTTGAGTTTCTTTCTGGAAGTTCTATCTTTTCTTGAGTGGTGTATTGAAGTCTCCAACTACTATAGTAGTGTTCTCTGTTTCCTCTTTTAGTTTTGTAAATGTTTGTTTTATATATTTTGCAGGTCTTTCATTTGGTGTATAGATATTTTTTATTATTATTATATCTTCTTGTTCTATTGACCCCTTAATTATTATGCAGTACCCTTCCTTGTCCTTTATGATTGTTTTTGCATTGAAATCTATTTTATCAGAAATTAATATTACCATTCCTGCTTATTTCTGGTTGCTATTTGCTTGGTGTGTTTTTCCCACCCTTTTATATTTAGTCTTTCTTTATCTTCATTTTTCAGGTGTGTCTCTTGTAGACAGCTAATTGATAGATTTTGGGTTTTTATCAATTCTGCTACTCTTTCACTCTTCAGTGGTGCATCTAAGCTATTTATATTCAATGTGATTTTGAAAGGCAAAGGTTCATTGCTATTATTTTGTTGAATTCTTTTTGGTGTTTTTCCTAATTACTTTGGTCCATCCTGCTTTCTGTGGCTCTTTCTTTTTCATCACTGTGTTTCCTGCAGTGCTGATCTTGTTTTTCCAATTTCTCTTAGGTTCTGTTTTTCTGGGAATATCTTGATCTCTCCTTCATATTTGATGGACAATTTTGCTGGGTACAATATTCTTGGTTGACAGTAGTGATCATTGAGCATTTCATATGGGTCATTACATTGTCTTCTTGCTCATGTGGTTTCTGCTGAGAAATCGGCATTTAATCTTACTCTCCATTATAGGTTACTCTTTGTTTCTCTCTTGCCATTTTAAGAATTCTTATCTTTGGTTCTGGCAAATTTGACTATGATATGTCTTGGTGTTTTTCTTTTGGTGTCTATATGGTGTTCTCTCAACTTCTTGAATATATATTATCTCATTCTTCATTATGCCTGGAAAATTTTCTTCTAGTAATTCTTTCACAACTTTTTTGGTGCCTTTACTTGCTTCTTCCTGTTCTGGGATTCCAATTATGTGCATGTTATTTCTCTCTCTCTCTCTTTTTTTTCATGTTATTTCTCTTGATGGTATTCCACATGATTTTTAGGTTTCCTTCTTTTTCCTTCATTTTTTATTCTGCTTTTTGTTCTAGTAGATCAGTGGTGACAATTCCATATTTTATTTCTTTGGTTCCATCTCTTCAACCTTGTTCATGTGACCCTCAATCATGTTGACATCTGAATCATTGGTCCTCATATTTTGGATTGTCGTTTGTTGTTTTTCCAGAGCCTCCAATGCCTCATTTGTTTTATCTGAATTTTTTGGAATTTTTTTAAGCTCCTCCTGGATTTTGCTTGTCACTGGTGTCCTGTAGTTCTTCAAGTTTGTTTTTCACCCATTGAAAATATTCAATCGTTGTTCTTTTAAATTCTGTGTTAGAAAGTTTCATCAGAAATCCATTGATACTCTCTCACTTTTTGGGGGTGACATCTTGCTTTGGGCTTATGTAGGAGGTAGCGTAGCCTTCTTTCTACATGGCATTGCTATTGTAGAGTTTTTCATGTCTGAGGCAATAGCAGGTTCTTGATCTGAAGTCACCTCTCCCAAAGATGGTGGGACAGCTACCGTGCCTCAGTTTCTCTCAGTTCAATAGAGAAGAGGCCTGTGATACTCTGGGATAAAGGCAGCTGATGGACTGGACTTGAGGAGACACAAGGTGGAGCATGGAGACCTGATTGGAAAATCTCTTCAAGAATTAGCTTCAGCGGTCTCACTCCCTTCTGATTGAGCCTAATGGGTCACACAGGATCCAGCCAAACAGTAGTGACAACCCCCTCTCCCCCATAAAGTACCTCACTCAGGTTCCAACGTTGCTCCCAGTGTGCATCAGGCGTGGCATTCTGGGTGTGGGCCAGCAGCATTGGAGTAGGAGTTCTGAGAGCTGGCCAGCAATGATGGGACTGGAGTTCTGGGCTCACACTCACTCAGATTCCAGCTTTCCTGCTCACCCCAGCATACCACTCTCTGGTGCATTGCTCCCTGGTGAGTCTCTCCCCAGTGCAAGTGCCAGCAGCTCCCCAGCACATGTGTGGTGCCAGCAAGCTGCTCCCTGGCTCATGTGTGGCATCAGCCATGAACTATATTCTTGATATCTTCCCACAGTTCATCTAGTCTTCATTCATTAGTGTCCAGGGTCTCAAATCTATTTCTGAGTTACTTTTTAAATTCAGGGGGGATAGGCTCAAGATCAAATTTTGAATCCTGTGAATATGATTTAACCTTCTTTAATTTCAACTTATATGAGTAGCTCATCATCTGTTCCACAATCAGCACCTGGTCTAGTTTTCACTATGTACAGCAGAGCACACTTAGAATAGATTAAAATATACGGCAACTGAGGCTGAGCTCTCTAATTTGGAAACACAAAGGAGGAGGAACAGCTGTAAGAAGAAGATGTGGAATGTGAAAAGCATGTTTTCTAAATTACTCAATAAAATTTTACCTGACAGAGGTTTCTTTTGTTAAGTGTCACCAAGTCAATTCTGACCCCTTTGGACCCTATAAACAATAGATGGAAGCCTTGCCTTATCCTGCCATATCCCAACAATCTCTACCACGCTCAAGCCTACAGTTGCAGTCACTGTGTCAATTCATCTTGTTTAGGGTCTTCCTTTCTTTTTCTGGCTCCCTATTTTTTCCATAATGATGTCCTTCTCCAAAGACTAACCCCTCCTGATTGCATGTCCAAAAAAAGTGAGATGAAATGTCACCATTTTTGTCTTCAAGGAATTCTGGTTACACTTCCCCCAGAACAGACTATTTTGCTCTTTTGGTAGTTGATGATATATATATTCAATACTTTACAGTAACACAATTCAAAGAAAAATTCTTTTTAAATCTTGCTTATTCATTGTTCAACTTTCACATTCATTGAATCCATAAGTTAACTTTAATTCTAAGGCAAGAGTTGGAACCAAAAACAATGAAGTCTAAATCTATCTGTGTATCAGGTTGATGATAGATACGACCTAGAAAATTAGAGCTCCAAGATGCTGAAATACTTGGCTTTTTCAACAAGGGAAAAGTGCAGGAGATAATTTCTCTTTATGTATCTCAACATACAAATGAACTCACTTCAGTGTTGATTCTGGACACCCTTCCATTGATGTGCTCCTTCTAGAGTGACCATGGAAATTAGTATAGAAAGCACCCACAGCCTTTGTCATCCTGGATCCCTAGATGACTGCATGGAATTGTCTCTTCCATTTTCCCTACTCCATTGACACAGAAATATAATTGAAAGATTACTAACTTATCTTGTATTAAGTCCTTGAATTTTAGAGGTTCATCTGTTAAACACTAACTTAATTAAATTAGCAGCAAGTGCTTCGGTTGTATATAATATAACCATGCTTGATAATAAACTATTGTCTTGAGATAATTTCTATGCAATAAACATGTAAGTCAAAGTAGAATTTCTCCAAGATTTAATCTTTATAGAATTAGCATGCTATATCTTCCTCCTTTGTAAAGGCTAGTGGGTTTAGATAGCAGTCTTTCAGCTAGGAGATAAGTGATTAGCCACTACACCACCCAGGCTCTTTATCTTGGTGTAGATACTATTTTTGTGTGTGTGTGTGTGTGTGTGTGTGTGTGTGTGTGTGTGTACCATCAAATCAGATTTGATTGGTTCAGGAAGAGATTGCCCCTCCTTCTCCAGCAGAGCATCTTCTGGTGGGTTCGAAACACATGCCTCTGGGATTACAGTGCAGCTTCTTGCCACTAGGCCCCCAGAGCTGCCTGGTATTAGCTATTATTACTGCTCATTTTTTTCTAACCAAGAAATAGTTTCTACTACTAAGTGAGTCAACTGGTTCGAGCTTCAAAACCCCTCAGAGGTGTCTCAATAGAAAGGCTTCATGATCCTTTTTCTGAAAAATCACCCAGTGAAAATCCTTTGAAGCACAATTTTATTTTGACATGCACAGACTTTCCAGGCCTCAGAATCAACTACATTTTTTTTTTAGCAGTCAAGGAAGTGGATCATGCCATCCTCATGAAGAGACTGTGGCCCTTTAGTTCAGGGGATTAGCCTGGGTCACACACCTACTAGATGGTAGGAGATGAATTCAAAGCTGTATTTTCCTGATTATAGTCATCATCCATTATTGTCCTGACCTCCTCTTCTCTTTCTTTCATGTCTCTTCAAAGCCTGTGAGTTGGTTGGTTCCAGGGTGGAATGCTTGTTAATTGAACTGAATTGGAAGCAAACATTAATTTATTCTTTCAGATTTACAGTAATCACTCTTCACTGACACCTTGAGGGGCACAGGTGTTATCAGATGCATCTTGCCCCGAAATACACAAACAATATTGTGGATTGACTGGTGTTCCCCAAATAATGTGCTGTACATCCTAATCGCTTTATTACTATGCCTGTGGTTCTAGTCCCCTCTGAGAACAGGCAAGCCTTGCTATGTTGTTGGGGCAGGGCAGTGTAGGCTGTGTCTGGAGTGATCTCTTACAGGATGGAAAAAAGCAAATGAGGAAAGCAGAGATGGCAAACTGCATGGCAGTCTCCAAGAAACCAGGGAGCAGTTACTAAAGGGACAAGGACACAAGAGAAAGACTTCCCTTACAGCTGGTGTCCTAACTGAACTTCTAGCCTCTGCGATTGTAAGAACATCAAGCTCTTTTTGTCCAAGTCCTCTGTGATATTTTGTTATAGCAGCACTAGATAACTGAGATGCAGTATAATATAGACACATGACATAGAGGTATACCAGCAAAGTCTACATACACACATTTTATTAAGGAATTGTTCCTGTCAGAGCTACCCTGGATGACTGAGACACAGTGTGTGTACTCACAGGCACATATATGTGTATACATATACGTATACATATACATATACATATACATATACATATACATATACATATACATATACATATACATATACATATACCCATCAGTGAAGAAGTACTTTTGTTACAGCAGGAGTAGATTGTTGAGGCATACTGTGTATACACACACATACATACACCTATAAACGAGGAGGCTCTTCTGTCATGTTGTTGTTCTTATGATGTGTCATCAAGTTGGAACCAACTCATTGTTGCCCCTCCAGGAAAGTCCTATGGAGCTGAAGCCAAGGTCCTCATGAGTTGCAACTGACTCACTCTTGGGTTTTTCTATTCTAAGAATACATATAACATCTTCCACCTTCCAAATAGTCTTCCCTTGCATGGGGTGGGACTGTTGCCTTATGAAAGGGGTCCAGGCAGGTGGAGTACATGGGCCACAGTGTGTCAGTGGAGTCAGGCACACTCTGCTGTTCCAGGCCCACTCCTATGGTTTCTGGTCATGGGATGGTCCATGAGAAACCTGAAGATGGTCTCAGGCTATTGAAGTATGGGAGGGATGCACAAAGGGCTGTTCACCAAATGTGTAACTTTATAACCACTTAGACAGCCCTAGTTGTGCTTTCTGGGTCATAAAGACCGATGTCCTTCACTTCTCTCCACAGAAGAGCTGAGCTGTTCCCTGGGCAATTTTACCGTTCCCTGAAAGGACCCTCGTATCCCTGACTGCTCTTCCTCACACTGCTTCTGCCAGCTCCATTTCTATCTGTTCCAATCCTACTTTTCTGTAAGGAATGATGTGCTTCCCCATATTCTAGGGGGGAATGACGTGAGAAGAGGCTCATGGGTCAGGACAGGCTTGAATGTTAAATGGGGACCTGAAGGGGGCTTGAGAATGAATCTGACTGTGAGAAGAGTGCCCTTTCTTTGGAAGTCCTTTGCTGCCTACTTGCCTCCGGCCTTCTGCTTCCCACTGAGGGAACTTCCTGCTCCTTTAGCTAGCCAGCCACAGCTTCTGTCACTGCCAAGCCGGAGCTTTACTCAGGGAGAGTCCTCTAGACCACAGCACAACAGGCTCAGCACATGCGATGACCATAGCCTACACCACAAGCAGGACACATCAGGACTCATTTCCTCCTCAGTCGGGGCTGCCACTTCATCTGTCTTAGTCACTTAGTGCTGCTGTAGGAGGAGCTGGCTGCCCAATGGCAAGGAGCTGTGCTCTTCTACAGGGTACGTAGGGGCAGGTATCAACTTGATGATGATAATAGCTTGTGATTTTGTATTTTAAGTAGATATGATTGGAGGACAAGCTTGGAGATCAGACATGGCAGATGATTTAGACTCGTTGTGGTCTAGCTTCGAAGGTTTCTTTTTATGGTGCAGGCAAACCTCGGAAATACTACAAGTTCAATCCAGACTGCCCCAATGAAGCTAATGTTGCCGCAAAGCTAGTTACGCGGATTATTTGGTTTCACAGTGCATTTAACAGTTATGTTTACATACTGCTGGCCAACTGGATAAGGAGTTGTATTGTCAACCCAAAGTCAGACAGTTTGAGTCCACTAGTTGCCTCTATAGGAGACAGATGGGTTATTTGCCCTCACCTGGTTTATAGCCTCTGAAAACTTGCTGGTTAGTCAGGATGAGTTAATTCTAACTTGAGAGCATGAACAGTAACAACACAGCACATTAGGAGCTCAGCTGAATTAGCTCATGGTAAGCTGCTCTGCTGAACAAAAGGCATCGAGTCTCCAGGGGTTTGAATCCACCAGCAACCACGTTAGAGAAAAATGGGTGTTCTGCTTCCGTTGTGAATTATTGTGAATTACTCCAGAGTCAGATGGAGAAGGACGCTCTGAATTTAAATAAATTCAAAGGCAGCGTGTTTGAGTTTCAGGTCTAGTCTATTAAGTTTACAATAGTGGGATGAGAGAGTTGGCAATATTATGAGGAATATCAAAACATGACACAGTAACATGAGGGCAACATGGACTGTTGGCTAAACAGCACCTATGGATTTTCTTGTTGCAAGGTTGTCACAAGCCTTCAATTTGTGAAAAATCAGTATCTGTGAAAAACAATGAAATGGAGCCCTATAAAAGTAAGTGGGTCTGCACTTAGTTCAATCTCTGAGATGGATGGAAATATGTCTCATTTGTCTGTGCATCGAGTTGCGGTTTACCCCTGCCCCCAAGGACAGTGGCCTTTAAGATAATTGTATTTGCTCTGGCTTATTTATGGGCAGCATACAATTTGCATATGAGCTGCTCCCCCTGTGTCTAACCTGTTTCTTCCCACTTGACTTCTTGGATATATCTTCTGTGTCTCACTCCTTCCACTTGACCACTTGACTTTTTTGACTTTTATTTCTTAAGGATATTTTTCTTTCTCTGCACTAGTTGTTCAAATGGAACAAGAGAACTCTGCATGGTTAAGATTAAGAAAAGCAGAGTGTCAGAGCTGTATTTTGCTCCATTCTTGTTCGATCTGTTTGCTGAGCAAACCATTTGTATAAGTGGACTTTATCAAGAGGAAGCCGTGTAGCATCAGGATTGGAGGAAGACTCATCAACAAGTTGTGTACTGCAAATGACACAGCCTTGCTTATTGAAAGTAAGGAAGAGTTGAGGCACTTGTTGCAGAATATCAAAGACTATAGCTTTCAATTGGTTTGCATTTCAACAAGAAAACAAAAAATCCTCACCACTGGGCCAACAGACAACATCATGACAACTGGGAAAAAAAGACTGAAACAGTCAACAATTTCATCTTACCTTGGATCCACAATCAACACCTTTGGTACTAGCATCAGGCTTAAATTTGACATTGCATTTAATTTGTATGTCCTATTACTTAGTTGAAAACATATACCTCTGAGGCTAATGCAGATGGAAATGGGCATCGAGCTAAAATAGTTGAGAGGCAAAAGTTTGCCCTAATGGAATCCACACCTAGATGAAGAAAGTGATGAAGCCAAGCCTGCTGTCAGGGACCTCTCCAACGATGTTAAAAGAAATGACATCAGCTTAGAGACGAAGGTGCACCTGATCCAAACCATGACCATTTCAATTACTTGCTGTGCTTCTGAAAGTTGGACAACGAATAAAGATGCCGGAAGAAAACTAATCTCTTTGAGTTGTGGTGTTGGAGAAGAGTTCTGAATATTGCATAGACTTCCAGAAGAACAGATATGTCTTGGAGAAAATTAAACTTCAGTGCCCCTTAGAGACATGGATGGTGACGTTTCATCTCATACTAAGGTACATTGTTCGGAGGGGCTATTCCATGGAAAGCGTCGTCATGTTTGGAAAGGCAGAGGGTCAGCGAAGGAGAAGACGACTCCCCAGCGAGATGAACGGGCAAGTCACTTCAGAGATGAGACAAATGGCATAGGATAGACCAGGCTGAGACCTGGTCATGGTGTCACTGTAAGTCTTATGTGACTCAAAAGCACTTGACAACAGCACTAGTTCTCAACTGTGCCCATTTCCAAGTTCCTGTGGACACTATCATGGGCTACAGCCTTTGGGATCTCAGTTCTCATTGCCTCTCACCTTGGGTGCAGCCTTACCTGAGGCCATGTGAATGATGTCACTGTCTGAGCTGGGTCTCCCATCACTGGACTTCTGATCAATGCTGTGCTCCTCTTTCTAGAACAAATGTTTAGCACAACAATGAACATGCGGTAAATACACTGGAGCAAGTGCACGGGAGATAAAGGGTGCTTCCTGGGAGCTGAAACAAAAGAAAAGTTCCCGAGTGCTTGCTCGGTGTAGTCTTGAGGTTGACGACTTGGTAACAGCGTGAAAACAAATTAAGCCAAAGAAACACCTCCCCTGAGAGTCTTCATTACTTTCTCCATCTAGGTGTGGATGCCATTAAGGCAAATTATTGCCTCTCAAATATTTTTAGCTCGATGCCCATTTCCGTCTGCATTTGCCTTAGAGGTACATGTTTTCAACTAAGTAATAGGACATACAAATTAAATGCAATTTCAAATTTAAGCCTGTACAAGTGTCACTTACCAAGTCCCCCCCAATAATCCCACGGGGCTGCCCATAGCACTGTTGGAAAGTATATTACTGTACTTGGTTCCTATTATTTAGTCCAAGGGATTCTTATTAAAATAAAAGCCAGCAATAAGGTTAATATTTTATATACTGCACAACCTCAGTGAGTTTGGGCCTAACAAATAGATTTCTTTCTTATATTCTTTTTCTCATTTGTGTTATTTTTTATTTTACAGTGTATATACTGACATGTATATGTGAACATTCACCAAGGACATTTCAAGATTAAAAACTAGCATGTCCTATAAGAATTTTACTAATTGAAAACTGTTATGGAAAATGTTGATCTATCCATTGTTATGAGGTGTCATCAAGTGAGTTTCAACTCCTAGTCACCTTACAAACAAGAGTTTATAAAAAACCAAAAACAAAACAGGCAAACAAGACTCCTAAAACACTGGTCTTGCACCATCCACACAACTGTTGCTGTGTTTGAACCTCTGTTACAGCCACTGTGCCAATTCCTCTTTTTGAGACTTTATCTCTCTTTTGCTGATCCTCTATTATAATCTCTTGTGGCTTAGTGGTAAGGAGTTGTGCTGCCAACCCAAAGGCACATAGTTCAAATCCACCTGCATTCCCAAGGGAAAGAAAGATGGGTAGTCTCCTGCCTTGTAGTTATTATATTCTAGAACCCATTGGAGAGTCAGCTATGAGAAAGTTCTGGCTTTAAGATAAATAACAATAACTATTGTACCAAGCATGACGACCATCTATAGAGACTAACCCTTTTGGTATATTGTTATTGTTGTTAAGTATCGTCAAGTCGTAAATGACTGTTAGCAACCCTATGAACGAAAGACTTGAACACCTGTATAATTTTCATCATTTCTGCACATTCATAGAGTTTCCAGTGGCAAGCTGTTTTCCAAGTGAATGCCACTCCTGCTTCCAAGCTTGTTTTAATCAGAAAGTTCCACCAAACCCTGCCTGTCCACCCTGGGTAACCCTTATCACATTTGACACATCAGTGTCACAGTCAGTGTTTAGCATCACAGCAACCACGAGTTACCTCTGTACAGCAAATGGACAGACCAGTGCTACACCACTTAGAAGAACGCTTGGCCAAAAACAATCAAAGCCAGGCTTGAGGGCCCCAGATTAAAATTATCCACCTTTGGCTTCAAACCGTAACTTTTTATCCACTAGGCCAACAGAAGTCTTTTGTTGTTTTTGTTAAGTGTCGTTCAGTCAAGAAGACTCATAGTGAAGGATCCAGAATGCTGGTTGGAGTCTGAGCCCCAAGGCTCAGTCTAGAGCTGGGTATGAAGTGAATACTCACTGATTTTAATAGATTTAATGGATTCTGATTTCTGGTCTTGCTTTGTTCTAGCCTTGGCCATCTGAGAACCAGGCTGGCCACTTGCATTTTGGTTCTGATTACCATATACTCAAGATTTACAAATCAAATCACACACATAACCAACACTGAACTGATTGGGTGCTGCACTATAATCACCTGCAGAAAGGGTCTGAGTTATCTCTACTTTGTCAACAGACAAGACAGTACAACGTGGAGTCTAGGTACAATGTGAGCAGTGAATGTGTTAGGAAGCTAACCGACAGATTGGTGGCTCAAATCTTGGACGTGTTCACCAGGTTGTGCCAAAAAATCTGGAGGAAATCTGAATGTCTAATTGACTGGAAGACATCCACGTTCATTCCCATTCCAAAAAAAGGTGACCCAACAAACAGAGTGTGGAAATTATCAAACAATATCACTAACATCACATGCAAGCAAAATCTTGCTGAAGATTATGCAAAAAAATGATTGAACAGTACATGGAAAGAGAACTATTAGAAATACAAGCTGGATTTAGAAGAGATCTTGACACTAGAGACATTATTTCCAATTTCAGACAGATCTTGACAGAAAGCAAAGAGTGTCAGACGAATGTCTATCTGTGATTCATTAACTATTCAAATGCATTTGACTGTGTGGATCACAACAAATTGTGGCTAACCTTGCGAAGAATGGGAATCCCAGAACATACAATTGTGAATGTTCTTATGTGAAACCAGTCCTCAGAATAGAGCAAGAAACATTGCAGAAAGAAAGGAGTGTGTCAGGGATGTGTCGTGTCTTTATATCTTTTAAATCTATATGCAGAACAGATCATTCGGGAATGTGGCATCAGGATTGGAGGAAGCCTAATCAATAACCTACATTATGCAGATGACACGACCTTACATGCTGAAACTAAGGAGGATCTGAAGCGCTTGTTGCAGAAGGTCAAGAGTTGTAGTCTTCAATATAGATTGAAGCTCAACACTAAAAGACAAGGATTCTGTCCACTGGCTAATTGACAGGAACATGATAGATGGAGAAGAGATTGAAGTTATTAATATTTTCAGCTTGCTCAACTCCACACCCTTGGCTCCAGCAGTCAGGAAATCAAAAGACAAATTCTACTAGGAAAATATGCTGTTAGAGACCTCTCCAGAGTATTGATAAGCAACAATGTCTGTCTAAAGACTCAAGTACACCTGATCCATGCCATGGTTTTCACAATTACTAACTATACATCAGGGACCTGGACAATGACTAAGGATGACAGAACAAGAATTGATGCCTTTGAGTTGTGGTGCTAGAGAAGAGTCTTGAATGTACCATGAACTGCTAAGAGAACAAACAGATCTGGCTTGGAGAGATTGAGACTAAACTTCTCCTTGAAGGCTAGGATTTTGAAGTTGTATCACACATACTTTTGTCATGTGGCCAGGGGGAACTGGTCCTTGGAGAAGGACATCATGCTTAGAAGGGTAGAAAGACAGGACAAGCAAAGAAGACCCCAAATTAGATTAATTGATACAGTAATTGGGGCAATGCAGATAGATTTGTCAGAGTCATTGAGACTGCCTCAGACAGGACTGGTGTCAGAACTGTTGTACACAGGGTTGCTGTGAGTCACAGGTGACTCGACAGCACATAACAACAATGACATACCTGACAAGGGACTCAGATCTAACATTTATAGAATACTTCAGCACGTCAAGAAAAAGTTAAACAATCCGATCACAAAATGGGCACAGGATATGAGTAGACATTTTACCAAAGAAAACATTCAGATAGTGAACAAACACATGAAGAAATGTTAAAAATCCCTCGTTTTCAGAGACAGGCAAATAGACACAACTATGAGATATCCTCTCACTCCAGTAACAAGAGCAAAGCTCAACAGAACAACAAACAACAAATGCTGGCAATGTTGTAGAGAGGTTGGAACCCTTATTCACTGCTGGTGGGACTGTAAAATGGTACAACCACTATGGAAAGTGGTATGGAAGTTTCTAAAAATGTTGGAAATAGAACTACTATTTTACTCAGCAATTCTACCACTAGGAATATACCCTCAAGAATCCAAAACCACCATTCAAACAGATAGATGCACATCCATGTTTATTCCTGTGTTAGTCAGAAGAGCAAAGAGGTGGAAGTAACCCAGGTGCCCATCAACAAATGACTGGATAGAAAAACTGTGATATATTCACACTATTGAATACTATGCAGCCCTGAAAAAAGGAACTCATAAAATATTACATAATGTGAGTGACCCTGGAGGACATTATATTAAGTGAACGATCTTAGTCACAAAAGGACAAATACTACATAACACAACGGTAATAAAACAGGATTGACATGAGGGTTGGGGGAGAACTGAGAAAAGAAGGGATAAATAATGAACACTGCATTTAACTAGATAAGGGCAAGAACTATCTAAAAGAAATATATGATTAGGTATTATTTGCATGACAACAGTCAAGGATAAGAACTGCTTAGTAAAGTGGACTGGGGAGGGGAGAAGGAGAAAATTATACAATGGAGATATATATATTAAATATATATATTAAAGTGAACTGGGGAGGGTGTGTAGGGAAGAAAATGTGCAACAACAAGTGAATGAAAACAACTTTTCTGTAAACTTCCATTACAATGACAATTAAAGAATTGTGAATTACAGCCGTGTCACAAAAGACAGTTCTTTTTTCAGTTTACTAATTTTGTTTCCTTTTGCTCTGGGGAGAGGCTAATGGGACTAATATTGCATAAAGGAGCCCTGGAGGCAGGCATTGTATGTAGAATGGTCAACTGAAAAGGTGATTCTCCCATCCATCAGCCCATCCCCAAGAGAAGCAGCGTGGTCTCCTCTGTAAATAGCTAGTCTCTCGGAAACCCTGGTGGAGGCTGCCTTGGATGGGAGTCTGTCAGATGACAGCAGGTTCCTGGGTAACATTTCAGGAGCAATAGGACCTTGTCAAAAGTGGAGAATTGAATGACCTCTTTTGTTGCTTTTGATCAATGATTCAACTTCTTCAATGTGTGCCTCATTTGGAAATGTAAGGGTTGGGTTAAACAATAGAATTTATCTCTGCTCCTGATAAAGGCCATGGTCTTGATAATTACTTACTATGCATCAGAGATCTGTATAATGACTAAGGATGACAGCAGAAGAATCATTGCCTTTGAGTTGTGGTGCCGGAGACGAGTTTTGAACATACCATGGACTGTCAAAAAAACAAACAGTTCTGTCTTGGAGAGGGTGAAATCAAGTTTCTCCTTTGGAGGCTAGAGTTTTGAAGGTCCGTCTCACATACTTTGGGCATGTGGCCAGGAGGGGCATGTCATTGAAAAAAGGATATCATGCTTGGAAAGGTGGAGGGACATCGCAATAGAGGAAGACCTCAAATTAGATGGACTGATATAGTCATGAGGGCAATGGGGAGAAGTAAGTCGGAGTCAGTGAGACTGCAGACAGGCAGGCTTCATAGCTGCTGTACACAGGGTTGCTATGAGTTGCAGGCCACGCGACGGCACATATTAACAACATCATCAACAACAACTTCTAGATATTTGATTCATGGCTTCCAATTCTAGAAATTATCAGACTATGCACATTTAATGAACTTATTCTCAGCATAAAAACCCCAAAATCCTCACCAGTGGACCAGTAGGCAACATCATGATAGATGGAGGAAGATCTAAAGAAGGCAATGATTTCTTTTTACTTTGATCCACAATCAACATCCATAGTAACATTGGTCAAGAAATCAAAACACACTGTTATGCTGTTGTTGTTTTATGTGCTTTTGAGTCAAGGACCACCCATATCGACCATATGAAAAATAGATCTGAACCCTGCCTTTTTTTTTTTTTTTTGGTGGCAATAATTTTTAAGTTTAATCATGAACCCTGTCTTATCCTGCGCCATCCTCACACTTCCTGACACACTACATTCCACTCCGACAGTCACTGTATGATCCACCTGGTTGAAAGTTTTCCTCTTCTTTGCTGATTCTCCGCCTTCCTGAGCATCTTGTCCCTCTCGAAGAAGAAGCCCCTCCTGGCAACATGCTCGAAGTATGTGAGGTGAAGTTTTACTATCTTGGCCTCTGCGGGGCACTCTGGCTTTCACTCTCTCCAAGATATATTTGCTTGTTCATATTTGCTTGTTGGTGGTCCATGGGATGCTCAGTGAGTGCTCGGCTCCAATATCACAGCTCAAAGGCATTGAGTTTTCTCCTGTCATCCTTATTCGTTGCCCAGCTCTCAGACGGCACAGCAAGTGATTGAAAAGGCTATGGCCTGATCCACCTTAGTCCTCAAACTGGTATCCTTACTCCTAAATAATTTGGAGGAAGTAAGAACCAAGGCATGAGATTGATTGCATGAAACATAACGTGAATGAGTAATAGTGTGAAACACCATATAACTATAACAGCTATAACTGTAACTGTGACAACTATAACTATGACTATGACTATGACTATATAACTATAACAACTATAACTATAACTATATAAATATTTATATATATACACACACACACACACACACAATCTTTGTAAGCAAACCATTATAAAAGAATAAAAAGATGCACACCCAGGTTTATTGCAGGTTTGTTCACAATAGCAAGGAGTTGGAAACAACCCAGATGCCCATCAACAAACGAATGGATAGAAAAGCTGTGGTATATTCACACAATGGAATACTATGCTGCATTGAAAAACAAGGAACTCATGCAATATTATTCAAAATGGGTGACCCTGGAGGACATTACGCTGAGTGAAATATTTCATTCACAAAAGGACAATACTGCATGGAGCCACTGTTGTAAAATGGGTCTGATATCAGGGTGGGGTAAAACTGAGAAAAACTGGATAAATTATGTATACTGCATTGAAACAGATGAGGGAGAGAACAGTTTAAAAGCGATATATGATTGGGTATTATGGTTATCATAAGAGTCCATAATTAAGGTTGTAGAGTGGAGTGTACTCGGGTGGGGTGGGGGGGGGAGATTGTATAACAATGAAAGAGTTTTTCTTTTACTTTCAAAGAGAGGAGTGAACTGGGGGGAAGGGGTGGGCAGGGAGAAAAATGCAACAATGAATGAATGGAAATCCAAAATCTCTGTAAATGTTTATTAAAATTAATAAAATAAAATTTAAAATAAAAGAATAAAAGGAAGAGTACGGGGGAAAGTAGAATATGTCCCCAAAAGGACTGGAGAGCAAAAGCTGGATTTCTGGGTTTTGAAAAGTATCTGTTTTTACCAAGTCACAAGAGAGAGTGAGACAAATGAGATCTGGATACTATAAAACCAAGCCCTGAATTGTCCAGTAAACGGAGAGTCTGCTGGAAGATCCGAGCTGTAGTGTCACCCCAGTTCCTCTCCACCATCGGAAATAGCTGATCATTGGCAAGTTAGCACCCCAAATACTCTGAGGTTGTATTATCCTCCACTTCAAAATAATTACCTTTAGAGTTCTAGGAGAAGTTTTGGGAGCTTGGGCAGGACAGGATCAAAGTGCTTAAACTAATAAACAAGAAAACCACGTGAGTTCAGCCTAGCTTACGGTGGGCTTGTGCACGCAGGAGGAGAGCTGTGGCAGGCAGGGTGTCCAGGGTTTGGTTTCAGAAGTAGGTTCCATTTCTTTCTTCCACGGCGCCTAGAGATTGATCGAGGTTTCAGCTGGAGCAGTCAAGCATGTTAACTATTTGCACTGTCCCTGGACTCTTTACCATTTAAAACTTCCGGCAGCTTCCCCTCAGAAAGGCTCACAGCATCGCATCATCTGGCCACCTCTTCCTTTGCAGCCTCTTCTTACATCTTGCTCCCAACTCCTTTTCAATTCCTGGTGTAGAGGGTGATGCGTCTACCTAAAAAATCTTATTTGCTAGTGTTTCCCCCGCCTGGAACGTCTGACTCAACTATTCTCCTCCTGTTCACAAAAAAAAAAAAAAAAAAAAAAAAAACAAAACCCTCTTCCTATTTCTCCGCAGCTCCCCTGACAATCTGATTAGACAAGGTTTCAGGAGACAATAGCAGAACATGGTTTCCCTCCAGCTCACCTGCAGTTCGTACTTTTGAGTTGTTATCTGATCAATGTCTCTGTTCTTCACTGGGAAGTAAGCTTCCGGTTGCTGGAGGCTTGTCTGCTTTGCCTACTTTGGTGTTCTCACCTCAAAGCCATTTTTCTCATTGTTGCTGGATACCTTCAAGTCAGCTCAGGCACCATGTCCTTGGCATGAGTTTCCTGGGCCCACACCACACGTTGATTGTTGCAGCCACTGCAGCTTCCACTTCATTGAGATTCTACCTCTTTTTCACTGACCTTCACCTTTACCAAGTGTGATGTCTGTCATCCAGGGACACATTGATCTGAAAACAAGCCCAAAGCACAGAAGATAAAGGCAGCATTCTGGTTTTACCTCTTCCAGGAAGATGTAGTCCTTCCAGCAGCCCATAGTAGATTCTGTGTTCTCCACCAGCGCTACCATTCGGAGGCAGGAATTCTTTTTCAATATTCCTTATTTATTGTCAGATTTCACATGTGTATTAGAGAGGGACATCATGCTGGGCAGAATGGAGGGACAGCGCAGGAGGGGAAGACCCTCTATGAGGTGGATTGATTCAGTGACTGGGGTAATCGGGATGGGTGTGTCAGGGCAATGCGATTGGCACAGGATAGAGCAGGTTTTAGGGCTGTTGTACATAGGGTCGCTTTGAGTCGCAAATGACTCGACGGCACATAACAACAACAACATAAGAGATTGACGAATTTTGATACAATACCACTTTTGCCGTCTCACAATAGCCCAGAGAATAGTCTATTTGCCATTGCATTATGTCCTGAGGCTCCTTCAGCTCACGTCGACTTAAGGTAAAGGCAATACAATTTTGTTGAACCTGTCTCACTTCACAATTAGTTTGCTTGGATCCATTTTTATAGTTCTTGTATATTTTGAGAACCGTCAATCACAGGCTTTCTAGGACTACGTCAGATACAGTCCTCTTCTGGCCCAGGGTTTTCAATGACTGGCCTTTGGAAGAAGATTGCCAGGCCTTTCTTCCTAGTCTGTCCTGAAGCTCTCAGAGGCCTGTCCACCTTCGATGACCCTGTTGCTGTTTGAGATACCAGTGGCATAGAATTCAGTATCACAGCGACACAAAAGCTATCACAGCATGACACACTGACAGATGGGTGGTGAAGCATAAAATTAGCATATTTCAAAATATACATTCTCAAGGGGGGGCGTGTACGCACATAATAAGCACAAGATATCTCTCCGCATCTATGCACTCAGAGCCACTCTCTTTGCTGCCAATTTCTCCCCCTCAAGTGCCGTCCTTGAAAGGAAGCACATTCAAAGGTGCTTGATAAAGTCAAATGCTCCACTGATCTAAACAAAAGGCAGTTGACGATGTCTGGTTGGCATCAGGGAGGGGAGGACCCGTGGAGAAACATGTCATCTCCTTCTTTCATATTCTTTTTTTTTTTCCCTTGGCTGAGGGAACTGGAATGTGTGTAATGGTGAGGGAGAAGTTATTTCTTGGAGCATTTTTTTTTTTCCTCTACCAAGGACCAGGGTCAGGAAGAATCCACCCCAAGGGTAGTTGGAGGGAAGAAAAATAACAAGACACACGAGTGTCTGGGGACCACAACATTGTTCGCAGCTTGTGTAATCATCAGTGCATGGCTTGGCTGTCTTGGTAATTTACATAATGCCGTCCTGACACCTTCACTTCAGTTATCCATCACAACAGCCATGGAGTTTCCCTTCCTGGTGCGCAACCGCTGGCTCTGGCTCTTGGTCTCTCTCTCTCTCTCTCTCTCTCTCCTCTCATTTTATTTCTCTCTTTCTCCTTCCCAGCTTGCCCTTCTCTAGGTTTCTGTCTCTCTTTCTTCCTCTCATTTTATTTCTCTCTTTCTCCTTCCCAGCTTGCCCTTCTCTAGGTCTCTGTCTCTCTCTGTCTCCTCTCATTCTATTTCCCTATTTCTTCTTCCCAGCTTGCCTTTCTCTAGGTCTCTGTCTCTCTTTCTTCCTCTCCCCTTTGTGCTTATGCTTATAGTAAAGAGAGAGAGAGAGAGAGAGAGAGAGAGAGAAGCAGAGAGAGATGGATCTCACATCATTTCTGTTCTTCTTGCTCAACTCGCATGCATTTGGGAAAATGATGAAGCACCTAATCAATGAAGATGGAAAATATTCAGAAGAGAGCTGCCTTTTTAAAAAAAAAATAATAAGCAGTATTACTAGGATGGGGGAGGGCAGCTCCTCTAATAAACTGATACAGGCACCTCTGGAGGGAAGGGAAATCTTCAGTCCAGACATTGTTTGGAACATAAGTCAGCTGACTTTGCGTTCCACATAAATTTGCAACTAGAGAAAAACTGGACACTGCGCATTCAATTCATCTATCAGTACACCCTCAAGAGTCCATAAATAAGTAAGCTAGGGAGCTCGTGCACCTAGGAACACAAGCAAGACACCACAGTGGTAATTTTTTGAGAATGTTTCCACTGGTTCTGCTGTTGTTCGGTTAGGCCGCAATAAAATAGACCAATAATCTCAAGGATCAATCAACTTCTTCCTCACACTGCATTTTAGTAAGATCTAATGGACTGGCGGGTAAAGAGTTGTACCGTCAACCCAAAGGCGGGCGGTTTGAATCTACCGGTTGCTCTGAGGTAATGAGACGGGCAATCCCTTCTCGAGTTATTTATGTTTCTCTGAAAACCTGCTAGGTCAGCTGTGAGTCAGTTCTTCTTCCACAACAGTGAGTTGAGTTCAAGTTTTAGGAAAATGTAAATTACTTAGGCAAATTGTATAAAATACAGAGAGAACTGGTTGCACAGAGCACGAGGTTTTTAGTGTCGCTAATGTACAGTGAGTTATTATGGAATATCTTACAAAAACTGAAGCAGTCAAGGTCGCTGGGGATGAAACATCATGCAATGCCAGGTTACGCAATTTTGCCCTGTAAAGATGACAATTATTAATTGAATTGACTCTAATGGTTCTTCTTTTCAACACCCATTCCACTCACCATCATTCTTTATATATTTTCCCCTTTTGTTTTTTTTTAAACACACTACAGATAAATGGAGCACATAGGTAACCATACAAGCTTTCAATATTTATCACTTCAAAGGCAGACCCAATGCATTAACTCTGCTGTACAGATTTTATAAAGAAATCTGGATGCATATTCCTCCCTCCAAGACCAATCAGAATTTCAAATGCAGAGTGACTTCCAGTATCCTAATAGTAAGTTCTCTCTATGCTTCCCTCTATTTGCCATTCCAATTGTCCTTTTGGAATTTTCTATATCTACTGTGAAATGCGATCTCTAATATCTGCTTCTGTTTAATCTTAAAAAGGGGCGCCACTTTCCGACACTTAGGGACTTTTTGAACACTAATATGTTATGTACAAAAAAATTATTTGTACCAACTCACTAAATTCACAATCTCGGTGATGGGAAATTATTCTCCTCATCATAGAGACAGATAAATTATGGCTCAGGAAGGTGGTAATTTGCCCAAGATGAAATCTGGCAGGTGCAGAAGAGGGTGGTGGGTGGAGCAGGTCAAGGCCAGGCACACGGGAGCAGACTGCTGGGAGCTGCTGTGTGGTCAGTGCCTCCACGTGGACACCTCAGGCAGAGGGAAGACCTTGGCAGTCTTTCTTGGTCCTTTGCTCTGCAGCTTGAGGCCACTGTTACAGCCACCAGCTAGTGTGAGTGCCTTCCCACACAGGGGCTCGTGGCCCTGCCGCAGGTCAAATACCATTCTTTTGCAGTCTCTCTGGTTTTCTTTGCTGTCACCAGACATTTCTTCCTGGTCTATCTTAGCTAAGAAGCTCCACTGAGACTTGTCTTCTATGGTAGTAGACTCTACTGGTATCTGAAGTATCAGTGCATAACTTCTAGTGGGATCCAGGACCCTAAAGTATGACACTGAGAGACGGGTGGTGGGTTTGTGTGGTAATCTGTGCTGTGTCTGCTTGCGGAGTTCATGCTACAAGGTATTATCAGTTGATAAAGCATAAAACAGCAAGTCTAAGACAGCAGGGAACAGGTGAGGCGTGGTCACAGAGGAGCTGTATGGGGAAGGTCCCAATAGAGCAGAGTACCTGGCCCAGAGGAAGTATAGAGGGGAAAGGGGACCCCATCTGCTTCTTCTGTACCATTGGGGCCCCAGTTTGAGCTCACAGTAAGCTCGGAGATGAACACAATTATCACCTCTGGGTCCCTGACACACAAGTGCGTTACAGTACATGTTAACATTCTGAGTGTGACTTCATAGGATGGGATCCCTCGGGAAGAGTCCTCAGGGTCCCCTGTGGATAAATACGTGCTCCCTGAAGAAGGATGAAACCTGGACTCTTAATCCCACCTTCTCAAGCAGCAGGGCTTCGCCTTTCTGCCCGCACCCCCAGGTGACTGGAGTTCCCGTCAAAACACTGAGTTTTTGGGCTCATGAGTGGGGGCGCACTGTCTGTTTACATCATTGTCTACCTGGCTACCATGGCAAATACCTGGTTGTTCACAATTCTTTATTCACCCCAGTACTGCTTCCTGAGTACCACCTTGATTTCAAGGCTGTGTCCCTCCCTGGCTAACAAGACTGAAAGGTCACCAGCCACTCTGTCTGTAAACATTGCAGGCTGGCAATTCCTCGAAGGTCAGTTCTATTCTAAAGCAGAAGGTCACCAAGAGTTGGAATTGACACAATGACAACAGGTTTACTGGTGCTTTGCCAGGTGTGATGATGTCGTTGTTGTCAGCCAGCCGATTGGTTCTGACTCAGGGAGGCTCCATGTGCCATGTCAAGGACCACGATTGGTTGGGACTCCAACTCTGCTGACCTATGGGGTTTCGCTGGCTGCTTTTTGAAAGTCGAAAAGGGCTTTCTTGCTAGTCCATCTTAGTCTGGACACTGCTGGAACCTGTGGAGCAGCACATACATGTCCATGGTCTGATTGTTAGATGTTTCCCTGAGTAAAACCCAAGGTCCAGACGCTTGGGAGTCACAGGCATGCCTTGTCTGCTGCTGGAGGACAGCCTTTTGGAAGCACTGGGCTGGAGGAACGCGTGAAGGAGTGAACGGGCTGTGCACCGGGCAGGTGCTGGACACACAGGTGCCCCTTGCCTTACCCTGAAGGCGCCCTCATGCTATGAACTCGCTGTGATGTCTAAAAGACTGTTGTATCTGCAGCAGCATGACAAGCGCCAATGTAGAGATGCCACCAAAATGAAACTGTCTGTGAGCAGGGGTCCCTGGTGGTAATTAGCTCACGACAGTCGGGGTCTGTGTCCATCTCATCCCTGGATTTCCTGTGTACTTGCCACAGAGCACTGGCCCCAGTGGGTGCCCTGTAAGTACTGGTGAACTTGACATTTAAATAGAATCGTCTTCAGCCCACTCTCTGGGTCAGAAACCTGGGGTTTAATATAACAATGCTGACCAGGGATAGAAACGTGACAGAGCCGGGGGGGAAGGTGCCATTGACTGAGCTATTAGTGTGTCCCAAGTACAAAGTAAACACTGTTGGGACAGGCCACCTAATCCTGACAGTAATCTAATCCTGACAGTAATCCCAGGGGCTGCCGCCTTCTTTCTGGGCCTGCAGGGTCAAACACTTGCGCAGGTTAACATGTGTGTTCTGAACTTCATAAAGGAGCAACAGCTGGCCCAGAGTCCGGCATCAAGTCAGGCAGTTTCTAACGCTCACGCCCTAAATCTTAAAAAAAGAAACCAATCCACCAAATACATACCAGCAGCAAACGTCAGCCCTGTGGGTGATCCACCTTCTGTCCAGTTTCCTTTATGGTCCCAGCCCAGTACAACCAAGCCCTGGAAAAGCCTTCAAATTATACACCCTGTCATCACCTCCAACCAGATGTTGTCGTGTCGTAGGTGACGTCTAGTCAGCTCCAATCCACGTGACCCTCCTCCATGAACCGCAATGTAACCCAAAGGCTGTGTATCTCTGGAGCTTTGAGTTCACCATGGCTCCACAAAACAAAGATGGCCAGTGTCTTTACACGTGACTTCCAGCCTTGGAAGCCCCACGGAGAGCGGGTGATGGCTTGGAACAGCCTGGATCATGATGACTGGACAGCACACCTAGGGCAGGTTATGGGTTGGGGCAGCCTGGGTAGCAAAGAGTTAGCGATTTTTTTATTAGTAGTACTGATTTTTTAATTATATATACTGAAGAGCAATGGTGTCTCTCTGGAGACTAAGGTGCGTCTGATACAGGCCATGGTGTTTGCAATCACTTGTTACTCATCAGAGATTTGGGCAATGACTAAGGAGGATAGAAGGAGAATTGATGCCTTTGAGCTGTAGTGCTGGAGAAGAGTATTGAGGATACCATGGACTGCTAGGAAAACAAACAGATTCATCCTGGAAAGGGTCAAACCGGAAGGCTCCTTGAAGGCAAGGATTCTGAGGCTCCGTCTAACATACTTTGGACATGTTGTAAGGGGAGACCAGTCCTTGGAGAAGGACACCATGCTTGGGAGGGTGGAGGGACAGCGCAGGAGAGGAAGGCCCTCTATGAGGTGGATTGATTCAGTGACTGGGGTAATCAGGGTGGGAGTGTCTGAGGCAGTGTGATTGGCACAGGACAGAGCGGAGTTTAGGGCTGTTGTACACAGGGTCGCTATGAGTTGCAAGCGACTCGACGGCACATAACAACAACAACAACATGTACATAAATATAAATTTTACAGCATATTCTTTCCATTTAATTTTCCCCCGTTCATTCATTGTTGCACATTTTCCTCCTTGCCTACCCCTCCCTGCCAGCTCATTTTTCTCTTTGAAGAAAATAAAAAAAAAGAAATTCTTTCATTGTTATACAATCCCCACCCCCCCATGCCCAGTCCCCAGCCCACAGTCCATGTGTGAGTTAGTGATTTTTGTTCATAACTGAAGCCAGTGCTGCCCAGCCTTGCCGCCGTCTTCACATCCTCGGCGTGTCTGAGTCCATTGTTGTGGCCGTTACGCTGGTCCACCTCACTGGAGGTTCTTCGTTCTTGCTGCAGGGCGTCCTTCTCCAGACTGGTCTTTCTTTTTTCTTTTTATTTTTATTTTATTCTTTTGTGTGTGTGTGTTGTGTGTACCGTCAAATCAGATCTGACTGGTACAGGAGGAGATTGTTCCTCCTTCTCCAGCAGAGCATCTGGTGGATTTGAACCGTGTACCTCTGGGATTGCAGTACATCTTCATGCCACTAGGCCACCAGAGCTCGCCTAGACTGGTCTTTCCTAATGACGCGTACAAAGTCAGTGGGGTTGGGGAGTCTACCCATCCTGCTAGCTCACAGCGTTCTGGCCGTGTGTCTGGCTAGTGCTTCCTCAGTGGGTCTTATTTTTGTAATTGTTCGACATTTGCTGTAAAACTTCTAACTCCCTACTAGAATGCTCATGATCTAATTGCACACAGAACACATTATACATAGGAGTTTGTTTTATTTTTTTTCTGGATGAATTTGTAAGGCTAGGTAGAATCCATCTGGAATTTTTTGCAGAGAATCATTCTAATCAAGCATTGCTCTGTCCCTGAAAGTTGATTAAAGTACATTAATAGAAATAATCCCCCAGTCCTTCCCTCAACACCTCAGCAAGGAAATAAATGGCAGAGAGAAAAGAGGAAATCCAGCATGGTGTGTGTGTTTGTGGCGGGTGCCTTCCATTTCCACAAGGTTTCAGGTGGTTGTTGTTTTTCAAACCTACAATCTGTGAATCTGAAGAAGTGCAGAGCCATAGACTTCCAAAGCAGCTTATTATTGTTATTATTTGTTATATCTAACGTTACGAAGTTACTTTATTAAGATTGGAGCTTATGCTATAAATTGAATTAAGGCACAAATATATACAGTTCATTTTGTCTTCAGAGCTGCCCCACTCTTACTTTCTCTTGTGATAAAGAAAACCATTAGCTTCTGTCAGAACGGCAAGGAAGGAGATCATTTTTATTGAAATAAGAACAAAATGATAGTGTCAGGCACTGAGTCCAAGAGATAAAATATTACATCTAATAAACACGCTACATATGGGATTCGACAAGGGGTCCTTGAATTACGGAACAGCAGACGCTACAGGAAAACAGTAACATTAATATTGAAAAATAATGACTAACATTTCCATCTTGGAGAACCCTGCATTTTAATAAACAGAATGGAAATTTGGGAGTCTCTGAGGAGGCAGCTTAACGCTGTCCAATATTTTGGAAGAGTTTACCAGAAGAACGCACAGATAGGAGGTGCAAACGTCTAAGGTGACCAAGAAAAACTACACAGAAGACCTTGGTACAAGTTGCCGCATGAATCCGTGAATGTAAAGGGTGCAGGAGAACCATGGACAGGCGGAGCCTAAGTGAAGGTGGGTGAAAAGTTGTTTCTGTTTTCTAACTAGATCTCACCTTGTTAACAGGTACACTAAATGAGCAAGCTTTCTGAATCTATATTGTTTGACAGAAATGGATGGATGATAGTGATAGATGAATGACTGGGGGCTGTTTTAAGAACAAAGAAGTACCTGACAGGCCAGGTTGGGAGGAGTTAGTTGGCTTATTGTTGTTGTTTTTGTCTATTTCCACTCTTTGAGTTGTCTCTGACTCCCAGCATGCCTACATAGAATGGAATTAAACTTTACCAATCACGTACCATCTTGGCAACCATTGGCATGTCTGAGCCCACAGCTATGGCTCCTGTCCGTCTCATTTAAAAGCCGCTCTTTTTTTACATTCACTCTCTAATTTAGTAAACAACATGTTCTTTTCTAACAAGTGGCCTTTTCTGGTGACACGTTCACAGCCGGCTGAGGCCTCAGGTCCTTAGCAGCCTTTGGCTTGGACTTCCTCAAAGACTGACGGTGTTCATCTTACTGAAAGTTGAGCTCTTGGCATTCTTCACATTTGCCATCGTTGGCTTAAATGTCTTCAAGTGACACTTGGATTTTAGAGACATGCTTTGGCGAGAGGGATACTGTCAGCATCATAGAGCAGGAAGAAGCCAGGATGATGGAAAGCAGACCATGATTCCTGAGACAGCCCCGCCACAGAGAATCTCTGTGGCCAGGGTCTAAAGGCCAATGGTGATAAGAGGCTGTATTCTAAGTGTACTTTCCCTGATTCCAATCCCAAGCTCCACAGCCTAACAACTGAGAGGGCTTGGACCCTGGCAATGCCTGATGCTACCACACCCAGTGCTTGCCCTTGGATCCCTGACCTTGGCAGTGACCTAGCTTCCAGGCCAGATGTCAGGTCAGACAGGCTTTCGCCAGGGTCCTGCTTGCACTCTGCAGAGGGGTGTAGATCATCACTGGGCTCATTGAACTACCTTAGCATTTATGTTTTTTTTTAAATATTTTATTGGTTTACATACAATAACGTGTTTGTATTGTGTTTCATTCATGTGCATTGCCGTTTTTCCACTTCCTTCCTCCACCCCCCAAACTCTTTGACCCGTGGTTTTGCCCCGTCTCCTTCCCCGTTTGGATAGCCACACACGTCTTACTGGTTAGCCTTCCGCTTGTGCAACAATGGTGTTTGTTTTTACGCATCTGAGAAAGTTCATTCAGCATAATGCTCTCTAGACTATGCAGCCCTCAGAAGGAGCCGTTTGGGAAAACACCATATAACATGGGAGAGGCTAGAGCCTTTAAAAAGAATGTAATCCTCTCTATTAACAACAACATTAACAATATTCAAAATCTGTTGCAGCCAATCAACAACAGCAGCAGTTATTACTTACTAAGTTGTTACAAAGAAACCATTATGGTGTGAAGGTTAAGGGCCCAGCTGCTCACCCCAGAGGAGGGGATTCTGGCTCACCGGCAGCTCTCCAGCAGAGAAACGTGGGGTCTGCTCCTTTAAATAGTACAGCCTTGGAGAGCCCATGGGGCAGTGCTAGCCCACAGGTTCTATGGAGTTGTGCTCCGTGGCAGTGGGAATAACTGCGTTTCTCAGGTACACTGTGCAATGCTCCACGTCTCGCTTTTAATTAAGGAGAAAGGTCTACAGTGGCATTATCATATGGAAACAGAGGAAAATACCTAAGCAATAAATCACAGAGCCAAGATTCCTTACAATCTGTCCTACCCCAAAACATAACTCTTTCTTCACTAACCAAGGACTCCCCACCTGGGCACTATCATATTCCGAGCTGCCTGCTATTTCTGTCTGTAGGTAGCTTTGGGAAAGGGGGTTGGCCTTCGTGAACCAGGACGTTTAGCAGCATCCATGGTCTCTGTGCACTTAGCCACCAAGGGCACCCAAAACAGTTGTGACAACCAAAATTGTCTCCTCACAGCACCTAATGTGTCCCAGGAGGCAAAAGCACCCTGGCTGAGAACCAATGTCAGAGACAAGGTGTTTCAAGCGAGTCAAGGCTGAAATGCTGCAAACAATTAAGAGAGAGGAAAAAGGGTCACCCCTGAAATTAGTCAGAAGAGAAGAAAAGCCATTTCCAGGCCGGAACTCCTCATTAGAGATGCATCGGCTGTGCCCGCAACATGCGTGAACTTGAGCTTCCGCTGCTGGTGACTTGATTCCAAGAAAACATGCTGGGAAAATCCCACACGTGTCAGGCTCAGACCTGTGTCCCAACTTGACCTGAGGTGCAGCTTCCTACCTGTCCCCCCTTCCTTCTGTTCCAGCAGCCCCACTGTCTGGTCATTTCAGCACTAGTAGGAACTGGAGTATGCCTCTCATTCCCAAAGCTTGCTAGCTTCACTTTTATGAAAGACATGCTTTACAGCTTGCTTTTGCGAGTCCAGGGAAATTAAAAAAGGACTTCTGCTTCCATGAAAAGAAGGTAAAAATAGAAGCTAGGAGTCTTTTAAAAAAATAAAA
>NW_006399752.1:31062073-31064440 GCF_000299155.1 Elephantulus edwardii | reverse complement strand
TAGAGAAGACTTTTTGGGAGAGATTTCAGAGTGTGTTGAGATGCTCACCGTCGGATGGCCAGGGAGCCCTGTAATTATAGCAAAACCCAAACCCAGTGCTCTTGTGCTGATTCTGACCATGGTGACCACCCTCCACACACACACACCGGGGGTCTCTGAGGCTGTAAATCTTTATGCGAAGAGACTGCTTTCCCCCCCTCCCCCAGGGAATAGCTAGTGGATTCGAACCCCTGGACTATCCTTTGTTTTATCGCCAGCCTGACATGTAACATACTCTGTTACCTTACTCGGGGCGAACACCTGCTATGCACATTCTATGGTGAGTTGACCTGGAGTCAGAAGTTTAAAAACTGGCTCTTGCTGTACACACTGTGAGAAGGAGGAAGGGATTTGAACCCAAAACCACTAGGCGCAATGTTCTGGCAGCTCTAGCTACACTCATCGGCCTTCAGCTTCTGGTGTTGACATATCTATTTATCTGAGTGATGACCACTGTGGGAACCTCACAGTGTGATGTCTTCATGCTTTGCTGACTCCCTGTATTTGTGTTTGAATGTTTTTGTAATTAAAAGGAACAGCAGCAATTCCCCTTCTTACCCCTCCACATAGCATCCTTCGTCTTATGTTCTAGTTTGCTCTAAATGCCCAAAGAGTGGAATTTATTCTAAATCCAAATGTGTCCTGTTCCTTCATTTACTGATTTTTTTTTTCTTTTCTGGAAAACTCAGCATCTCTCTGCAGAGACTGAGTGCTTGGCTGACAAGGTGAGAGGTGCACTTTCTGAAGTGCTTGTCTGATGAGAAGACCACAGTTAGCCACATGTACCGGTCCAGTGCTGGGCTTCCCCTTGGCCTGGACTGGGGGCAGCAGTGAATGCTCCTGCCTGGCCTGGGCTCTTCCCTCAGCTCAATAACCAAGGTGCCTGACACGCTGGGGTGCAGACACCATGGTAACACAAGGGCTGATTTTGGAAAAGACTCAGAGAGAGGCTCCCTCATACCTTTCTCTGCTGTTCATGATATACATTCTGAGTAACTGAAAGAGAGAAGGTGGGGACAGGGGCAGAGGGACACCAGCTGCTAAACGCCCTCTGTCCTGAGCAGACACCAGAGTCATCCTGGAAGGAAAAGTAGGGAAACAAGTACATTGGACTCCTTGGGCGAAGTGATCCAAGCAAACCCTGGTTTCCCTCCTCCTAAAAGAGCACAGCAGCTCAGCTCTGCATATCAGGGAAGTTTTGCTATTAATCACGTGAGCATAATCCTCATCTCAAGCGGTGTGCTAAAAATAGACCCTTTGGAAATAAACTACATCTTTGTAACCTGACAGCTGTTTGGGAGATTAGGAAGCATTGTTTGTTTCCAGCACCTTGAGTAGTTGTCTTCATGCTTTCTCCTTTCTTCCTCTCCCTCCCTCTTCCCCCTCTTCCCTCCTGGCCCAGAAGGGCTGCTTCTCTGCCTTGAGGTGGGCGTGGTCTAGGAGGTCATTTGAAAGGATTACTGGACTTAGAGTGTCCTCTTGGGTTCCACACACCCACCTAAATGTGACCTTTGCTCAGTACAATTTGGATTTTTTTTTTTCAGGGCTAGGATACATTCTGAGTCTGGTTAAATTATTCAAATTAGCATCCCCCTTATTTCAAAAGTGTTCAGTGTTCCTATCATGTATCTGCGACTGTGTTAAGCGCTCTAGGGGCAGAAGGAAATGTTGCCATCTCCACTCCGAGAGCTTGCTGCAGTAGCGGTCATGTCCATTGGGTTGTCCACCGCTCAGCAACTGGAACAACATGCCTTCCCACAACCTCCTCCCAGTCTCCACCACATGTCATGCTCAAACGCGTTGCTGGGATCATGGTGTCAGCCCACTTCACTGAGGATCTGCCCCTCTTTCCCCAGGACTCCACCTTCCCCAGCGAAATGCTGTTTCCAAGGACTGCCTCCTGTGGCAGCATGTCCCAAGTGTGTGCAGTGACCTTCCACCGTCCTGACCTCTGAGGACCACTCCGGGTGTCCTTCCTCCAAGTCTCACTGGTGAGTCCCTGACAGTCCATGAGACACTCAGGACTCTTCTTCATATTTCATGGACATCGATTCTTCTTTGATCCTTTTTATTCATTATTGAGCTTTTAAAAAGCTGAATCTTTTCAAAGCTTGGTATTCAAGGCTTGGATCAAGTGCACTTTAGTCTCTAAGATGACCTCATTGCTCTTGAACCTTTTAGAGAGGTCTTGAGCAGGAGATTTCCAGATGTAACATAGCTTTCAATTTCTTGATTGTTGCTGCTATAGGCGGTACTGATTTGTGGATACCAGTAAAGTGAAAAGATTTACAATTTCTACTGAAGATTATCCAAAAACGATTAGAACAG
>NW_006399752.1:31038231-31060753 GCF_000299155.1 Elephantulus edwardii | reverse complement strand
CTTCCTAAATAAAAAGTAACTCTAATACCAATAATAAAGTAAGCTTTGCGTTTTAGCGGCTCACCACTTCCTCCAAGCAAATAACCTTCATGAGTAGACTGATGAGGAGAGAGTCAAGAGCACAAAGGAATTTTGACCCAAGGGCAAGTGTGGAGGGAGAGGATCTAGAGATGATTTGTGCAGGAAAGTCTGCACAAAATCTGTGCAGAAGTGGGGGGTCTGTAGGTTCGTGGGGTCAGTGGAGAAAGGCGTCGAGATGGAAAACTTTCTAATAGAAGGAATGACAAGGAAATAGTGCGATGAGCACGGCGCTGTGGTCCAGGGCCTGTGAGGAGTCTTAAACACGATGGGCTGGAGGAGGATCCCATGAGGAGCAGCTTGGAGTAGGATACCGAGAAGTGCCAAGTTCAAAGTGCAGACTCTACCATGCAAGTCATGAAACCTAGAAAAAAACACAGCTAGGAAAATGTGGGGCTACTTATTTTCAAACAGAATTACCCTTATTCTTTTCAGGGGCTAATGACTGAGCTCCAAATGAGGTAGAGCTTTCAGGTGATCCAGCTAGCTTGGCCTGGGCCTGCGTGATCCTAGGTGTGTTCAAGTCCACACGTAGCAATGGCATTGAACCATCTCAGTGAGGGTTTCTCTTTTCACTAGCCCTGCACTTTGCCAAACTTGATACACTTTTCTGATGACTGATCTTACCTCATTACATAGTAAAAGATAATGATACAAAGTCTCTCATCCTGGTTTCTGAGGAACATTCTGGTTGTATTCTATGTTAGAGACATTTGTTGGTGTCATGAGGATGGTGTGAAGATTGAGACTGTCAACAGCTTCATCTTGCTTGGATGCACAATTAAAACCCATGGTATGAACAGTTAGGAAATAAGGAGATGTACTGTACTGGGAAAATCTGCAGTTAGGGACCTTTCCAAATTATTGAAGAGTAATGATGTCGCTTTGAGGACTAAGGTGCATCTCATTCAGGCCGTAGTTCTCCAATTACTAGCTATGCATCCAAGACCTGGACAATGAATAAGGATGACAGGAAAAGAATTGATGCCTTTGAAGTGTGGTATTGGAGAGGAGCATTGAACATCCCATAGAAGGCCAAGAAAATGAATAGATATGTCTTGGAGAGGGTGCAGCCAGAGTGCTATTTGGAGGCTAGAATGACGAGGCTTGTACTTTGGACATATTGCTAGGAGGTGCTATTCCTTGGACAGGGACATCATGTTGGGGAGGGTGGACGGTCGGTGAAGGACAGGAAGACCCTTAACGAGGTGGATTGACAAGCTGACTGCTGCAATGGGCTCTTGTGTGTCAGGAAGTGTGACGATGCCACAGGACAGGGCTGGTTTCAGATCTTTTGTTTACAGAGTCACTATGAGTCATACTCAATGGCACCTAACAACAACCACCACAATGGTAGAGTCGATATTCTTAGCATCACAAGCAAAATGCATTCATTCTTTCAGTCGACTTGCTCCATTGTCCAGCTTTTATTCGTAGTTGAGGTGACTGAGTATATCAAGATATTGGGCAACAAAGTGACATTTCTGCTTCTTTAAAGTTGATGCCACCTAATGAACCGCTCACACTTAAAGTTTACAACTTGATGCACATTTAAGCCAGAAATATCTTTGAAAACCATCTCAGTAAGATGATGAACACCCCTATAACTCTCTAGCTTCCTTTTGTGTGCGTATTTTCTCTCTTTCCTGAAGTGTTATTGTTAGAGGCTATCCAGTGATCCTATGAACAACAGCTCTGAACCTGCCCCTCGCCTGTGCCATCTGCGTGAGGTCTCTCACGGTCAAGCCCACTGTTGGATTACTGTATCAATCTATCTGCTGAGTGTCTTCCTCTCTCACTGACCCTCCACCCTTCCCAGTACGATGTATTTCCCCAAAAACCAGCCCCTGCTAACAACATACCCGAAGTATGTGAGATGAAGTTTCACCCTTCTTGTCTCTAAAAGTACCCTGGTTGCACTTCTTCCAGGAAAGAGCTATACTCTATTTTGGCAGTCCAAGGGATAGTTAATACTGTTCTCCAACATCATGAGTCTTCTTTTTTTATCTTTATTCATTCATTGTCCAACTTTCAGGAGCATAGGGGGCAACAGAAAATACCATTACATAAATCACATGCACCTTAGTCTTTAATATGACTTTCTTGCTCTTTAGCACTTTGGAGAGGCTCTTGACAGTAGATTGAATTTAAAATTTCAGTATAATTTGTACTTCAACACAGGCAGAAAAAACCAGAGAAATGCCTATCTGTGTTTCATTGACTATGCAAAGGCATATGACTATGTGGACCACAACAAACTGTGGCTAACTCTGATAAAAATGGAATCCCAAAAGAGTTGATCATGCTTCTGTGAAACCTATCCCTTGGAAGCAGGAGTGGCATCTGCTTCCTAAACAAAATGCCTCCCATAACTCTATGAACTTTGATAGATGTTGATGGTTGTAGAGGGGCTTCCGGCCTTTTGTTCATAGAGTTGCTATGATACATGCACAACTCAAAGGTAATCAATAACAACAGCAATACTTGGACCAGGAGGCAGTCATCCGAACAGAACAAGGGAACAATAAATGGTTCAAAATTAGGAAGGGAGTATGCCAGGGATGTGTCCTATTTCTATATCTTTTCTATCTATATGCAGATCAGATTACCTGAAGGGCTGGGCTTTATGAGGAAAACTGTGACAATCAGGATTGGAGATAGACTAATCAATAATCTGTGTTATGCAGATGACACAACCCTGCTTGCTGAAACTGAAGAGGACCTGAAGTGCTTACTGCAGAAGGTCAAAGACTATAAGCCTCAATATGAATGGAAGCTCAATATCAAGAAAACAAATATTCTCACCACTGGGCCAATTGGTTGCATAGTGATGGATAGGGAAGAAATTGAGATTATTAACAGTTTTAGTTTGCTTGGCTCCACAATCAACATTCCTGGCACTGGCAGCCAGGAAATGAAAAGACTTACTGTGTTGGAAAAATCTGGTGTCAGTGACCTTTCCAGAATACTGAAGAGCAATGATGTCAGTCTGGAGACTAAGGTATGCTTGATACGAGCCATGGTCTTTGCAATCACTTGCTGTGCATCAGAGAGCTGGACAATGACTAGGGATGATGGAAGGAACATTGATGCCTTTGAGCTGTGGTGTTGGAGAAGAGTATTGAATACACCATCGACTGCTAAGAGAACCAACTGGTTCATCCTGGAGAGGGTGAAGCCAGGTTGCTCCTGAAAGCAGATTTCCGCAGCTTCATTTGACATACTTTGGACATGTTGCAAGGAGGGACTAGTCCTTGGAGAGGGACGTCATACTTGGGAGAGTAGACGGACAGTGCAGGAGAGGAAGACCCTGGATGAGATGGATTGATTCACTGACTGGGGTAATGGGGATAAGTGTGTCAGAGAGAATAAGATTGGCACAGGGTAGAGCAGGGCTTAAAGCTGTTGTACTTAGGTCACTATGAGTCGCAGGTGACACATAGCAACAACAACAAAGGCCTCAATAAACGTCATGATAAATAGGGAAGAAGTTGGAAGTTGGTAAGGGTTTTACTTTAGTTCACAATCAATGTCCACTAAAGCAGCAATCAAGAAATCAAGCAATATATTGCAGTGGGAAAATCTACTGCCAAGGAAATCTCTAACATGCCAAAGAGCAAGGAGAGCATTTTGAGGACTAAGGTGCATTTTATCCAAGCCTTTCTATTTTCAATTTCTCCATATCCATTATAAAGTTAGAGAATCTGAATATTTGACAAAGCTACTGAGACATTTCTGTCTGACTTTTTATATGAACACAATATTGAATGATTCAGGAAGCATTAAAAGAAGATTGAAGAAGTGTACAGAGTCTTTGTACCAAAAGGAACTGACGGACACAGAGAATTTCAAGAAGCAACATATGTTCAAGAAGCAATGGTCATGAAGGAGGAAGTTCAGCCTTCTCTGAAGGACTTGACAAAAAATAAATCTCCAGGAATTGAGGGGATTTCAACAAACAGATGGTGCCCTGGATGTGTTCACCAAGTTGTTCCAAGAAATCTGTAGGACAACTACTTGGCCAACTAACTGGAAGAGATGCATATTTATTCCCATTCCCAAAAATGGTGACTGAAGAGTGTGTGGAAATTATCAAGCAATATCTCTCATATCACACACTAGCAAAATCCTGCTGAAGATTATCCAGAAATGACTGGAACAGTACATTGAAAGAGAACTATCAGAATTATAAACTGGGCTTAGAAGAGGTTGTGAACTAGAGACATTTTTGCCAATGTTATATGGATCTTGGAGGAAAGCAAAGAAAATGTCTATCTGTGTTTCATTGACTATGCAAAAACATTTGACTGTGTAGTTCAAAACAACTTTTGGCTAACCCTGAAGAAAATAGGAATCCCAGAACACTTGATTGTGCTTCTGAGAAACTTATACTTGGACCAGGGAGCAGTCCTCAAACAAGAGCAAGGAAACACTGTATGGTTCAAAATCAGGAAAGGAGTACATCAGGGATATATCCAGTCCCCATACGTTTTCAATCTGTTTTGCAGAACACATCATCCAGGAAGCAGGGCTTTATGAGGAGGAATGTGACATCAAGATTGGAGAAGACTTATAAACAACCTACGCTATGTAGATGACACAATCTTGGTTGCTGAAAATGAAGAAGACCTGAAATGCTTACTGCCGAAGGTCAAGGACTGTAGTCTTCAATATGGATTGAGCTCAATATCAAGAAGACAAATATTCTCACCACAGGGCCAATTGGCAGCACCATTAGATGGAGAAGAGATTGAGGTTTTTAGCAATTACAGCTTGCTTGGTTCCACAATTAACATTCTTGTTATCAGCAGTCAGAAAATCAAAAGATGAATTGTATTGGGAAAATCTGCTGTCAGGGACCTCTCCAGAGTGCTGAAAAGCAGTGATGTCAGTCTAGAGACAAAGGTGCACCTGATCCAGGCCATGGTCTTTGTAATTACTTGTTATGCTTCAGAGATCTGGACAAGGCCTAAGGATGACAGAAGAAGAATCGATGTCTTTGAATGGTGGTCCTAGAAAAGAGTCTTGAACATACCACAGACTGCTAATAAAACCAATAGGTCTGTCTTGGAGAGGGTGGAACCAAGTTTGTCTTTGGAGGCTAGGATTTTCAAGCTCCATCTCACATACTTTAGGCATGTGGCCAGGAGAGATTGGTTCCTGGAGAAGGACACCATGCTCCGAAGGGTGGAGGGACAGCACAGGAGAGGAAGACCTGGGATGTGATGGATTGATAACAGTGACTAGGGCAATGGGGGTTGGTGTTGGAATTAGTGAGACTGGCTCAGGACAGGGCAGAGTTCAGAGCTGCTGTACATAAGGTGGCTATAGGTCACAGGGGAGTCAATGGCACATAATAACGACAGCTTACTGTATTGTTGGTTGCTTTTTGTGGGTTTGTTTGTGTTTGGTTTTTTTTTAAACCTGCTGTTTAGAGTTAACAAGACCTTTGTATTTAAAAGTTGGTTATTAACTATATTTTGGAGGAACATTCTTCTTAGGGGTGCAGCACTCTTCTGTCAATACGCTGTACCTTAGTACCTGGTAACCTGGGGTATCTGTGAAGCTGAACCTTATGTCATTGAGGTGTCAAATGTTACTCATGGTAGAGAGCATTTGGTGGAAGTAGGTTTGGAAGTAGAAGTGGTATCCACTTCCTAAACAACATGCCTCTGAAAACTCTAAGAACTCTGAAAAATGACGATAGTTATAGAAACGCTTCAGGTCTTTTGTTCCTAGGATTGTAATGAGTCATGCTCAACTCAATGGCAATCAACAACACTATGTTTTAATTTGGGAGAGGGGAGTTATTACCTGGTAACAGAAGTCTATGTTATATGATAGGTAGATATTGTACTTTTTAAGTTAATTGCCAGTTTTCCCAAGTAGCTGATTTTTTATTTTATTAGTATCGTACAGAAATTCCAGTTTTGGTTTCTATTTGAGTGAAGGTTTATAAATCATATTGTTTTTTCATACACATCTTGTTTTATAAAATTAATT
The DNA here is from genome assembly GCF_000299155.1 of Elephantulus edwardii. NCBI lineage: Eukaryota > Metazoa > Chordata > Mammalia > Macroscelidea > Macroscelididae > Elephantulus > Elephantulus edwardii. The sequence continues at coordinate 31,054,672 of NW_006399752.1, read as the reverse complement.
TTGATTAATGCAATTAATTGATTATATTATTGAATCAATCTTTATTGTGTATTGCCTTTCAAAAATTTTCATTTTATATCTAGATTTAAGCAATTTCTTTATGATGTATTTTGGTATAAATTTTGTCATATTTTTTGCATTGGCTTCAAGGATCCTTTTTAATCTGTGAATTAACAGTTTCCATCAAATTTGGAAGAAAATGAGATTATTTCTTCCAATCTTGTTTCTACTTCTTATACGTAGCCTCTGAAATAATTCCTAAGTGGTCCCTGCGCCCTGTTATTTATGTGATCATATAATGCCTTCCCATGCGATATCCTAATTAGTTGACGTGACCATTACAATGTGGCAGGAATGATGATGTGTGATTTCCAAGTAAATTGATAACATGTTGAATATTTTCTGTATTGTCATTTCTCTGTCTGTCTGTCTCTCTCTCTCTCTTTCTCTCTGTTCCCTTTCTGGGAGGAGTTACTGCCATACTACAAAGACAAGTGTTCTGAGTTGAGTCCTCCCTAGTGAACAACCAGAGCTTGGCAGCAGCTACATAATAGGTTTAGACGCAGACTCTTCCTTCGTAGCTTCTCCTGATGACTCAGCTTGAACCAACTGCTTGAACAAAATCTCACGAGAGAGCTTCACCTGAACTACTCACTCAGCAAGGATACTTTTAGCTTCTTGAAGAAACTCTGAGAAAATAAATGATGCTTTAAAAGGCTAACTTTTAGAATAAGTGCTCATAAAACAATAGGGCATAAATACAGTGTTTTCTCCTTTCCTTCCACCTCTTACACATAAGGTCGTGTGGCTGGAATTGGAAATTCTCAAGAGATGCTGGTGGCATAGTGGGTTATGTGTCTAGCTGCTAACTGACAGATGAGCAGTTCAAACCCATCAGTCGCTCTGGAGAAGAGTGATCGGTCTCCTTCTTCAAAGATCTATTCCCTCAGAGACCATAAGTTGGAGTTGACTCAGTGATGCCAACAGTTTTGCTTCCCCCCACCCCCTTAGTGTTTATCCACAACTCACTACATTTGATTCTGGTGAGGATTAGGGTGGAATTTTTACTCGCCAATGGGTGTGCGTTGATTTGATTCAGCTTTCTATTTAAAAATGCCTTTGGTCAGCAGTATGGGGCTAGAATCCAGGTTGGAAGACATCTGCATGCAGCAGCGGGATTCTACTGAGAATCCTGGTTTTAAATGTTTTTGGTCAAACATTCTTCTAAGTGGTATAGTACTGGTCTGTCCATTTGCTGTAACTTGTGGTTGCTGTCATGCTAAACACTGTGACAGTGACGTGTCAAATGCCATAATGGTTATCCATGGTGGACAGTGTTTGATAGAGCTCCCTGATTAAAACAACCTTGGAAGCAGGTGTGGCATCCACTTCTGAAATAGCTCGCTTCCGGAAACTCTATGAACTTGGAGAAATATTGAAAGTTATGTTCAGGTCTTTCGTTCATAGGGTCACTATGAGTCAGTTAGCTACGACTCAGCAACACTTAACAACAACAACAACATCATAGCAAATGTCTCTCCATGTCTTGTGCTTTGAAGTATCTAGGTCAACTGTACGGTTCATTTTACATGAGGCCCATCTTTCAGAGATACCTTTTTTTGTTGTTGATGTCAATAGCCCAATGTCAAAGACATTTCAACTATATTGTCTACTTTTACCTAAATATTAATGAGGTCCCTGCTACTCTTGCTGTCCGGGAATCAAGTTTCCCCTGGGTTTTTGAAGGGTCTCTGCCTGTGTGAGCAGCTTGCAATGGAAGTTTAGGTTGAGGGTAGGATATATTTTAGGATCATGAAGCTATGTCTCCGTGAGCAAAGTGACGCCTTGTTTTTGGTCCGGAAAGGTGGAAAAATAGAAGATGGTTGGAATTTGAAGAGATTAGGAAATCATAATCCTTTCTCTGATTTAATGTGAACTGAATGAGAAATAACAGATTGTTTCTTCTTTTCTGCCCTGAATGGACAGTGGAACGATCTTCTGGATTCTCATGGAACTGTGCCCTGTGACTTCATCTTCCGGCAAGCTACATGCATTGCTGCTTCCACCAACATGGGCCATTTGCTTCCTGATTATGGTGTAGAACATGACAAGCAGATGCTTTTAAAATGCATGGAAATGTAGAAAAGACATCAAGTTTGAAAAGACATAAAAAAAAAAAATTGGCGGATATTCGCCAAAGTAGAAAAACAGTGGAACTTTAACAATAGGACTAATCACTTCCAGTCTTTCCTCGGAGTTTAACAAGATTCTTTCTGTTTCCAGGTAGTCACTTCATCTTATCCATTGTTGAATGCTTTTTTTCCACACAATTCATGTTCTGCTTTTATTCTTTCTAGAGACTTAATTTTATTTAAATTGAAAAATCACACACCTTATTAATTAAAACACCAGATGAGAGCAATTGATAATTCATGCAAAGGAAAGCAAACATCTTTTCTATAAATATTTCTCCTTTGATTCTTTAGATGCTTATTATTTAAGCTTTGGGAAAACACTCTATGCTCCAAACTAGACAGTAATTAGTGGTGAGCACTTACATGAGCACAACAGTTCACAGTATAGGGAGTGCTTCTTTTATTCACTATTTAATTTCATCTTTACAGCCATCCTATGAAGTGAGCAGGGCAAGGATTAATCGCCCTGCACTTTACAGAGGAAGCAAGCCAGGCTGGCACAATATAAATAGCACACGGTTGGCAAGCACCAGAATCTAACGCGATGTTCAGTAGGTCTCTGATTCTATCATGCCTTGGGCTGTTCTCACAACTGAAGAATGAAGAAATTATACTTTCCAAGTGAGACCTAGTTCTTGACAGTATTCTAAGCTGTTGAAGCAGAAGAATAGAGCTCTAACATCAGGGGAGTCTTTTAAAACTTCAAAATCGTTGTCATAGAGTCAGAACAGGCTCATAAGGGACCTTGTGTTGTTTCTGAGGTTGTGAAACTGCATGGGAGGAGATTGTTCACCTTTCTTCCCTGAAGCCATGGGTGGATTTGAACCACCTTTCAGTTAGAAACTCAACTCCTTAGGAATCACACTATTAGAGCTCCCGGTAAAATCTAAGGAAAATACCTCTTTCATACCTTCTGTATGTGAGCTTGATGGGTCCATCAGTAACTTCACCAAAGGCAAAGCATTTCAGCAGCTCTGTCTCACAAGTGACTGATACCATGGGAGGGAAACCAAAGCAGTCCACATCTCAATCACTTTTCAAGTGAATTCATTGTCAGTACAGACATAATCAATCTGGTTTCAGGGTAGACATCAGACAATTTTAATTGAGTCTATACAAGTAATTGCCTTACACTCAGTTTCAGAGTAATATTCTTCACTATTAATGGTTGTTTTCATTTCCTCTCCACCACAGAAGTCCTGAGGCGATACAAATGGTTTGTGCACTGGGCTGTGACCAAGAAAGTTACAGGGTCAGACACACCCCTCATTACCCTGGAGAATGGCCCAGCCCGAGAATCGAGAATCGGTGAGGACTTCTGACTTACAGAAGGGTTCCGTTCTGACATGTCTTTAGAAGTTGGCTCGGACTTCAGTCAAATATTTCTCCTACTTCCCTTCCCTTCTCACCTTCCTCATACCTTCCTTCTCCTCTTCCTTCTTCCTCCTCTTTGTCAAATCCTTGATTCATTTTCTACTCATCCCTTCCCATCTTTGATAATCATATTAGGATGATTCCTTCTGTCTGTAAACATTTCCCTAGCTTTTTGAAATGGTGATCTTACACAGAATGCATTCATTCTTTTGAGATTGACTCATCATGTGTCCAGGCTCATTCATGTTGTGTAGTGTTTCATGAATTCTTCTGTGTTTTTCAATGTCACATAGTACTCCATTGTGTGGATATACCATATTTTTCCAACTCATTATTTTTTGTTGTTGTTGATGGGCACTTGGGTTGTTTGCATCTCTTTGCTATTGTGCATAAGACTGCAATAAACAAGCGGTGTGTCTATGTGTGTGTGGGGTGTGTGTGTGTGTGTGTGTGTGTGTGTGTACTCATATATTTCCACTCCTTTGGGATATATATCTAGGAATATAGTAGAAGGCATTCCCAAAAAAAATTAAAAGGCTCTAGGACTTTATGAAATATCAACTGACATATTTCAACAAACAAATATATCTCTGGATATTTTTATCAGCCAATGCCAAGAAATTTGGATGGCAATTTACCTGGCCAACTGTTTAGAAAAGATCTATACTTGTTCACATTTTTTTAAAAAGATGATTCAGCAGAATGTGCAAATTATTGAACATCATTAGTACCAAATGTAAGCAAAATCTTGCTGAAGATTATTTAAAAACACCTAGAACAGTACATTGACAGAAAACTGTCAGAATTTCAAACTGAACACAGAAGAGACTGTAGCATGAGGGATGTCACTGCTGATATCAGATGGATCTTGGCTGAAAACAGAGAATACCAGAAAGATATATACTTGTGTTTTGTTGAGTTCAAAAAAGACTTTTTTGTGAATCATAGCACATTATGGCTAACTGAGAAGAATGGGAATCCCAGAACCCTTAATTGCGCTCATGGGAGACATATATCTAGACCAAGAAGCTACTTTCCAAACAGAACAAGGGGACATTGCATGATTTAAAATCAAGAAAGGTATGCAGGCTTACATTCTTCTTCTACACTTACTCAGTGTGGATGCTAAGCCAATCATTTCAGAAGCCGGATTATATGAAGAATGGGGCATAAGAATTGAAGGGAAACACAGCAACCTGCCTTATGCAGATGCCACACTCTTAATTTGCAAAGCGAGGAGTACTATGAGGACTTGACTCCAAATGTGTAACAATGAATGGATGGAAATCCAAGTTCTCTACAAACTTTTATTAAAATCTCAATTAGAACAAAGACAGAAAAACAGAGATCAAACACTGCGGCCTTCAATACGGATCCATCTCAGCCTCAAGGTCACAGAATCCCTAACCACTGGACCAGCAGGCGATGTTATGACAGAGAAAAGACTGAAGCTATCAACGATTACATTTTACTTGGATCTGCAATCAATGCCCATGGTAATTGTTGTTATTGTTGTTTGTTGTTGTTATGTGCCATCATGTCCACTATGTACAATAGCTCTGAGCCCTGTTCTATCCTGAGCCAATTTCATGATCTCAAACACATATATTGCCATTATCCCAGTCACTGAGTCAATCCATCTCATGCAACCTCTTAACCCTCCACCCTTCCAAGCAAGAAGTTCCTCTCCAAAGACTGGTCTCTCCTTGCATCATGCCCAAAGCATGTCAAATGAACCTTCAAATTCATTGCCTCCAAGAAGTAACCTGATTTCACCCCCTCTAGGACAGACCTATTTGATCTCTTAGCGTTCATAGTATGTTCAGTATGTTCATAGTATGTTCTTCCCCAGCACAACTCAAAGGCATCCATTTTTCTTCTATCATTCTTAATCATTGTCCAGCTCTCTGATGCATAGCAAGTAATTGCAAAGACTATGGCCTAGATCAGGCACACTTCAGTCTCCATACTTATATTATTGCTCTTCAGTATTCTAGAGAGGTTCCTAACAGCGTATTATCTCAATGCAATTTGTCATTTGATTTCCTGGCTGCTGGTACCAAGAGTGTTAATTGTGGAGCCAAACAAACTGAAGCTGTTAACAAGTTCAATCTCTTCACCATCCATACTGATGCTGCCAATTGGCCCAGTGGTGAGAATCTGTTTTCTTGATGTTGAGCTTCAACCCATATTGAAGGCTGCAGTCCTTGACCCTCTGCAGCAAACGCTTCAGGTTCTCCTCAGTGTCAGCAAGAAGAGTTGTGTCATCTGCATAATGGAGGTTGTTGGAGTCTTCCTCCAATCCTGATGCCACATTCCTCCTGATAGATTGAAAAAGTTTGGAGATAGGACACATTCCTGGCTTATACCCTTCCAATTTCAAACCATGAAGTGTTTCCTTGCTTTGTTCATGACTACCTCCTGGTCCAAATATAGGTTTTGCATTAGCACAGTCAAGTGTTCTCAGATTCCCATTCTTCTCAGAGTTAGCCACCATTTGGTGTGATCCACACAATCAAATGCCTTTGCATAGTCAATGAAACACAGATAGACATTCTTCTGGTGTTCTCTGCTTTCAGCCAAGATCCATCGAACATTAGCTATAATATCCCTAGTGCCCTTCTAAACTCAGCCTGCACATCCTGCAGTTCTCTGTTGATGTGCTATTACAGTTATTTTTTTTTTATAATCTTCAGAGAATCTTGCTTGCATGTGATATTAATGATATTCTTTGATAATTTCTGCACTCTGTTTGATCACCTTTCTTTGAAATGGGAACAAATATGGATCTCTTCCAGTCAGTTGGCCTCCAGACTTCTTCGCAAAATTTGGTGAGTGCATTCAGGGCAGCATCTGTTTTTTGAAGTATGTCAATTGGTATGCTGTCAATTCTTAGGGCCTTGTGTTTTGCCAATTCCTTCAGAGCAGCTTGAACTTCTTTCTTTATCACCACAGGCTCTTGCTCATACGTTGTTTCATTAAATTCTTCTGTGTCAGCCAACTCTTTTTGGTACAGACTCTGTACACTTCTTCCATCTTCTTTTAGTGCTTCCTGGATAATTTAATATTCTGCCCAAAACATACTTAAGTGTTGTAACTTGAGGCTTGAATTTGTTCTTCAGTTCCTTCAGCTTAGGAAATGCTGAGCAAATTCGGCCGTTTTGATGTTCTGATTCTAGCTCTTTGCACCTTTCATTATAATACTTTGCTTTATCTTTCCACACTGCCTTTGGAAATCTCTGTTCAGCTCCTTAATTTCTTGATTTCTTCCCTTTGCTTTGGCTTTTCAGTGCTCTAGTGCAATATTCAGAGTCTCATTTGAAATCCTTCTTGGCATTTTTTTTCTTCCTCTGTCTTTGTAATGGCATTTTGTCTGCTTAGTGGATGATATTCTCAATATTCCGTCCTACACTCATTAGTGTCCAAGGACTCAGATATGCTCCTGACATGGTTTTAAAAATTCAAGTGGAATAGACTCAATGTCGTATTTTTGTTTCTGTGGATTTGATGAAATCTTCTTTAGCTTCAACTTGGACTCACATATGAGTAGTTGGTGGTTTGTTCCACACTCACCATCTGGCCTTGTTTTCACAGATAACATCTAGCTTCTTCCCACAGATGCAGTCTATCTGATTCCTATTCATATCATCAGGTGAAATCCAAGTGTATAGCCTGTGTTTATGTTTGTTATAATAAGTATTTGCAATGATAGGTCATTGATTGTACAGAATTCTGTCTCTAGTATCATTTCTGTCACCAAGTCCATGTTTTCTGACTAATCCTTCTTCCCTGTTTCCAACTTTTGCATTCCAGTCATACATTATTTTTAATACATCTTGATTGCATGTTTGATCAATTTCTGCCTGCCGAAGTTGGTAGAAGTCTTCTATTTCCTCCTCTTTGGCTCTAGTTGTCAGTGTGTATATTTGAATGATAGTGATAGTGATATTCACTGACTTCCTTGTATGTGTATGAACATTATACTGCCACTCACAACATTGTATTTCAAGATGGATCTAGAAATGACTTATTTAACTATGAAAGCAACTTTATTTTTCCTCCCCTTTTCATCTCCAGCATAGTAGATCATATGATTGTCTGTTTAAAAATGCCCCATGCCGGTACATCTCATTTTGCCAATACTTAGTATATCAATATTTATATATTCCATTTCTTTCTTAGCAATGCCCAATTTTCCTACATTCCAATCACTAGTGTCTGCTTATAACTGCTTTTCCTCCTTTGTGTTTCCATATATGAGGGCTCAGCCTCAGTTACCATAACTGGTAGTCTATTCTAAATGTGCTTATTGTACATAAGATTTATTCCAGGGTAACCGTTGTTGTTGTTGTTGTTGTTAAGTGCCGTCGAGTCGCAGGCGACTCATAGCGACCCTATGAAGGAGAGTCCTCGACCCTTGGGCTCCTTTCATCCTCTCTCCAGGTTCATAGGGTTTCTGGAGGCAAGTTATTATGGAAGTGGATGCCACTCCTCCTTCCAGATCCCACTGTAATAGTAGTCAAGAAATCAAAAGAAATATTGAATTGGAAAAAAATTTGCTGACAAAGATCATTCCTAAGTGCTAATGTGCAATGTTGTCTGTTTTAAGATACAACCAATCTAAGCCATGGTAGTTATAATTGCTTCCTACACATCTAAAAATTACACATTGAATGAAGATGAGAGAAGAAGAATCAAAGCCTTTGGGTTATGATATCCAAAAGACTGACAACCGAAAAAACAAGTCAGTCTTGGAGGAAATCCAACCAGATGCTCCTTAGAGGCAAGTATAGTAAAGCTTTGTCTCACATGTTCGGGGCATGTTTTTATTGTTGTTATGTGCCAGCAAGTGTTTAAGAGGAGACATTTCATGGGGAAAGATTCTGATAAAGTTGGAAAGTCAGAAAAATCTAGGAAGTCTCTCAACCAGAGGGACTGATAGAGTGACTATAAAAATAGGGTAAAACTGGCTCAAATGTCCAACCACAACTGAATGGATTACTATGCAGCACTCAGGAGCAATGATTTAAAAAATGCTATACAACTTGGGAACGACTGGAGAGCATTATGCTGAGTGAACTCAGTCTCATAAGGATAAATGATGCATAAGACCGTTATTGTAGACATTGTTGTTGTTATGTGTCGTCGAGTCACTTGTGACTCATAGTGACCCTGTGTACAAGAACCCTAAACCCTGTTCTATCCTGTGCCAACCTCATTGTCTTGGACACACCTATTCCCACTACCCCAATCACTGAATCAATCCACCTCATCAAGGGTCTTCCTCTTCTGCTCTGTCCCTCCACTCTCCAAAACATGATGTCCTTCTACAGGGTCTGGTCCCTCCTTGCAACATGACCCAAATATGTCAGATGAAGCTTCAGAATCCTTACCTCCAAGGAGCAGACCAGCTTCACCCTCTCTAGGACAAACCTGTTTGTTCTCCTAGGAGTCCATGATATATTCAACACTCTTCTCCAACACCACAGCTCAAAGGCATCAATTCTCTTTTTATCATCCTTAGTAACTGTCCAACTCTCCAACACATAACATACAATTGCAAAGACTATAGCCAGAATTAGACACACCTTCGTCTCCAGCCTGACGTTGTTGCTCTTCAGTACTCTGGAGAGGTCCCTGACAGCTGACTTTCCCAAAGCAATTGGTCTCTTGATTTCCTGGCTGCTGGTACTAAGAGGGTTGATTGTGGAGCCAAGCAAACTAAAGCTGTTAACAATCTCAATCTCTTCACCATTTATCATGATGCTTCCAATTGGCCCCGTGGTGAGAATCTTTGTTTTCTTGATATTGAGCTTCAATCTGTATTGAAGGCTTGTTGTTGTTGTTGTTAAGTGCCATGCAGTTGCCCCTATGAAGGAGAGTGCTCAAAGCTTGGGAGCCTTTCATCCTCTCTCCAGGTTCATAGGGTTTCCGGAGGCAAGCCATTACAGAAGTGGATGCCACTCCTCCTTCCAAGCTTGTTTTAACCGGGGAGCTCCACCCCACTCTGTCCGCATGGGGTGACCAGCCGTTATGCATTTGACACATCAGTGTCACAGTGATTGAAGGCTTAGAAAAATAATTATTAAAACATGTATGAAGATCCAAGCGGGGAAGAAGGCAGCAGAGGGACGATCAGAGTCATATAATTTGATGGGTGGAGGGAGGAAGTGCTAAAGGAAGTGGGAAAGAACCAGTAGGATCTGGAAAGACCAGGTAATGGTGGGAATTCTTCAGTGGTAATTAGTTTTATAAAACCTGTTGAATGGGAATGATTATATGACACAATGTGAATGAAGGATAGGGTGAAATACAATATATATGAAATTTGTTCACAAATCAGTATAAAGTAAAATTTAAAAAATAGGTTAAAGCATATTAGGGACCACAATAATGATTTAGAGTGGGACAGAGCTGGCCATAAAAATGAAGTTGAAGTCACAGCACTCCCTGACCTCACCTACTACACAGCAGTAGTAACCAAAAGAGCATTGTACAATAACAGGCATATGGAGCAAGTGAACAGAATTGAGAACCCAGAAATGGACCCATCTATCTATGGTCAACTGATAGTCGACAAGGAAATAAAACTTAACAAATGAGGAAATGACAAGCTCTTCAACAAATGATGCTGGCAAAACTGGACTGCTACCTGCAGAAAGCTGAAAAAGGATCCATATCTCACACCATACACAAATATCAACTCCAGGTGGATCAGAGACATGGGAGAAAAGCCCAAAACCATAACGTTCATCAGAGACAAACTGGGATCAAGCTCAGCAGGTATAAAGGGACTGCCAGAAATGCACAATCTGGAGAGGGTAAAATTAATGAATGGGACCATCTAAAGGTTAAATCCCTGTATACATTAAAAAACATATTCCAACGAACTGAAAAGAAAACCTACTGACTGGGAAAAAACACTTGACAATACCAATTCAGACAAGGGTCTCATATCAAAAGTTTACAGAATCCTACAGAACCTCCACAATAAAAAGACTGATAAAACAATTACAAATTGAATAGAAGACATGGAAAGACGTTTCATGGAGGAAGATATTTGGATGACCAACAGACACATGAAGAGATGCTCAAAATCACTGGCAATGAGAGAGATGCAAATCAAAACCACTATGAGATACCATCTCATTCCAGTAGCAGTGGCAAAGTTTAATAGGGCAGCAAGTACAAATGTTGGAGAGGATGTGGCAAGATAGGAACTCATACATTGGCGGTGGGATTGTAAAATTATACAACTACTCTGGAAGGCAGTTTGGCATTTCCTCAAAAAGCTGAACATAGAAATTCCGTATGACCCAATTATTCTACTGCTTGGAATATATCCCAATAAAATGAAAAATGAGGCACGGAGACTTGTACACCAACATTCGTAGCAACATTATTCACCATCACAGGAAAATGAAAACAGTACAAATGTCCAACGACAATCAAATGGATTGAGAAATTATAGTATGTTCACACAATAGAATACTACACAGAATTATATAGGAGCAGTCGTTTTGTAAATCACTAACTTGAAAGGGACTGGAGAGCATTATGTTAAGTGACCTAACTGAGTCACATAAAGATAAATACTATATAAGACCATTGTCAAGCGACATCCACTTCCTAAACAACATGCTTCTGGAAACTATGGATAAAATAAATGACGATAGTTACAGAAAGGCTTCAGACCTTTTGTTCATAGGGTCACTATGAGTTGTTTTCAATTTGACTGCAATCAACAGCAACAGTAGTAGAACGTGTATGAGGATTCAAGGGGTGGCGGGCGGTGTGCAGAGCAGTGAGGATGGGTGGGGTGGGGAGCGGTTAATCATAGGGTTGCACAAATTGATGGATGGAGGGAGGGGTGGGTAAAGGAGATGGAAAAGATCTTTAAACGGTGATTCTTGTGTCAGAGGGAGAACGGATGGGGCCAGCAAGAACAGGGAGGCAAGCTTAACTATCACTGCAACACGGGAGCTTCAAGATAAAAGTAGTCTCTTGGCAAGAGTGGAGAATTTAGAGGTGGGGCTATATTCAAGGGATTTAAAAAACAATGAGTTTCTACATAAAGTGGCTGATATAGAAGCCAAGAGCTAATACAATAGTGAATGACAATCTTCCAGTGTCTTCCAGTGATAAAATATTGAATCTGAGCATGGTGCCTCCATTATCTAGATTGGTTAAAAAGACAATTCTAATGAATGGTGCCACCCAAGTAAAACATACATTATCCTCTGATTTGAAACCTCAGTGTAATTTAAGACATCACTGATGTATTAAAAAGAACACATTATTCCAAGTGCTGGTAGCGGGTCAACATTCATTAACAACCCTACAATAATAGCCAACAAGTATGAGGAGGGAGCCTGAGAGTGAGGAAAACAATTTCAGTCAGAAAATAGACTCTCATTTCTATCCCTCACAGGGTTATCATAGTAACAAGGAAATGAAAACACTTTTATTTCTCAAATTCATGAAAACGCCTGCACCACCACTGCCACTCTTGGAGGGAAACATCTTTAGTTGATGTAACCTTTTCTTTACTGAATTTAAATAAAGACAAACTACTATCAAGCAGCCAGAAGAATGGGAGATTTTACAGGTTTCTTTCTACAATGCAAATGGGAAGTCAGTTGTTAGAGAAGAAAGCTTTTTAATACAGAAATCAAATTAACATTCTCTCTTCATGTTTTTGTTGTCATTGCTGTGTGTGTGTGCGTGTGTGTGTTTGTGTGCTGTCTGGAATGGGTGTACATGAATCTGTGTTTATGTGAGATCTCTATGTTAATTTATGATATTAAAATTCAACATACTTGCTATTTGTTACAGATTACTAACTGCACACTGATTCTTCCAGTGGTCTTACAAACCCTGTGGATAGTGTCTCGATTCTCTAGAATTACAAAAGCAGATACAGTAAGCAGATGACTTTAACAACTTGAAATTCATTGTCCTGTACTTTTGGAGGATGAAAGGTCCAATTCAGAGTGCCGGCTGCAGGAACAGGCCCTGCATCGGTGTGTCAGTCCTCCAGGAAGGTCCCGGTTTCCTTTCGCATCGGTATGCCATGTGTCCCTTGGAGGGCTCCAAGTGTCTTGACCTTCCAAGCTCTGGTGGCCTCGTGGGTAAACCGGAGCTTCCCTGCCACTCTGAAGGTGGGCAATTCAATCCACCAGTTGCTCTGAGGGTGAAAGAATCTCCTCTCATAATTCATACCCTTCCAAAACCCTTGGGAGGGTCGGTTATGAGTTAATCCTGATTCAATGACACACAACAGTTACAACTACAGGAAAGAGTAGAATGTCCTCAAAAAGTTTCCAATCCTGCAATCTTCAAAGGAAAAAAGTCTGTCACACTTTTCTAGTTTTTTCCTGTGGGGTGGCTGGTGGGTATGAACGTTCAAATTCTCAGTTATCAGCTTTAAGTGTTGTAATATCAGATTTGATATACATGGGTTGTTGTTATGTGCTGTTGAGTCGCCAGCAACTCACAGCAACCCTGTGTACAACAGCTCTGAAGCCCACCTGTCCTGAGCCAGTATCACTGATTGTGACGTACCCATCCCCATTACCCTAATCTATCTCATGTGGGGTCTTCCTCTTCTGCATGCATATGATAATTCAAGGAAATAAAAATATAAACAAAAACAATATCATAGCCATCGAGCCAGTTCCACCTCCCAGCGCCCCCTCCCTCAGGCTTATGGGAGGCAATTATTCATCTTTCTCTCACTAAATCTCTGGTGAATTTGAGCCATGGGTGACTCCTTGTCTTTTCTCTATCCGTGCAACACTCTATGGACTATGTCAGGACAATTGCATAGTGGACACGTGGACCTCAGCTCCCGTGGTGGGCAGCCAGGGGAACAATGTGTGTTTGGGATTTGGGGGTCATGTTCTTCCTATTGTTCACCTAGCACATATGATGAGTCTTGTTTTGTACTGTGTATTGCCGATCGGTAATAAATAATGATGGTGAACATTTCCAAGTGATGTTGTTAGGGGTCGTCAAGTTGACTGTGTCTCAGCAATTCTCTGAACAACAGTCCTCCCCTTGGCCTGTCCCACACAGCGTCACCACTGGGGTCTTACTGAAGCTCACAGTCGCCGTCACTGTGTCGATGCATCTTGTTGAATGGCATCCTCTCTCTCTGGCCCTCCCAGCATGGTGTCTTTTTCTGAGTACAGTCCTGTCTTGACAAGGTGCCCAAAGGATCTGAGATGAGGTCGCTGTCTCCGCGCCTCTCTCTGGATGACACCGCTGGTGATTGCAGCACCCACTCTGGTCTCTTTGATTATTTCTCCAACATTCTTTTAGTTCCCCGTTTTTTAAAATTGTGATTTTAAAGAAAGTTTAGAGAAAAGGTGGATGTTCATTCATTAACAGTTGCATGTTTTCCTCCCTCTCCTCCCCTAGTTCACTTAAAAAAAATGAATTCATTTTGCTTATTTCCTCCCTCCAGCACCCCAACTCGTCTGTTTAAAGGTGCTCTGCTCTAAGGTGTACACACAGGTAAATAAGATAGAGTAAATAAAAAACATAAAAATGAGATGTATGTGTGTCTCTTAGAAATATGTGCTATTATTATCTAACACAAACAACAATATGCAATGAAAATGCAGAATCAACTCCTGTGCTGGGCGAACAGAAGAAAGACTTGAGAGGCTGCTAAGGTCACCGCAGAAGCTGGGGGCTGGACATTTGGAGGGAGCTAGATGGAGCTGGAAGTGACCTTGGACGGGATGCCCTCTCCACACCCTGCCTCATGAAGGTCGTAATGACAATGTGCATCACAAGGGGAGAAAGGTGTACCAGGTCCACTAAGTAATTGCAGCAGAGCAGGGCCAGGACTCAGATTTCTCCCTCACTCTCTCTACCAAGTTCTAACTTAAGATCTGGGAGGGCTCTAGGGATTGGGAGAGGGCATTGGTGGTTCAGTGTAGGATTCTTTCCTCCAACCAGAAAACCAATCTGCAGCCAAGGCTCCCACGTGCAAGCCCAGCACGTCTCTCAGTAGAGGCTTGCATGGTGCTATGAGGCTGAGCAGTTTCCAGGGCTCTTCCAGGTAAGGTGGACTAGGAGAAAAGGTCTGGCAATCTACTTTTGAAAATGAGTTCTGGAAACTCTATGGATCAAGTGGTTCTGTCAGCAGCCCATGTGGGGAGAAGGCAGGGCAATGAAGTTGACCATGAACTGGAAATCAACTTGACAGATTCTGCAAAATGATCCTCCGGGCCCAGTGGGTCTGTGGTAGGGTGAGGTTGTCAACTCCAAAGCCCAGGCATGCCCTCTCCTGTGAAGTGACAGGCTCATTTTCCCCCTTACCTTTTCCTTTGTTTAAAATTGTGACTCGTGTGAAAGTGTACAGAGCAAATTGATTTTTCCATTCAACTATTCATACATTTTGTTTTAACATGAGTTAATACACCCACTTTGTAGTCACATCTTCCCACTTCCTCCCTGGGATGCTCACTTCCAATCGCCCTTCTACCCAATCCCTTCCAGCCCTCAGCACACTCTCTCTCGCCAAATACCACCCTGTTATTCACGTACGGCTCAGTATTCTAGGGTATACGTGTCTCCCTGCTGGGACACGGGCTCCTGAGGGACTAGTCTCAATGGACTAGCCAAGTCGTCACTTGTCATTTTTCCTCTACGCGTCTCTTGAACGTGCTTAGACTGATAGGGAAAAATTCCCTTGACAAAGTCCCCCAACTGGAATTATCCTGAAGGGGTTTGATTTGTCTTTGAGCATTTTAAGTTGTTTCTGGTGTAGGGCAATCAGCTCAATGTCCGGCCTTCGGTAACCCTGACAAAGTGCTCTCATCACAGCTAAGCGTCTCGCTTCTTCATTCTGTGTTTGTATTTTCAAAGGTTGCTTGACTGAAGTGAACATGTTCAAATACTCCTCTTGATAAAATGCTGGCCTTCGTGTGGACCTGAACAAGTGAGGAAAGGTGGACTTCCAAACGAAGCACATGTGTGAGTGCTAGTCAGCAGCATACTTGTTACTCAATGTTGCGGAACCTCAGTTGTCTTATCTTTAAAATGGGCATTAATTGTTTTCATGATGAAGCTACAAAGGGCAAATTATCTGAAGGAAATCATAAGACACTAAGATAAGGCAATTAGTACAATTGTCTAACACCTGGAGGAAAATTAGGACATATAATCTCTCTCTTCTCTATTGGTTTTTCCATAACGCATTGAAACTTTATCATCTAACTGTGACACTGATGTGTCAAATGCATTAATGGATGGTTTTCCAATGCGGACAGAGAGTGGGGTGGAGCTCCCCGATTAAAACAAGTTTGGATGCAGGAGTGACATCCACTTCCATAATAGCTTACCTCCGGAAACCCTATGAACCTGTAGAGAGGATGACAGGCACCCAAGGGTTGAGGACTCTCCTTCATAGGGTCACTATGAGTCACCTGCCACTTGATGGCACTTAACAACAACAAGATAATAATTTTTTTTTTTTTTAGTTTTTGTTTAGCTTGTGTGTTTTTCATTGTGATTTGAGTCAAAATTTACAAATGAAATTGGTTGTCCATTTAGCCATTTGTACAGAATTCTGGCTGCAAGTTCACGACAGTTCTGTGGTGCAAACCCCCCCCCCCCCGCTCATGTGCTTCTCTGAGCATCCTGTTTTCCTGGGGTCCTGCCGAGCATCCCCTTATTACCTTTCATGCTTCCCTTCACTTATCTTCACATAGGTCTACTAACATCAGCTACAATATCTCTAGTACCACGGCCCCTTCTAAACCCAGCCTGGACTTCTGGCAGTTCTCTGTTGATGTGCTGTTCCAGTCGTTTTTGGATAATCTTCAGTAAAATCTTGCTTGCATGTGAAATCAGTGAGA